>NC_054377.1:86800003-87150003 GCF_017654675.1 Xenopus laevis
TCACGGCCCGCCCCTTTGTATCCCCGCCCCCACCAGCCAGTAAAGCAGTTTAAAAAAAGGTGGCAACCATACCCGTGTATACTTTTATATATATTTTGTACTCTGTGTACAGCGCTTTACAAATAAAGTTATATATACATACAGTACATATATACATACAAATCCAAAAATAAAATGTGTGAAGGGATACCAGTTTCACATTTCCCATTTTCACCAAGTAGATCAAATCCACATATCTAGATATAGACAATAAATACCTTATGGAAAAAGTTCTAGGAGAAAGTGGTTGTTGAATGAGCACTAAGTGGAGTAATTTTGCACCCCTTACTGCTCAGCATTTATGTACAAGGCATTAATAAATTACTGTCTTGCTGGGAACTGAACAACTGGAATGACAAGCAGCATTTTGTCTAATAGCAATCTAAGAACAGAACTGGCCTTAGCCACACACATAGTAGGGCCACACAGATGGCAGTTGGTAGGAAGAGGAACACCTGTCCATTATTGCCACTTGGTGCTGATCAAAATATAACTCAACAACCTAGATTGCTTCCAATTCACTTAAATACATGTTCACAATTGCCGTGCAAGTGCAGAGCAAGTGCTTTTCTTCAAAAGGCTAGGGTAACAACAATGCCCTCAGTTGGCTATACAGTTCAGCTTTATGACAAACAGTCAAGGAGTTCATTAGTGGCACTCTACTCGCTTGCTTTACTTTGGCACCTTCAATCACAAAAGAGAACAAACAGCTACAAGCAAAATATCAATGTATTACATATTCTTTAAAATCAAAAAACAAAGCCAATGAAAAAAATTCACATGGTGATTAAATTTCCTTGTTTAATACCTTGAAATTCCTTTAATCCTAATTCTTTCAAGGTCAGTAAAGAGGGGAATTTGCTTTTTTTCTTCTATGTGCTATTGTTGACATGAAACTTGACCAGAAAAAGATAGCTTACAAGATAACCATAAACCCCCTTTCTTTTTCTCTCCATCCCCCTTTATACAGTCAGAGGTCAGCTCTGGCCAAAAAGATTTCAAGTTAAGATAAGGAAGGAATGTACACAAGAAAGGTGATAAAGTCCTTAACATTTTGTAAAATACAATGGAATCCACATTTGGCAACTCTGTTTCCCAAACTGTTTTCTAAAAACTATTTATTGACTACCATTCTAATAGCAGATACATACAAATTATGCAGAGGGTCTATCTAGGGATGTGGAAAGTTCTTCTATTATGATGAACATAAAGAGCAAGATTTAAGTAAACCTTCTTACTGGTACTGAAAACACACTGTTTATTCACAAAATACAGAGAAACCAATTCATCTATTTTTAATTTTCAATCAGGGGGAATAAAGTTACAACTAAACTCATGCAAATATTTTTAATCTCAGATGCTACATTTTTAACACTGGAAAGTGTTAAATACAATCATGGTTAATTATAACAAATCCACCACAAACACAATCCACATATTTCTATTAATTTCAAAGGGGTTGACTGTTTTAAAAATGTATTTGGCTTATAGAGTACAATGATCTGTGGTCTTACACTTTAATTACATCATACACATAGGGGCAAATTCACTAAGCGCCGAAGCGCCTAACGCTAGCGTGAATTCGCTAGCGTTGGGCATTTTCGTTACTTCGCAAATTCACTAACGGACGCTGGCGTAACTTCGCTAGTGTAACTTCGCACCCTTACGCCTGGCGAATTTGCGCAACGGACGTAACTGCGCAAATTCACTAACGCAAGCATTGTTCTGAACGCTACCTTTTACGCCAGACTTCCTTCGCCACCTCAGACCAGGCGAAGCACAATAGAGTAGATAGGGATTGCTTCAAAAAAAAAGTTACAATTTTTTCTAAGTCCCAAAAAACGCTGGCGTTTTTTCTTTATTATGGGTGATAGGCTGAAAAAGATCGAAAAATTTTTTGGGGCTCCCCTCCTTCCCCCCTACATTTCCTAACTCATGGCAACTTAACTATACAGTGGGCACATGTGTAGGGCAAAATAAAAATTTTATTTGATGTTTTGAAGGTTTCCCAGGCTTGTGTAGTGCTGCTACGAAAACTTCCACTGAAATTTGAATTTGGCGCCGTATGCAAATTAACCATCGCTAGCGTAACTTCGCTTTGCTTGGCGAATTAACGCTAGCGCAACTTCAAAACCTTACGCTACCCCTGAGCGCAACTTCGGATTTTAGTGAATTTGCGGAGCGCTGGTGAAAATACACCTAGGAAGTGCGGCGAAGTGCGGCAAAGCGGACGCCAGCGCAACTACGATTGTTAGTGAATGTCCCACAAAGTGCAGCATTTCTCCCACTGATACCAGAGAGAGAGTACATTTTATGAAAAGTAAACTCTAAGTCATTATTCCTCCTTTTTCTTTCTTGGCTCACAGCTTTGTGCCATCTTTATAAATACTCCTTTGACTTAAGGTGGCCGTAGACGTAATATTTACCACCTTTCCTGGAAAATATCTTTACAGGAAAGATTGTTCATTTCAATACACATGTGTAGAGCTGAATGGTCAGATATACAGGTAGAAACAATAGAATTCTACCTGTATCTTACGATTCAGCACTAACAATGTGTGATGTTCAGGTGCCTTCAAAGGCGCCTGATCAAAAATTTTGGGCGAGCCAACCAAAATCCAAGTCTTCTGCTGATGACAGTCAGCTTGTCTCCCACCATACACACACTGTAAATTTAAAAAATCCCTGTTTTGTTTAAAGGAGAAGGAAAGCTATGGAGGCATTTTATTGCCAAAAGATTAGCTGCAATAGTGCAAGCTAGAAGGCTATATTTATTCTGTAGAATGTTTTATCATACCTGAGTAAACAGCTCTAGAAGCTCTCTGTTTGTTTAGGATAGCAGCTGCAGTATTAGCGTGGTGTGACATCACTTCCTGCCTGAGTCTTTCCCTGCTCACTTATAGCTCTGGGCTCAGATTACAGCAGAAATGAGGGAGGAGGAAGAGGAGCAAACTGAGCATGCTCACGCCCAGGGCAAGGAGGTTTAAGCTGAAGGCAGGAAGTCTGATACAGAAGCTCATGTGTATACAATAGAAGGACAGAAATGTAGTGTTTCTTTTGACAGAGGACTCAGAGCAACATTACTTTGAGGGTTTACTGGTTTATTTATATAGACCTTTCTGATAAGGTTTACTTAGTTTCAACCGTTCCTTCTCTTTTAAAGGGTAAGGCATTTTTAGTAGCTTATGACACATAATGTTTCAATGACCTTAATATATTGATAATGGGTTGAGTGCAGAGGACTCTTGTATTTCTCTATATGTATTTTGTGGTCACAAACTCAGTGCACCCCCACTTAATGTTTTAAAAAATTTGTGGTGAGCACAACTTTCCCTTGTTTGTTATAATTTATACAGGAGCAGTGGCCATCTCCATGTTGTAGCTCCCACCCTTCCCAGCTATAGTCAGGTGATCCCACTGGTGGCCAATAAAAGGGCAACCAAGTTTGGGAATTTTACTTTGAAAGCAGCAAGTAAGTTGTGGGTAAGTTTGTAAAATGTATAATGAAGCAATAGTATTCTTAATGAATCAGATGCAAGTTGACTGTAGCAACTGGCCACACCGGGGATGACTTTGGCGTAGTTGGCCAGCTTAAATATATTGCAATATATGGACAAACAATCCCTGTTATGTTTAAAGGGTAAGGCATTTTAGTGGCTTATGGCACAAAATGTTTCAATGTCCTTAATATATTGATAATGGGTTGAGTGCAGAGAACCTCTTGTATTTGTCTAGCTGACCAGAAATTGTTAAGATATCTATCAGGCAAGTTTGCAAATCATGTCCAAGCAAAGACCACAAAAGCGCATTGATATGGTTCTCTCCTAACTGGCCTGCATTATGATATGATCGTTGCTGGATTTGGCTGATTTGGCACAGCACATAGGTGGCTATATTGGGTGACTGGATCTTCCACTGTATGGCCACTTTATGTTCCTTAGTTACTAGTGCATATATTTTATTACTCACATTGGGGAGATGTGAGCAGTTCACTAACTTTTTGCTTTGTTCTACCAGTACATAAATTATGACACCTAATGTTTCTGCATCCCTGTCTATTCCTTGTCCCCAGAGATGACATTCCTTACTTTCCACAGTGCCAATTCATTTGTTATTACTGGCGATTTGAAGCATCTCTTCCAACCTCCTCTTCTTAGTTATCCCCTTGCAGGTATTACACAATGTAAATCTGCATAGTGGCATTCTTTGATGTTCTGACTAGGAATTCTTCTCTTTTATGGGACATGTTCCAGCTCAAACATTTCCTCTCAGTTGTGAGTCCAATGTCTGGGTAGCGGTCTACCACACCTCTGAACTGCTACAGGCTTGTCATCTCCTTGCCGACAAAGATGCCTTTTGATAAAGAAAGTAATAACAGACATAATTAGAAATGCATTCCAAATTGGCCTTCAAGTAATATTAGATCATTAAAACATTTCAGGGAAGATCACATTGAGTCCCTTGAAGCTCAAATAATTCCAATAGAGACCAGTACTGGAAATTTCTGAGCCCAAACAACTGAATGGACAGAATAAGATAATACATAGTTACATTGTTATGTTGGGTTGAAAAAAGTTCAAAATTCATCAAGTTCAACCCCAAATGAAACCCACACCGCTCACACCAAACCCTCCATACACTCACATCAACTACAATCAATACACATATCTATGTTAATTGTATATTTTAGTATTACAATAGCCTTTGATATTATGCTTATCCAAGAAATCATCCAAGCCACTCTTAAAAGCATTAACAGTATCACAACATAATCTGGTAGGGCATTCCACAACCTCAATGTCCACACTGTGAAGAACCACCTACATTGCTTCAGGTAAAAGTTCTGTTCCTACAGTCTTAAGGGGTGGCTTTTGACTAGAGGAATGTGAGAGAGCATTAGGTTTTTTTTCCTGTTGTTCTTTGGAGTGGGGCCCTCAGTTTTCCATTATGCATAATTGTCATGTGCCACGGTTCCATTTATAAGCCTTTAACTTCCTCCAGTATTACCTCTGTACCTCACCACACTGAAGGTACACCATGGAAAATGTACTTATTCTAGACCAGTCAGCGACAACAGAAGTGTGTGCAGGATTGTAACAGAATTCCATACACGCCAGTAATGATGAGCGAATTTGTCCGGTTTTGCTTTGCGGAAAAATTTGCGAAACAGCAAAAAAAAAACCTCGCAAAACCTCTAAAAAATTCCTAAAAGCATTGAAGTCAATAGTTGACCAAAAAAAACAAACAACAATTTTTTACATGTGCGACAATTTTTCTCGCTCCAAATGCATTACAGACAATGGGCGTTTTTTCATTTGGCGGCTTTTTTTTGTCTTTGTGACATTTTTGTCTTGGTGACTTTTTTGTTGCAGCAAATTTTTCTGCAGCAAATTTTTGTCACAGTTTCGTGAAACAATTCGCAGATGGTGAAATGCGGAATTTCACTGCGAATCAAGGATGAGAGAAATAATTCTCTCATCCTTACATGCTAGCAATCAATTTGCTTTCTTTGATGCAGTCATGATCACATGTTGAGTGATCCACACACATGCATATATTTGGCTATCCAGATATTGGTCCAAATCAAGCAGACATAATTGTTTTCCTCTTAGGCAAGTGTTTAGATCAAAGCCCTATGCAAACCCAGTGGGAGTGGACAGCATCCCAGGCAGACAATGTTATCCTCTGTATGGCTGGCTTAAGAAGAAGTATATGCAATGTTAATGTATATATACTGTATATCAGCATGCGTACAAAGTGGGGGATTTAACCATGTTATCCAAAAGCTTAATGTATTGTATTGTGAATAAATCTGTTCACCATGACAATTAATTCTGTAAGCATGTAATAACATGAGTCTGCAATACCCCTTGTTTACAGAATGAACATAAAATCGAATAAACTCCTGACTGGGGCTGTTTTCTGCATGCACTCATTTACATTTTGTGTGATACAAGATATATCACATTCCTTCGGATATCTAGCACCTATTAAAAGACCATAAATTCAGTATATTTCTATATGTGCCATGTGTTATTTTTAATTCAATGCTAGTAAAGTTTATCACTTTATTGTAATAATGCTTTCCTTAGTACTGTAACAATGTTTCAATATATATTCGATCCCCTAGACTTTCAAAAATTCAACTCGTACATACCCAAATATTCACATTTTTCTTTTAATTTTATCCAGAACAATATAATTTCTTTACATGTGCCAACCCCCATGTTCTCACAACCAAACTCCTTCTATACCACCCACACTGCCTTCTGCCATAAGCTACTGTAAAGGTCCCCATAGACGCAAAGATTTTTCTATGGCGAATGAACGATTTTAGTGCAATCCAACCAATCCGTCAAATTATTGTGAGGTTAGTGGGAATCGAACGATCGTGCATCTTACGATTTTTCGGTCAGGTTAAACAATTTTCATCGGTCACAGTGAAATCTATCTATATTTGCAGGGCCAGCTTGCCCTTAGTTTTCCTGGCTTCAACTAGACAATATCGCTTAAAATGGTCTTTTTAGTTGATGGACAAATCTTACATTTAAACAAACATTTCAAGATAATCTTGGTCTCACGATAACCAAAAGATCTTTCAAAAATCTTTACATCTATGGTCAGCTTTACCCATTATCTTCACCACTACAGCGAATAATGTAATATCCCTTTTATAGCTTTGAATCTTAAGCAGACTGCAAGCTCTTCTGGACAAAGGTCTCCTTCTCTCTTTCTCTATGAATGCATTTCTATTGCACAGTAAAGCATCATTACACCTATAATTAATTTATGTATTGCCACATTGGTTTATGTTATAGATAGAATGTGTGAAAGTTTAGAGATGTGTTTACTGGAAAACATCCCATTGGAGAACATAAGTCATAAGATATTAGATAACAGATTCCAAATGATGTAACTAAACAGCAGTTCGGACACCTACTTTTCCGTACTGAAGTGAACCAATTCAAGCTAACAAGGTTTACTATCTGGTACCTGCTCACCCCAACAGCTACAGGCCCTAAGGAGGTGCCAAGTGTGGTCCCATTAAATTATACATATTAACTGCTATGTGTATTTTCGATGAGGAAAATATTCTTCTTTTTACAATTTATTTAATACATTAGCTAGTGTCATGAAGAAATTGATTTCAATAGGAAGCACATGGAAGTGCAGGTGTGCCTTTTCTGCATAAAAATATTCATCGGTGCATTCCACTGACATCCAAGAAAGCCACAATGAAAAAAATGTCTCATATGAAATTCGCCTAAATCTGATGTGAGCTTAAGGGGCTTATCATCTTGTGATCACATATCATTTAAAAACAAAGACAACCAATGCTGTTTATCAGTGTACCTATGGAATTATTGTCTGATTTCTCTCCAGACAAGTCAAATGGAGTATCATCAGATTAGTGGGATTGGTTCCTGCTTCAGTATGGTCATCTTGCATTTGCAACAACTTGGTCAGTGGGCACAACAATCAGATCTAAACAGCTAACATTGTGTGTCCTGCACAAATTATAATGCACAGAAATTCATTATCATTGGTTTGTTCACTGTGCTTAAAAAAAAATCAGGTTTTAGCACAGCACAATTACATTCTCTTGCATTCCCCTACCTAAAAATTGCAATTTAGAGTATGATGGGTTAATAAAACATGGCAAAAATTAAACTTGACTTTCAAAATATTTGCTTCTTTTCTGTTATTCATATAACACCTTAGCAAAATATTCTACATGGACCAATGCCTCACTGTACTATTCTAGTAATTCTTTAGTTCCAACTCACAGAAGGAGCCATAGCATTTATTTCTTTATGCCTTTACTCACGAGAAGCTACTGTTTGAAATGTTACCAGTTTTAACATAGCTGCCAATTGGACATATTTGCTGTTCCTAATCATGCATGGAACAAAGCAGGAACCACTAAGACCAAGACAAATGAAGACTTCGGATACTATCCAGGAGCTGAGTATATAGTAACATACAGTTAATAAGTAATATAATTAACTTGGCTTCCATCTAATGCTTCTCTTGGCCAAGTCATGGTCCCACTGGACCCAACCCTATACCTCTGATACTAATCTATGTTCCCAGGACTGCTTTTAAAAGTTCTCACCAAATCAAGTGGAGACTTTCACCAGGTAAATAAATACCTGGCAAGACCATTAATCCAATATAAAGTGTTCCAACCACATCTAATCCTTTTCGTCATCACACACCATAACACACTGTTGATTTAACATCATACCACCAACACAAAGAATAATAAAATGAGTGTTTCTCAAACATCAGAGCTGGAACACAAAAATGCATTTTCATAAATGAATGTGTTGCTCAACACTAGTGTTTCTTGATTCCAAACGAGGCTTTACAGTTCTTATCCTAACAATATGGAGCAGATGATTTATTAAAGGCTGGGGGGGATCCTTTCCTTTCAAATTTTATGTTTTCAGGAATTGTACCTGTTTATCATTATCATTTGTTCAGTTTTGTTGCCTACTTGCTATTCATAATGTGCTAATAAATTCTTCAGGTAATTACTGCCATAGCACTGAAGCCTCTACTCACTTATAGGCTAACAGAATCATCTGAAAGAAACAATTGTGTATATTAGGGATGTACCGAATCCAGGATTCAACCAGGATTCGACCTTTTTCAGCAGGAACCTGCCCGAACCGAATACAAATTTGCATATGTAAATTATGGGCGGGTAGGGAAATCACATGACTTTTTGTCATAAAAGAAGAATTTTTTCCTCTTTTTCCTTTCCTGCCCCTAATTTGCATATGCAAATTAGGATTCGGATTCTGTATTCGGCTGAATCTTTCACCAAGGATTCGGGGATTCCCAACTAGTGGATTCGGTGCATAGTATATACTGTATATCCTAGTGTATAAACAATGTTCTGCCAACCATCTTGCCAGCCTTGAGGAATACAATGTTGTTAAGATATTTGTATTGTATAGATTGTAAGCTCTTTCGAACAAGGACCTCTTTTCCCCCTGTGATCAGTTTTTGTAGTCTGTATGTTTGATATATGCACCCATCCATTGTACAGTGCTGCAGATTATGTTCACATTTTATACATTTGTGTTAATAATAATCTTTTCTTTAATATCACTTTATATGCTGCAATAACTATACTTTCCTAGCTATTTCCCTATATACAGATATATGAAACAGCTGCTGATTTCACTAGTAGTTTTTGTGGTTTAGCCAAACAACCCTGCTCAATCTGTCAGTTAAAACGGAATATGAATTGATAGATTAAGATTTCTTATATTGTGCAGAAGTTTTTCTTCCATTGATTTTATTGTGCGCTAAAAATTGAGAAAACGTAGTACATGACATTCTTCCACCCTTTTAACACAAACACACCCAATTGTTACAACAAGAGACTTTTAATAATATAAACTTAACCCCAACCCAACATAGAGGACTCATTTTACCAGTGGAATGATATGCACATTGTACAAGATGAATGAAGATAAAAGAAGTCTTAAAGGCTCAAAAAAGACTTGACACCAATGGCGAGATATTGATGAATGGATATTACAGTTAAGAATAACATTTTCTGTGCGCAACTAGAATACACTGGCAGTCATAAACTAAATATATTTGTGTTTTCATGCAATGCTGTAGCCAGTGGCTAAAAAAAAAATCTATTTTTTGTATCCATGGTTAGTGTAAAGTAAATACATGTATATATACTGTATATGTCTAGTCAACCTGTTTCAGCAGAAAGCAGTATTTGCCATATACAGTACTTTAGCTATCAGGGAAGTGAGGATTATATAAAGTTCAAAGCAATTCTCTTTCAAATTGTGAAAAGACTGCAAACTGATGTATGACGACAAAATAAAGTCAAAGTTGCCTTCCCTAAAGCAATGTGGGTCTGTTTGATATGCCTAGAACTACAGTTTTATTATCCCATTATACAGTAGAGTCATCTGTGACTAATAAGGGTTTCAGGGTTCTCGCTACTACTCTGTTCAGTTACCATCCTGGTTATCTGGTATTAGAGGCAGAAATACTGAAATGTAGCCTAAAAGAAAACAAACTGTAAGTTCTCAGTTTGTCTGTGTGGGTTTCCTCCCACACTTCAAAAACATACAGACAGGTAATTAGCTTCTGAAACAGAAATTAATATATAAATTCTGGGCCGATGGGGCCCAAAAGAGCCTGGGCCCACCCGGTTTTTTCCTGGTGTCCCGCTAGCCCAGTCCAACCCTGCAAAAAGCTATAATTTTTACAAATCCAGTATCCATTCACAATGCTGAAACCAATTTATTTTTAAATTTGACTTCTCTCAGCTTTGGACAGATATACACTATAACTAACTTTAAAATAGCTTAAATCAAATGGATGGCAGACATCCTCTAAATACTTCATAACTCATAGGATACAAAATCACCTTTGGTCAATTTTACAAAACTTTTGGCAAGAGATAACCTTGTATAGTGAACAGATGGCTGGAAAACCTATCCAAATGCAAATAGAATGGACACTATTTAGTAATACCACAAAATATACTCAGCTATCAAAACCGTAAAAAAAATTGATAACGAGACTAACGGCAGCAGCCCAAAAAATGATACTACAACAATGGTTAACGCTGACCCTCCATCTATATTACTAGTTAAACAAAATGATAACATCTATTTCATATGGATTGGTTGGAAGCAATTATCAGGAAAGAACAAAACACAACAAAATTCTTTAACAGCTGGCTAACATACAAAACATCACTTCCACAACACATTAGAAGTTTATATCTTTAGACAAACAACATGGTATGATGAAGAAACCCTAAGAGAACACCCATTTATCATGGAGTCATCCCAATGCTTAGACACATGGCAACAGGAATAAGGAAGACTGGATTTCACAACCCCCAGGAGTCATCAAATAAATAGACTGTTGGCTAAATATTAGGGATTCACCGAATCCACTATTTTGGAATCGGCCGAATACCGAATCCTTCGCGAAAGATTCGGCCGAATACTGAATGGAATTTGAATCCAAATTTGCATATGCAAATTAGGGCTTGGAAGGGGAAAACATTGTTTACTTCTTTGTTTTTGACAAAAAATCACGAGAATTCCCTCTCCACCCCTAATTTGCATATGCAAATTAGGATTGACCCCACACATGGTCATATATTTAATTTTTATCTGAAGACTTTAAAATGTTATTATATATTGTTGAAAAACTGTTAAGAACCTATATTCACTATTCTTACTCTGTACGAAACTGCATAAAGGAAACAAACTGTATTGTGTGATAAAAATAATTAAAAACATTTTTTTTTTTTTTAAAAAAAAAATTGCTTAAATCAGAAAATGAAAAATCAAATCCATTCCATTCAGTTTGTGTCCCCTCTTGGAAGATAGAGAGAATAAAAGGTTTCTTCCCAACTATCTACCAGTATTGAAAATAAAGGAGTCATGCTTGCATGCATATTTTTGTGTTATATGTGTCATTGATAATAACTACATTGGTAATGTAAAAAGCTAATTTTCATCATCAGCATATATTTAAAAAAAAACTGTAATTAGAAATATATAGGTACATTGCACTGAAGGGTCCCTGTATAAAGGCCTACATTAGGCATTTTATAGCTGGAGATTCTATCATGTACAGAAATATGTTCACCCATAGACCACATCCTTGAAGAGAACTAGCATCACAATATGGCCTGCACTGAGTTGATTTCGAAACACCAAAATAATTGCTCTGGGATCAGGAAATAACCTCTCGTGGTTGTCACCTTGAAAGCTTGCAATCAGATATAGTCAAGGGAGAATTAATGCTTCTAGGGCAGGGTTTAAATTCTCTGACTCGGTCTGGGTCCTCAAAGTAGTTGATTTAGGTCAAAAAGGGGACTGCTCCTGGCTGATTTCTGGGTCAACTTCAAGCAAAAAAGCTTCCCTATAAGAGGTGAAGTGTTACACTCACCTGGAATGATTCAAAAGCACTGCACAGGCTCCAATAATATGCACCATTGGTTGCTATGGTGCATGTCCAATAACCTGAGCAGACATTCTTGGAGCCCATGTAGCGATATGCAATGAAATAGTTTGTATAAACCATATGTGATGCAAGCTTCCTGGGTACTACTAGATGTTTTACCTAGCAAATATTTTGCCCATACTTGGCAAGTTGGCACTGCCTGTTTTGTGGACCATTTCTAAAATAATTTATTCCACATATTCACCCATTACACTACACATTATGCCACTGTTCAGTAGAACCAAATATATATTTGTTAAAAGCTTGAAACATGTATCTGCAGTGCAATACACCTGTTAATCATGCCGCTTTATTCCTTTCATTCCTCAGAGTACCACGCCCTGAAATAATTGAGTACAAAAAAACATCCCTATAGTTCAGCAAGAAACAATTGACATCTGCAGTCAATGACGCACTCACCTAACCGGTCCTTTTAACCTGTTTTGCCTGGGGGGGGACCCTGATTTGCAAAGAGACTGCTGTTATACTGGCACTGGACATGTAAGTTTATTAATGAAAAATCATGACATTTCTGAATGAGCCAGAAATTGTGAGGAGCTGTTATATTTTATATATGCTGTAGGAGATACTTGTACTGCTGTTCCTCAGTGAAGGTGGGTGTAAAATCTGTGTTGCCTATACACCCTTTCATCCCCTTAACAACAATGTTTTAAGATTTTAGCCAGTTTTGTAGATTAAAGGGGAACGCCACAAAAATATAACTCTAGCAAACATAATTTAAAGCAACTTTGAAATATATTAATATTGTATAATATACAATTTAAAAAAAATGCTGACTTTTTATGATTTTGAATGGTTTGGAACAGTTCCCTAAGCCTAGTCCTCTGCTCTTCTGCTGAGCTGACTTGCAACTGTTACTTTGTATCAACAGCCAGCTGTCCTTAGCCTGCATGTGATTTCAATAAGGAATGGAACATCACAGTGCAATGCATTGTGGGTTATGTAGTTCCTGCATGCTGTCTGTAAGTTGTGGAGAAGTTGTTACAATGTGTAACATCAGTGTTTAGCCCCTCCTTCCCTGCCAGGATTTCAAATGATGCAGAAAGAGAAGAACTGTTAAACAGCTGGATTTTAGCATTGAAAATGGCATTTATTCATACTTTTTGAAGAAACAGGTAACTGTGATAGGTATATTAGGGGTTTCTGTGTTATGTGGGCCTCTTTATCAAATTGTGGTTTGGAAGCCGGAGTTCCCCTTTAACTTTCACTGAAATAAATGCACAGTAAGGAATCTCTATGCCTAACTTTCTGAAAAAATGTGGTAGCTATCTATATTCTTAGCTTGGCTGAGGCATACTCTATAATCCACACTAAAACAGGATAATACGATTATGCTGATATTAAGTTAAAGTCAGTATAGGTGCTTTCTGTTGAGTAGAGTTTACCTAGAGAGTAGAGTATAAGGATATTCACCAAAGCAAGCAAAATTAATGGTAAAATGTATACATAATCAATCTGCCCACAGAATAAGATACAACACAATACTATAAGGGAATACATGGAACATAAAAAGAAGGGTATGTCTATTATGTCTAATATTTAAATGGAGAAAGGAAAAACAGAATGTACAGATGTATATACTAATGTGTCATTGCACTGACACACATTTAATCTTTTCAAAACTATGCTTTGATGTACGTATGTGCTTGTATCTATGCCAAGCATGTACATAACGCATTTCATAATCCAGTAAAATAAAGAATAACAAAAAACATACTGATTCATAAGGGCTACAGAAGAGGCACATGCCCCTGTGACATAAGTAGCAGCACAAGAGGTGCATGTGCAGCACTCACAATTGTGTATGATATCAAAAAAATAAAAAGAACCCCGGAGGTGGGGGGTGGGGTTATTGCAGAGGGACCCTGTAAACCATTGAATGCTTGCCCTTTATGCACAAGGGGTGAATTCTCAATTCTGCAGACTGTCTCTATCACTTGTGGGTTATGGACATGTAAACCAGACAGTTATTGGTGTGACTATCACAGGGGTAGGCAACCCGCGGCTCCGGAGCCTCATGCGGCTCTTCATCCTGCTTGCTGCAGCTCAGTCTTGCGCCTTTGCCTGTCACGTCGTCTATACAGCCCTCGCACCTTGAGTGTGCGACCACGGTAAGCTAACGGTTAGCTTACTGCGTTCACACTCAGGAAGCTGCCAGCAAGGGCTGTATAGACGTCCCAGGAGTGACAGGCAAGACCGAGCTGCAGCAAGATGATTTATCATGGTCCTTACCGCCGTCACAAACTCAAGACAAAAGAGGGAAGATCAGCATAGAGCTTCAGAAACAGAAGTCACATTAAACAGATAAGAACAATAGCATTTAATAGGGCTATTCAGTGTTTAATTTATTTAAAAGTAGGCCTACACATACACACTGCACTTCTGTTGTATTATGTTGTTGTAACACTTAAAATTTAAAAAAGGTTAAAACTTTTAAAAGTTTATAAGTTGTTTTATGTTTTCCGGTTCCAGAATATTTTACTTTAGTGGAAGAGGGAGCAAAATGGCTCTTTTGATAGTAAAGGTTGCAGACCCCTGGACTATCACAATAAATTATTCAAGGGGTGTGACTACAGAGGAAGCAGACCCCGCAGTTGGGGCCCATGAGGTATAGGGGGCCCATGAGGCCCGAATAATGAGCAATTTCAATATCTATTGGTAGAACAGGACAATCTCTGGATATGTTTGGGGCCCTAAAATGAATCTGCTGTGGGGCCCAGTAACATCTAGTTACGTCCCTGAACTATTCTCAGCAGCTTATCTATCATATTCTATCTTATTCTACCAGTTGCAAGACTAACTGCTTTCGTTACTCCTCATCTGAAACTCATATGCAACATACTGTGAGACACATACAGACACGTCAGCAGGAGAGTGGGAAGGAAAGTGGGCCAAGCAGAAAGACATGGCTAGGTTTGTGGGCCATGTGCATTCAGTATATCATTTTAGGTTTATTGGCCTTGTAACAACTGGTATGTTACAGAGACCCATTCATATTATGCATCTCAGGCAGGTTTGTCATGTATAGTTATGAAGATATTTTTTAGGATGTCTAAACATCTTTACAATACTCACTGAGATGACCCACTGCAAAAGTATGCTGAAAATATGTCAGTACTGCAGATTAGTCAGATTATCGCAAAAAAAAAATTACATCGCACTACAGAGATTACTAAAGGACAGACTGATATGATCCTTCATCATATGAAGTAATGGGTATTATTCAAAGCATTCAATGTTAATATTTATTAAATTTATAAACACCATTCACAATACTATTATAGTATTATTTTATAAATTCCATTGGATATCCACATTAGCCCGCACCTTTGGTTGGGGATAATATTTTTGCCCAACAGGTGCCCTTTAAGTAAGTGCAACTGAGTTTCTTACTAGTGTAGCTAGTCCAAGTGAGAATTGGGTTGGGTTGGGTTGAAGAGAAATACCAAGCTCCACACAAGTAGTTTCATGGCTATGGTGAATTATTTTTACTATAATTCTATATTTATAGAGCACCAAAATATTCTGCAGAGTTTTACAGAGATTATACATCATTCACATCAGCCCCTGCCCCAGTGCCCCAGTTTACAGTCTAAGGTCCCTATTTTGAGCTCTACTTCTTTCCCCATAGTAGGGAGGACAAAATTCCAGAAATTGCCTTGGGTCATTTCCCAATGGGAAGCAAAAAATCTGATTCACTTAATGTGATAATCAGGGGTCCAGGGTTCACCACATCACCATTTATAGAGGTCAATGGGGTGCAAGCCACAGGATACAACAGTAAAAAAGCAGAAGGGAAAACAACTTTATATCAAGAATCTTTTATAGATGTTCCTCTCCTTCCTTCTCTACATGATGTCCTATTTATTTTAACAATGTTAAGAACACTGGGAAGTGGGAACCATAAAAATTGTCTATCATATTCCATATCTCTATAATAATTTGATTTCTATTGCCAAACAAAAATAAAGGGCCAGCTATTGATCGATTGATTGATTGAAATGTACTCATTTAAAATAACAAGACATTTAAGTTGACCAAACTTTTTTTATAGAAAAATTCCTGATTTTTATCACGGTTTGCCTTTCTATCTGCCCAGTATCATGACACCCTTTACCTATGCATAATATACTAAGTTGGTAGACACCTGTCTGCACATTGCAGAATCAAGCTTATTAATATGAAGTTGGACTCATATTTGCTAATTAAACAGCCTTTTCCCTCTACTCTTCTAGGAAGGTTTTGCTTTAGAAGTTGGAACATTGGTAGTGGAATTTGTGTCCATTCATACATAGAGGCTGGCCACTGATGTTCCAGATCATCCCTCAGGTGTTTATTTGGGTAGAGTCAGGGCTCTGTAAAGGCCCAAGTTTTATCACTCTTATCTCTGCAATCCCGTTCTCTATGGACCAACATTTTCATCATCATGCTGAAACAGGAAGGGCCTAACCCAAACACAAAGTCAGAAGCACAGAATTGTAGTGTCACCTGTGACAGCAGTGATATCTGGAAACTCCTGGCAATATAATGTATGCGTATTTTGTAAATATGTGTTTTATGCATGGAACTTTTCCATTTCTCATATTCTTTTATTTTTTTTCTATTCGTCACTGAATGGCTTGCCTCTCAGCTCTTAGTGTATGTGTTGGCATTCAGAGTAAATCCTTTTTCATGGTATTTTTACACTTCTGGGAAAGTTCCAGGAATCTGTTTGCACTTTGTATGGTAGGTAGGTTTCTAAAGAAAAGTTCAACCCAAACAAATACATTTATTAAATACAAATTTCGAATTGGAGGAAGAAATTCAAAATTATGTCCCTTACGGTGAAGACACACAAAGTTACTAGTAGCAGCTACTTGTTGTGGCTACAAAAATCCCTGCCATAGACACTGAGAATCGCTTGTGCTAAAACACATGTAGTGTCTTAGCAAAACCAATTACCACTATTGTCACTATTCCAACTCCAGTTGCAGGGACAAAAAAATGGATCGAGATTGATACGTTAGCTGGGATTTTCATTGAAGGATTTTTTGCATTTTAAAGCAGTCTCTGTCTGTCAGATTTGGGATAAAGTTTTGGAAATGTTTTTATTGTACAATATTACTTTAAGAAAACAACCGTGATGTTGCTGGACTACAGCTCCTAATATGCTTCAAGCATTATTATGTTACATTATGTTACCTTATTCTTGGATTTAAAGTTAGGTTGAGCAGTGCAGTGCAGCAGCATTTACTACCCCTTTACGTTAGTAAATTACATAAAGTAAATACATAATGACTGAGATAAATGTAGTATTTTGTGTTTCATGGAGGGGAACCATTGTCCTTCTGTCTTTACAAGTAAATATATGCAATAAATACAAAAAGATTAAATTATTATATGGAGTGCTTATTATTATAGGAGTGCTTAAAAATCTCATATTGCAATAAAAAGATAATAACTATTAAAGGAGAAGGAAAGGCCTATTTACCAAAAGTTAGGCATCCCCAAGTGATTCTATATTCTTACCTCACACCCCCGGCCGGTGCTCCTATCAAGAGAAAACTGTACTGGTCCGCGGGTTCTTCCAGAGAGCACCGCAGAGCGATCAGCTTCCTTCTTCTTCTTTCTTCTTCTTTCGTTTAAGTTCGGCTTTTTTCGCTACTGCGCATGCGCCTATGCGAAGAAAGAATAAGCCGGAAGCGGATTGCTCCTTGGTGCTGACTGGAAGCACCACAGGCCGGTGCAGTTTTCTGCTGATAGGAGCACCGGCCCGGGGTGTGAGGTACATGGTCGGACCCTATACCAGAGCCGCTCCCCGATTGTCTCATCCCATAAAAAAAAAAATGCGGGCAGGCACGGTATATAAGCAGTACTTCATTTGCTTGCGCAGGTGCACTGAGGGGGCTCCCAGAGGTTTGGAGCCCGATGGGCCCCCAATGGTCCAATCCCACCCTGGTGAGGTAAAGTAGGTATATACAATCACTTGGGGTTGCCCTTTTGGCACCCCCAAGTAAATTTCCTTCTCCTTCAAGGTAATTTATGAGCAAATTGTATATAGGATATCTAGGACATTATGGAGTAAAAAGTAGGATAGCACAATACATTAAAGGGCTTGTTCACCTTTGAATAAACTTTTAGCATGATGTAGAGAGTGATATTTTGCAATTGGTTTTCGTTTTTATTATTATTTGTGGCTTTTGCGTTATTTAGCTATTTATTCAGCAGCTCTCCAGTTTGCAATTTCAGCAATCTGGTTGCTAGGGTCCAAACTACCCTAGCAACTATGCATTGATCTCAATAAGAGACTGGAATATGAATAGGAGAGGGCCTGAATAGAATGATGAGTAATAAAAAGTAGCAATAACAATAAATTTGTAGCTTACGGGTAGGGGCACACTGGGCGATTCGGGGAGATTTAGTCGCCTGACAACTAATCGCCTCGTCTTTGCGGTGATCAATCTCCCCGAACGCCTTCCTCTGTCTTGCGCCGGCTATACTGAAAAGTCGCCTGGGGCATGGCACACAAGATTGATCACCGCAAAGACTAGGCGATTAGTCGTTAGGCGACTAAATCTCCCCGAATCGCCCAGTGTGCTCCTACACTAACAGAGCATTTATTTTTTTTAGATGGGGTCAGTCACCCCCATTTGAAAGCTGGAAAGAATCAGAAGAAGAAGGCAAACAATTCCAAAACTTTAATAAAAGAAAAAATGAAAACCAATTGAAAAGTTGCTTAAAATTAGCGACCCTATAACATACTAAAAGTTAACATTAAGGCAAATCACCCCTTTAATGTTTTGTTGAACTTGTCCATTATGCAACTTGTGATTTCATTTTTTGTGCAATTAATTAAGTTTGCAGTTGTGTCTTGGGATGGGCGAATTTTTTCGCCTTGTTTCACCGCAAAAATGATGCCCATAGACTTGTATGGCGTATTGCGTCAAAAAAATTACGCCGCACAACAAAAAAATTTTGACGCCCATAGACTTTAATGGGCATCTGCAACATTTCGCCGACGGCAAATTTTTGGCGAAACGGGTCAAATTTGCCCATCCCTATATTGTCACATAGATCAAAACTCTCATTCAAGGTTTCTTCATCTGGAACAAATTTTGTAACCTGGTTGCTGTGTGCATCGGCAGCTTTATACAGACAGGTGAGTAGAAAAAGAAATTAATAACCAGGAAACAGAATTGACTTAAATTACCTAACACAGGGCTGGGTGGATAAAAGAGATTATGACAGAATCTGTGCAACAGATTTCATAAATTGCGTCCATTACCACCAAGAAGCTGGACAGGGTGTAATAAAATAAGCTAAAGTTAAAATAGAAATGTATTTTGTTTAACTGCATTGCAGCCACCATTTAGATTATGTTGTTCAGTAAAGCTACTGTCAAAATGGTATGCACAAACATGCATTTATATGCACACGTTCTTGTTTTATAATCACATTGTATTTCCGTCTGTCTTTAATCAAATGCTGAAATTTGTCTGTCTGTAACTGTATGACTAAATAAGCAGAGTCTATTGTTATTCTAAAGGTCAAGAAATTTTACTCTGGCGTCACCCATAATTTCTCTAACCATGTAGCCACATTTTAAAAATGTTTTCAACCAAACCATTTTTCTGTTTCAAGGAATTGGTTAACTGCAGCCACTTGGAAGTAAAACAGCCAGAATGCAACTACCTGTACAAACATTCACTTACTGCTGGAATTGGTAAATATTATTGCAAAGCAAACATTATGATTCAGAAGAGGGCTGCCCCATTGCAACAGGGCTATTGACAGCCATGGTTTGTTATAGTGCTATTTAATGAGCTTAAACTTGTGTACCACAGAGCTATTTATTAACCTTAAACTACAGATGGGAAGGAGCACTTGGTACAGAAGATGAACAGTTTGTAGATAGGGACTTGTGGATAAGGCAGCTTTAACCTTTACATAGCGATAAATATTTTTTTTCTGCTTTTGTTAAGGGTCATCACCTCAGGGAATCACTCATTTAAATGTTTCCTGTAGTTAGCACAAACACTTTACTGATTGTACAGTGTTTTAATGCCTTCTTGTGACATGCTTGTAGAAACTTAAACATGGTCTATGCCCAATAAGCAATACATTTAGCTTATGACCACAATTGCTATGTGTGAAAAAATCAGTTTAAAGAAGAATGGCAATAGGACCATTGATAGCCATGGCTTTTCATTCTACTATTTAATGAGTAGGTCTCCTCCAAGTTCATTGAGCTGTACAGAAGAACTCTGCCTTTGGCCTTGTGTCTTTATATAGTCATGGAACTGCTTGGTGACTTTTAATATCCTTATATTTTACAATAGGTAGTACATTATTCACTATATAAGCAGTACTTCATTCGGCTATAATCTTTGTTAAGCAATGCCTCCTGACTTATTAAACATTTCATATTATATGTATATTTAGGAGTTCTGCAACCTATTAATGCTGTTTTTCCTGCAGAGTGCAAACATTGTACCCTCATTGTGACTTCAGGCCTGTCTGGTCTTTCAAAAGAATATATGGCACATCCACTGCCCAAGAGCTCCACAAACATCAATGAATGTATAGCTATAGGCCACAGAAAATGGGATTACCTACCCATAGTATGAAAATTATTATAAAACATTGGTCTACAAGAATATTTTCTAGTAAATGTCTTATGCTTGGGCATATTATAATTACTAATTGTCTTAGTGTTGTTCATGTGTTTCCATGATCAATAAAGTTTTCTGTAGAACAGTATACCTCACCTCTTTAATATCGGCTACATATTGAATCCTCATCCTGCATGGCTAATAAGCAACTCATTTAGATGCATGCTGCAGACGGAACTGATTTATGTGCAACCATGCAGCATGCATCTAAATGAATTGCTTACTATCTATGCAGGATGAGGATTCAATATGTAGCTGGTATTAAAGGGGTGCGGTGGAAACCCTAACTAGAGGAAGCATTATTTTGATGACCATTCTGGCAGTGTGTCGAGACAGACAGCAGTTTGTAAAGGAAAAATTAGACCTTCTGCACAATGCCCCTCACAGTTCTCAAAGTGCACTGTGTGTGGCATTGTGCAGATAGCCGCAGGCTAGTGATGTGCAGGCTGGCCCGGTACCTTCAGGACCCGTTGGTTTACCAGTGAGTTGGGTGGGTTTGGGCCAACCTCGCTGCGCAGTTTGTGGTTAGCAACCTTCCGGCTTCCGGTTTTATAAGTGCACACCTGCCCTCACCACCCCTTTTATGATGTCATCGGTGGGGCGGCGCAGGTCTATAAATGGAGGAGGGCAGCAGAGAGCATGCGGGCAGGTGCAGGTTTGGGTTGGGTGCCGGTCGCGATGTTCTCGAACCGCACGTCACTACTGCAGGTCTGTACCTTGAATATAGTGGTGCCTGCATTAGGCTGCACTCCATTCAATAGCGGGGACTGGGGTAGACACATAGTCATCCCTGAGACAGGTGGTAAGGACAAGGCTGAAGAAATGGCTTGCAGCTGGTTTTTACACTTTGCACCCTGACCCACCCACCATCCATAAATTACCCTAAAGAGTCTTCCATAAAGTACTTATTACACATGGCCTAAATGAAAAAAAAAAAAACACTTTTAAAAGTAGGAGCAAAAAGATTTAAGTCATGTGCTTCCAGTCACTCCCTTTGCTGAGGCAGAGGTTGACAGTTTAACATTCTATTGTAAATATTCTTTTTTTACTGCTGTATCTATATGGCAAATTCTGGACATTATAAGAACAGCACAATATAGTTTTAAAGTTGCAAAATTATGTGTAATGCTCACATGCAAAACATAATATTTAAAATATAAAAATGGTTCAACATCCATTAAAAGTGTTCATTGATTTTCAGTAATAATAATATATATATATATATATATATATATATATATATATATATATATATATATATATATATATATATATATATATACACACACATACACACTCTCATACTCATACTTACATATCTTACAGCACACACCCAGCTTTTTAAACCAACATCATTCTGCTTTTAAACAAACATCATTCTTTAAGTGCCATAGATTATGATATGAGCAACCCCACGGTGAGTCATACCATGTGTCTGAATGACAGCCTGAAAATACAGTGAAATACAAACATGTACAGATATTAGATAAAGAAGGGATTCCACATACAGCTATTCTCACGTAGGTATCCCACAAACACAGTGTTTGCTTAAAGCATTTACAAAGAATTCAGTAAGAAAGGAGCACCATGCACAGCTCTATAGCTGTGTATATAAACAGTCAGACTATTTACCTGGTTACCAGCAGTCAGAATACTTTTAATGATATTTCTTTTCTTTCTCTGGTATAGCAATGTGCAAAGTGTTTTGTGAATAAGGCAAAAGTAATGGCGGTAGGATACTCTCAGGTGCCCCTGGTAATGTTGATCTAGGCTGGATTAAATATAGGCTCAGAAATGGACTTTGATGAATTATTCCATTGTTTGGAGTTGAACAATCACCTAGGTGACTGAGAGTCATACCTATCAAAAGGATTCAAAAATTGTTGAATACTTTTCAGTGTTAGTTAACATCAGAAGAAACATTTTATTTTTCATGCAGTACTAAATATTGAACAAAATGTGTATTCTACTATTTTTTACTTTATAGTATTATATTTTCATATTATATTCTTACTTTATGACATTTTCTTAAGTTATTGCTTGCAATTTTTTTCATATCCTATAATGGGGGCCCCCCACTTTTTTTACCCATGAGCCACATTCAAAAGCAAAAAGAGCTGAGGAGCAACAAAAGCATAGCAAAAGTTCCTGGGGGGTACCAAATAAGGGCTGTGATTCAGTAGCCCCTATGTCGACTGGCAGCTTACAGGAGGCTCTGTTTGGCAGTACAACTGTTTTTTATGCAACCAAAACTTGCCTTCAAGCCAGAAATTTAAAAATAAGCACCTTCCTTGAGGTCACTGGGAACAACATTCATGGGCTTTGTGAGCAACATGTTGTTCTTGAGCCACTGGTTGGGGATCACTGCCCTAGAGGAACATTTATTATATTTTATCTGCAATTTTTGTTAAGCGCAGAAGTACTCATTGGTGGCTGTGCATGGCAGCTGATGGCTAATCTGACACAGTATGAGGCCCACTGAGTCAGGCCTCCCTGACTGATATCTGGGGGGAAATTGATCATATATCAATTTGCAAGGTTTAAAAATCCCTTAGGGTGGCTTAGCATTTTGGTTCACCATTGGATCACGTACAGCCAACCTTTAGTCATGTGTAACAATTTGTTCCTAAACAGTCTTTGGGAGAAGAGAAAAATTCAGAGGTGTGGTATGATGGTATTTTGGGTGGGGGGGGGGGTCATAAAAGGAACAATCCTCTTATTTTCCTCATAGCTTAAACATATAGGGAGCATATCTTGCATGTGTATGATCCTGTAAAAGGTGCAAACCATGCAATTATGCAACAGATGGGAAAAAAACACAAAGTTATTTCTTAATTGTTTTTCAGACATCACCTCATGTAACTGCAATGCTATTGATAACACTTTTCTCCCTAAATGCCCTTTTGGCTACTCGAATGCAGAACATGGATTACATTCCAATCACCTTACACTCAGATTGGGCCCTCCTATATTTTCTGATTTTTATAATGATCAGTACCAACAGGTAACAAGCCATTTAGTTACACTACACAGACTTTCAACATCTATTTTCTTCGTGTAATGCATCTCCAGTGGGAAACTAGTCTTTACTGACTAGGCTTGTTTACCATGCTCTTGGCCATAGCCTTCCTATTGCAACACCCAAGTCCTTTGTTAAGGTGGCCATACACGTAGAGATACGCTTGTTTGATGATTTCGCCAAATGAGTGGATTTCTCTCAGATATGCCCACATTGAGGTGGCCGATATCGGGCTGATCCGATTGTGGGCACTAGGGCGGTCGGATTGTGGCCGCATCTGTTCGTTGATGTGGTCCTGCGATGGGATTTTTTTAGAACGGATAAGACACTTTTGTCAATCTATCATACTGGCCTATGGTGATTACTACTATACCTGCACTGGGTCAGGCACTCACAAAATGATAGTATTGGGCAGGTACACAAATGCAGATACTGTAGGCTTATTTGCCTATCTTTCTACCTTCTGCACACCCTTAGAGGTTTAAGAAGGTGGCACATACTGTGTTATGGTGGATGGCAGGTAAAAATCTGGTTGTAGATGTTGTAGGTTGGTATGGGTATCTGTAATTGAGCAAACCTAGAATTTACAGAATAATTAGCAATAAACAGTCTAGCTAAACTAGGCAAGGGCATTTCAGGACCAAGACAAAATCATCAAGAGCAGCTCCATACCTGCATTTCAACATGGATTTCCTGTCCTCCTAAAGCCCCAAGGGAGGTAGTCAAGGCATGCTGCATAAGAGTGACAATCTGCGAAGGAATGGCTATGTACCAGTTAGCTGCATAATGGGTGATGTTCAAAGAACTGATTTTCATGTTAGGCTCTTTTAGTATAGAGAGCACAACTGCATACATACAGCCCCTCACACAGGAGATAAGGCAGCATCAGGCCCAGCAGCACCCTTGCAGTATTTTGTTACCATTCAGCATGCTAGATATACACCCATGGAGTAAGATGTTACTTAACACCAGTAGTGTGGACACAGCACACAGTGAGTCAGTATTCCTTTGTTCAGAGAAAGTGCTTTAATATTTACTCCACTACCACCACCGCCACTAACAGCACTTCACCAGAAAGTATCAGAAATATAATAATCTCTTTCGACGTTTCAGAGTGGTTTGCTGACAGAAGCTGATTTCCAAAAAATTTTGAATGTACTTAATCCTCAAACAGCAATAAGCCAGTGAGGCTAATGCTCATATATGACAGATTATTGTATAAATAAAGGTATTTCAAACCTAGATATTTCCTACTATCTCCATACATTTCAGAGAAGGTGCCGCCTGCATATGGCATAGCATAATAAAAAAGAAATGATTTTTACAGACAAAGACAAGAGATCCTCTGCATTCACCTACTATCAATATATTAAATATATTACCATAAATGGGTTGTTCACCTTTAAATGATCTTTTATTATTATATAGTATGGGCAATTTTAAGTAACTTTTTAACTGGCCTTCTTTTTTTCTTTTTTATAGTTTTTTAATTATTTTCCTTCTTCTTCTGACTCTTTCCATATTTAAATTTGGGTCACTGACCTCATCTTAAAAGCAAATGCTCTGTAAGGCTACAAACGTATTGTTATTGCCACTTTTGGCATTGTGATTTCAGAGAAATAGAGAGTTTAATTGTGGTTTCTAATACCACTAAAGTTTCACCTTTAGTAAATGGGTCTCCCCAAATTAATTTATAGGTGAACAACCCCTTTAAGATTTTGTACATTAGGCTACCTCCCCTTTAAACAAAAGGGATTGTTTGTTCAAAAATGTGTGTTTGCAAAAAATGTCATGGCCTTAATATATTGATAATGGGTGCATAGGGCCTCTTGTCTTTGTCTGTATGAATTTTGTGGTCACACCCTCATTGCGACCCTGATAAATGGTTTAAAAGTATTTAGTGGTGAGCACAACCTTCCCTTTTGTGCTTAAGAATTTATTGGGGGTGGAGGGTCATCATAAAGCACAACAGCAAAAATTATTTGGAGCAAATTCGAAAGATATTGTAAGAGGTTAATCTTAATCAGTAATGCAGTGGAAATATGGGCACATCCTCACTGAAATGCATTCTCTAAAGTTACAAATGGTATTTTACCATCTGTCAATCTGACAGAAATGTCTGGGTTTGGTAGATACCTGGAGAGCACAATGCATAGTAAAGAGTGGGAGGAATAATGGTCTTGGACTGCCTCCATGGTTTGGGATACAGTCAGCAAGCCATAAGGTTACATCCTACAATGACTTTATGATAATTCATAGCTTTTTTCTTTATGGCAACGATTTTTGGGAAGGTTTGTCTTTCCATTGCAGCATAGTTATGCCCCCATGCACAGTCGGGTTTATACAGAATGGGTTTGATGAGATGGCAGAGGAGGAACACCAGTCAGTCAGTAAGTGGCCTGAACACCCATGGGATGAATTGGAATGCTGGCTGTAGGGCAAGCTAGATACCTTGCACAAGCAGGACTCTGGTTCCCTATACATGCCCATGCACATTCTCACTGCAAGTATCTACAAATCTCATGTAGAGGTACACACAGGTACACTTTGGGAGCCATGTTCTTGAAATAGCTCAGTGCACATTGTTAAAAGGGGAATGGAGTCCCCTTTAATTCACTGGCACAAGATAAACCAACCTTCCACACAGATGCAGGTCAACACCAGAAAAACCCCTGTGATTTATTGTGTCAACAAGATACATCCCCCCCCATATCCAAAATAAAATATATTTATTTTAGAGTCCCATCTACCAGTTATGTGAGTCCAGTCTGTGGCCATATATCTTCGAAGGTTCGTACGATCGGATCTTTGTGTCTATGGCCAGCTTAAGTCTTACATCTACTTTCTGCCTCTCCTATTCTCTTTCTATTATGCAATTATTTCTGCATTCACCATTTCTCTGATATTATGCCGTTTCCTCTTGTGTAATTATTTCTCCCTTTTCCTTTATCCTCTTCCTTATATGTTCAGCTATATCCACTTTTATTTTTAAAGGTCCAAAATATATTAAGTATAGATCTTTGCTGTCACTCTCTGAAGGAACTCAAAGTTTGGTTCTGCTTACTTACATAGCAGTTACATTTTCTTTCACTGTAGGGCCTAGTTTCATTGTGGTCTTTGCAAGTAATACGTGTTATTTTAGTAATTCGGATTATTAGAAGTTCAATCCTGCAACCCACTGTTCACCTGCCTTAAGTAGAGGGAAAGTGCTGAAATAAAGAAAGCAGTTGAGCATTTGCTAGATTAGTTCTGGTCCTTGTATGAGGCCCCATCATTCCTCAGAAACATTTGTAAATTCAGGGAAGTCACGAGGGGCTCCAAATTCTATACTGCCAGTATGTCTGGTCCTGTGGATTTTTTATTGCAGCCCTTTGCATTCTTCTAGCATGCTAGAGTGAAAATAGTGTTAAGGTTGTCACTGGAGTGCTAACCAGGTATTTCCAGATAATTACAATCCAGCAATCCCAATAAATGGAAGCTTTCTAGGGAATATTGGATCAGATCAGATGAAGAGGATTTATAACTCTGCCCAATAGAAGTATGAAGAGGGGTTGAGGATCATTTACACAGAACAGTAGTTGCCAACTTGGTCAAAAAAGGCCAGTGTCTGTTTGTGTAAGGGCACCACTTTACTAATGTTCATATACAAATAGCTAATCCAGTCAAAAGTCTCTAAAGTAAAATGTTATGCAACTATTTCTATGTTTAATTTAATTTTAGGCTTGGAATGGTTACATTTCCATTTCCTTTATGTGAATGTAAGCTGAGCATTCCAAAGTCTGTGGCTTATTGTTCTGAATGCTGAAAAGCAATGCTCTATTTGTTTTTCCTTTGGCTGCAGAACAGGAAGTACTTGAAGAGCACATAGCATTTTAGGTATTAGAGCCATTATGATTCTGCCCTGTTACTGTACAAATGTAAAGCACAAAGGAATTCTGCCAGGTTTTCATGACTTTGCAGTCTGAGGCAATGGAAAATATAAAGGAGAGCTAAAGCCTAAAAAAGTATACATATAAAATGCTATATATTATGTACTGAACCTACTGTACCAGTGTTTCACCAGTCCTATAACAGTGATGATCCATCAAAATTTTTCTCAGCAGCTCACTATATTGGATCTTGTTGGACCATCGATTGATTGTCAGTGGCACTGTACAGGCTCAGTGAGCTCTAGCTACTAGGGATGTCGCGGACTGTTCGCCCGCGAACTAATTCGCGCGAACATCGACCGTTCGCGTCCGCCGAATGTTCGCGAACGTCGCGCGACGTTCGCCAATTTGGGTTCGCCTTAACTGGCGCTTATTTTTGCCCTCTCACCCCAGACCAGCAGATACATGGCAGCCAATCAGGAAGCTCTCCCTCCTGGACCACCCCCACACCCCTTGGACCACTCCCCTTCCATATATAAACTGAAGCCCTGCAGCGTTTTTTCATTCTGCCTGTGTGTGCTTGGAAGAGCTAGTGTAGGGAGAGAGCTGTTTAGTGATTTGAGGGACAGTTGATAGTAACTTTGCTGGCTAGTAATCTACTTGATACTGCTCTGTATTGTAGGGACAGAACTCTGCAGGGATTTGAGGGACAGTGAGTTTAGGTTAGTTAGCTTTGGTGACTAGTAATCTACCTTCTACTGCAGTGCTCTGTATGTAGCTGCTGTGGGCATTGCTTCTGATCTCATCTGCTGACTGCTGTAATAACCCAATAGTCCTTGTAAGGACTGCTTTTATTTTCTTTTTTGTTTTTTTTACTTTGCTACTGTAAGAGCCCAGTGCTATTAGTCTAGCTGTGTTGGGGAGTGGGACTGGTGTGCTGCTCCTCCTAGTAGTTCACCACCACCACCAGCACCAACCAGAGTCAAAATTGTTACAAAGTATCTTATTTGCACCTGTTAGCTGTTCTGAGCTCTCTGCCAAAAGCCAATTAAGTTAGAAACTGTTTTTTTTCTGGCTGTTCAGTGCAGAGAAAAGAGGGACTTTCCAGTACAAAAGAGGGACAGGGGGTTGAGTGGTCAAAAGAGGGACAGTTGGGAGGTATGCAAGTGCCACCTAGCTGTGTGAGCTTTTTCACATTCTGTCTAAATAACAATAATAATTCCGTGTCCATAAACATCACCTGAGTGATGTTTTTACAGCAGCAATAATATATTCCGTATCCACTACTGTATACATTGCCCTTGCAGGCATTGTTTGCCCAGTCTTTAACCAAGTGCCACCTAGCTGTGTGAGCTTTTTCACATTCCGTGTCCAGAAACATCACCTGAGTGACGTAGTGTGATTTCTGCCCTTTACAGCACAAAACGCAGCGCTGTGTCAACAATGTATTTTTCAGATACATTTTTGCCCTTGATCCCCCTCTGGCATGCCACTGTCCAGGTCGTTGCACCCTTTAAACAACTTTAAAATCATTTTTCTGGCCAGAAATGTCTTTTCTAGCTTTTAAAATTCGCCTTCCCATTGAAGTCTATGGGGTTCGCGACGTTCGCGAACCGTTCGCATTTTTGACGCAAGTTCGCGAATATGTTCGCGAACATTTTTTCCGACGTTCGTTACATCCCTACTAGCTACATTGAACATGTTTATCAGAAAACATTAGCAGAAGTTGAGGTTATACTTTAAACATTCTGTGCATCAGTGGGCATAAAAATTTCCAGCTTCTTTGCAGCTTGCTTATCTATAACCAAAGCCAATATTCCTTGTAACTGCTTCTAAAAAAAATGCAGTCTGTTATTTTGGCTTGTTTTTGTAATTCTGGTTTTACCATTTTTTTAAAACAATAATTTTAATTGGGTGTTTATATAATAGCACAGTTGATTTATCTATACTTGGTTGACCCAGTACAAACTTACCACCTTTTTATCTTTATCCTGCTCTGTGTTTGTTTTTGCCATTTAAAATTTTTATGTTTAGGGTTAGTTCACACAGGGCGTTTTGGGGAGATTTGGTCGCCTGGCGACTAATCGCCTCGTTTTCGAGGCCATCAATCTCCCAAAACGCCTTCCCTATTCCTGCGCCGGCTAAAATGAAAAAACGCGATTAGTCGCCAGGCAACCAAATCTCCCCAAAACACCCTGTGTGAACTAACCCTTAAGCTTGTGAGTTGTGAAGAGTCTACTTATCTTTACTGGCTTATTGGTGTAAGTGGCACTATGTCAGAGAAAACTTCAGAAAACACAAGTAGAGAGACAAAGGTATCTCTTTGCTACACCCTAATTGAATTTGGCAACCATTTGTATACATGAAATGCTCTATAAATTTTCTCTTTAATTCTTTGATTTCCCAATACATGTGAAAATACTTGAAATCCTGAAGTATGTAATAAATTAGACCAATTTAAAATAAAAAATAGAAGAAAAAGCAATACAAAAATATCTCTCATCAATACAACAGAGCCTTAGGCAATAGGGATGTCGCGCGACGTTCGCCATTTTGGGTTCGCCTTAGCTGGCGCTTTTTTTTGCCCTCTCATCCCAGACCAGCAGATACATGGCGGCCAATCAGGAAGCTCTCCCTCCTGGACCACCCCCACACCCCCTGGACCATTCCCCTTCCATATATAAACTGAAGCCCTGCAGCGTTTTTTCATTCTGCCTGTGTGTGCTTGGAAGAGCTAGTGTAGGGAGAGAGCTGTTAGTGATTTGAGGGACAGTTGATAGTAAGTTTGCTGGCTAGTAATCTACTTGATACTGCTCTGTATTGGAGGGACAGAACTCTGCAGGGATTTGAGGGACATTTTAGGTTAGGTAGCTTTGCTGGCTAGTAATCTACCTTCTACTGCAGTGCTCTGTATGTAGCTGCTGTGGGCACTGATCTCTTCTGATCTCATCTGCTGACTGCTGTAATAACCCAATAGTCCTTGTAAGGACTGCTTTTATTTTCTTTTTGTTTTTTTACTTTGCTACTATAAGAGCCCAGTGCTATTAGTCTAGCTGTGTTGGGGAGTGGGACTGGTGTGCTACTGTGCTGCTCCTAGTAGTTCAGCAGCACCAACCCGAGTAATTTTTTTTTTTAATATACATATATTTTTTTTTTTATTTTACTTATCTTACTGTTCTTTAACGTGTCCAGTGCTGTTTGCTGTTCTTCATAGTAGTGCACCAATAGTAGTGCACTTGCAGGCATTATTTGCCCAGTGTGTTCTTCAAACAACTGCCATCTAGCTGTGTGAGCTTTTTCACATTCTGTCTAAATATCAATAATAATACCGTCTCCAGAAACACCACCCGAGTGACGTTTTTCAAGCAGCAATAATATATTCCGTATCCACTGCTGTAGTAGTGTATACGTTGACCTTGTAGGCATTGTTTGCCCAGTGTGTTCTTCAAACAACTGCCATCTAGCTGTGTGAGCTTTTTCACATTCTGTCTAAATATCAATAATAATACCGTCTCCAGAAACACCACCTGAGTGACGTTTTTCAAGCAGCAATAATATATTCCGTATCCACTGCTGTAGTGTATACGTTGACCTTGCAGGCATTGTTTCAATTTGTTTGCCCAGTGTGTTCTTCATTTTCAAACAACTGCCATCTAGCTGTGTGAGCTTTTTCACATTCTGTCTAAATATCAATAATAATACCGTCTCCAGAACCACCACCCGAGTGACGTTTTTCAAGCAGCAATAATATATTCCGTATCCACTGCTGTAGTAGTGTATACGTTGACCTTGCAGTCATTGTTTCAATTTGTTTGCCCAGTGTGTTCTTCATTTTCAAACAACTGCCATCTAGCTGTGTGAGCTTGTTCACAATCTGTCTAAATATCAATAATTAATACCGTCTCCAGAAACACCACCTGAGTTGTTGTTGTTGTTTTAAAAATAATGCCAGGCAAAGGCAGGCCGCCACGCAGAGGCACTAGGGGCCGTGCTGCTATGCTATCCTGTGGCCCTAGGAAATTGCCCAGTTTTAAAAAGGCAATGACCCTGAACTCCCAAAATGCTGAAGAGGTAGTTGACTGGCTTACACAGCACACCCCATCCTCTACCGTTTCTAACTTTACCACAACATCCTCATCCTCCACTGCTATGGGCACCCCACGTAACACTTCCTCCACCACCGGCGCCCCTTCTTCACTGGAGTCAGAGGAGTTATTTTCACATGAGTTTCTTGAACTGAGTGATGCGCAAGAGAAGATGAAGGAGATGAGGACGTTACACCAGATTTAATTCTGGCAGAGAACACAACAGAGATGGACATAATGAGTGATGAGGAGGTCCCCGCTGCTGCTTCCTTCTGTGAGCTGTTAGAAGAAATTGATGCATCTGAGGAGAATGATGATGAGGAGATTGATGTTTTGTGGGTGCCCAGTAGAAGAGAGCAAGAGGAGGATAGTTCAGATGGAGAGACGGAGAGTCAGAGAGGCAGGAGGAGAATAAGACTTAGAAGAAGCAGGGAGGACAGCTCGCAGGGAACAGTAGGGCAACAACATGTATCGGCAACTGTGGTCAGCCGGCCAACGCACCCGCCATTGCCGCCAACGCCGCCAACTTCTACTGTTACCGCCAGATTGCCAGCTTCAAAAAGGTCAGCAGTGTGGGATTTTTTTAATGTGTGTGCCTCTGACAAAAGCGTTGTAATTTGCAATGAGTGCAGTCAGAAACTGAGTCTTGGGAAGCCCAACAGCCACATAGGTACAACTTCTATGCGAAGGCACATGAACGGCAAGCACAAAGCACTTTGGGAGCAACACCTCAAAGGCAACAGACAAACTAAAAGCCACCCTCCTTCTGGTCCAGCATCTTACTGCTCTACCTCTGCTGTCCTTGACCCGTCTGAACCACCCTCCACTCCGCCTTCCACCTTGACCACCAGTTTCCATTCCCAGTCATCTGCCCCCAGCCAAGTTTCTGTGAGGGCCATGTTTGAGCGTAAGAAGCCAATGTCTGCGAGTCACCCCCTTGCCCGGCGTCTGACAGCTGGCTTGTCTGCACTCTTAGCCCGCCAGCTTTTACCATACCAGCTGGTGGACTCTGAGGCCTTCCGCAAATTTGTAGCAATTGGGACACCGCAGTGGAAGGTACCCAGCCACAATTTTTTTTTCAAAAAAGGGAATACCACAGAATACCACACCTGTACCACCATGTGCAGAGCCAAGTCACCGCATCTCTGTCACTTAGTGTTGGGCCAAAGGTCCATATGACTACTGACGCATGGTCCTCCAAGCATGGTCAGGGCAGGTATGTCACCTACAGTGCCCACTGGGTGAACTTGGTAATGGCTGGGAAGCAGGGAATGTGTGGCTCAACAACAACAGTGGAGTTGGTGTCACCGCCACGGATTGCACGCGGTTCTGCCACCACCTCTACTCCTCCTTCGCTCTCTACCTCGTCTTCTTCCTCCTCTGCTGCTGGCTCCTCCTCCTCCACACCTGTGCACCCCCAGCTCTCCTAGGCTATTCGACGTGCCAGGTATGCCGTTGTCATGCTGTCTTGGGGATGACGTGCCTGGAAAGCAGAAACCATACCGGATCTGTACTCCTGTCATCTCTGCAGTCACAGGCCGATCGGTGGCTGACCCCACACCAACTGAAGATCGGAAAAGTGGTGTCTGACAACGGAAGCAATCTGTTGGCAGCACTGAGACTGGGCAATTTAACACATGTGCCCTGCATGGCACATGTTCTGAATTTAATAGTCCAACGTTTTGTCTCGAAGTACCCAGGATTCCAGGACGTTCTCAGGCAGTCCAGGAAGGTGTCGGCCCATTTCAGACGTTCCTACACAGCCATGGCACGCCTTGCTGACATTCAGCAGCGGTACAACATGCCAGTCAGGCGTTTAATTTGCGACAGCCAGACTCGCTGGAATTCAACGCTCCTCATGTTGGAACGTCTGCTGCAACAACAAAGAGCCGTCAATGAATACCTGTTTGAACTGGGTGGTAGGACTGGATCTGCAGAGCTGGGGATTTTTTTCCCACGTTACTGGGTGCTTATGCGCGATGCCTGCAGGCTCATGCGCCCTTTTGAAGAGGTTACAAACATGGTCAGTCGCACCGAAGGCACCATCAGCGACCTAATACCCTTTGCTTTCTTCCTGGAGCGTGCCGTGCGACGAGTGACAGATGAGGCTGTAGACCAGCGTGACGAGGAGCAGGAAGCGCACGATTTCTGGTCGGAATCACCAGAACGAGCCCAGGCACCTGCTGCAACGCAGGGAGAGGTGTCAGAAGTGGAGTCAGAGGAGGAAGGTGGCTTTGTGGAGGAGGAGGAGGACCAACAGGAGCAGGCTTCCCAGGGGGCTTGTGGTGACCTTTTGGGGACCCCTGGTCTTGTACGTGGCTGGGGGAGGAGACCGTGGATGATGTAGTCCTTGATAACGAGGAAGTGGAGATGGATACCTCTGCATCCAACCTTGTGAGAATGGGGTCTTTCATGCTGTCATGCCTGTTGAAGGACCCCCGTATCAAGAGGCTTAAGGAGAAGGACCTGTACTGGGTCGCAACGCTACTAGACCCTCGGTACAAGCATAAAGTGGCAGAAATGTTACCAACGTACCACAAGTCCGAAAGGATGCTGCATTTACAAACCAGCCTGCAAAACATGTTGTACAATGCTTTTAAGGGTGATGTCACTTCAGGAACTCATCAACATTCCAGGGGCAGAGGTGCCAGTAATCCTGCCACGAGCGCACCTGCAAGGACAAAGCACTTTGGCCACTCTGTAACGTCAGACATGCAAATGTTTTTCAGTCCAAGGCAGCGCCAGAACCCTTCTGGATCCACCCTCAAAGAACGCCTCGACCGGCAGGTAGCGGACTACCTGGCATTAACTGCAGATATCGACACTCTGAGGAGCAATGAACCCCTGGACTACTGGGTGTGCAGGCTTGATCTGTGGCCAGAGCTGTCACAATTTGCCATGAACCTCTTGTCTTGCCCCGCCTCAAGTGTCCTCTCAGAAAGAACCTTCAGTGCAGCAGGAGGGATTGTAACTGAGAAGAGAACTCGCCTAGGTCACAAAAGTGTGGATTACCTGACCTTTATTAAAATGAACGAGGCGTGGATCTCGGAGGGTTACTGCACGCCGGAAGACTTGTTCTGACTCCCCATGCAGCTGTCCTTCTCTGCACGCCTCATGACTCCACACACAGCTGTCCTTTAGCGTCCTCCTCCCTCTGCCACCGTTACAAACTAGGGTGCAAACCCTACTGGTTTCATTTGAATCCAGGTAAATCATGAGTTTTTCTGGCCTCTGTGCTTCAGTGGCTGCGACAAAATTTTTTTATATTTTCAGCATTTATATGGCATATTTTTTCTGGCCTCTGTGCTGCAGTGGCTGCGACAAAAAAAATGAATATTTTCAGCATTTATATGGCATATTTTTTCTGGCCTCTGTGCTTCAGTGGCTGCGACAAAATTTTTTTATATTTTCAGCATTTATATGGCATATTTTTTCTGGCCTCTGTGCTGCAGTGGCTGCGACAAAAAAAATGAATATTTTCAGCATTTATATGGCATATTTTTTCTGGCCTCTGTGCTTCAGTGGCTGCGACAAATTTTTTTTATATTTTCAGCATTTATATGGCATATTTTTTCTGGCCCCTGTGCTGCAGTGGCTGCGACAAAAAAAATGAATATTTTCAGCATTTATATGGCATTTTTTTTCTGGCCTCTGTGCTTCAGTGGCTGCGACAAAATGTTTTTATATTTTCAGCATTTATATGGCATATTTTTTCTGGCCTCTGTGCTGCAGTGGCTGCGACAAAAAAAATGAATATTTTCAGCATTTATATGGCATATTTTTTCTGGCCTCTGTGCTTCAGTGGCTGCGACAAATTTTTTTTATATTTTCAGCATTTATATGGCATATTTTTTCTGGCCTCTGTGCTGCAGTGGCTGCGACAAAAAAAATGAATATTTTCAGCATTTATATGGCATATTTTTTCTGGCCTCTGTGCTTCAGTGGCTGCGACAAAAAAAAATTCATATTTTCAGCATTTATATGGCATATTTTTTCTGGCCTCTGTGCTTCAGTGGCTGCGACAAAAAAAACATAATTTTTCAGGAAAGTACACATGCCTAATTTCTCAGGGTTCTGCAACAGTGGCAAAATCGCATCTTTTATGGTCACCGCAGGTGATCAATAAAGTAGACCAAAACTGGGCCCACACTGCAGAATCAGTGTTTTTTGGTTCACTTCACTGTACATTGAATTACCTCTGCCTGACCGTGCACGTGCACACAAGCACGGTGACTGCTAAACACACCACTACAGAAATATTGCCACCAACAAGACGAACATCCTGGAGGTGACAAGCTCAACTAGTAATTAACAACTATTATTTGCTCACTTGACGGTATCATTCATGAAAGCTCTTTGCGTTTTTTTGCGTTGCAGTAAGCGCCGCGTGAACAGGCTGTAACCTTTACACGACTTGAATGGCATGTAGACGCCGGACGTTTTAAAGCAGTTTATTACACAGGTTTAGAAATGTAGTGTGATTTCTGCCCTTTACAGCACAAAACGCAGCGCTGTGTCAACAATGGATTTTTCAGATACATTTTTGCCCTTGATCCCCCTCTGGCATGCCACTGTCCAGGTCGTTGCACCCTTTAAACAACTTTAAAATCATTTTTCTGGCCAGAAATGTCTTTTTTAGCTTTTAAAATTCGCCTTCCCATTGAAGTCTATGGGGTTCGCGACGTTCGCGAACCGTTCGCATTTTTGACGCAAGTTCGCGAATATGTTCGCAAACTTTTTTTCCGACGTTCGCTACATCCCTATTAGGCAATATTTGCCCAGGCTAATGAAACAAGGCCAGCTTACAGTCTACTGTGTGCATTTACAGTTTCATGAGCTGCGCATATTTACATAACTTGTAAAAAAAAATATTTTCCCTGTTTGCATTTCTGAAAATAAGAGACATGAATAAAGATTATTAATCTTTAACCCCTTGTACAGTTAGTTCCCTTGGATTAATCTTGGCTTTATGCTTTTTAAAAATGTATTTTGGGATTGCTGATTTATATTTGTAGGATACAAAACTTGTCTTGTCTTGTTAGCACTACTTTTGCTGGGAAAAAATGACAATGATCAAATTCAAAGAATTCTTGCTAGCCACTCCCCTTTATAGCTAGTATGAATTGCAGTGTATATGGTACATCAGTGCTACACAGGTTTTTTTCTACCCAGGGCATAGTTTTCCTTTTATTGTTGTGCATGTGAGTTTTGGGTGGGTGATTTGGAGCAACATTTATCTTTTAAAAAAACGTTATTTTTTTTTTAGCTCCCGTGGCCCTGCGCCATTGTTCCTGCTAATCAATTCGTAATTCAAGTGTTGGTTTGCACTACTAAGTTTAATTTTAAACCGTCTGGTAAATCTCACCTTTTTTGGTTATTTATTTTCTATAGTTTTTTAATTATTTGCCTCCTTCTTCTGACTCTTTCTAGCTTTCAAATGAGGGTCACATCTCAAAAAGAGCATTCAAAATAAATGCTCTGTAAGGCTACAAATGTATTGTTATTGTTACTTTTTATGACTTCTCTTTCTATTCAGGCCCTCTCTTATTCATGTTCCAGTCTCTTATTAAAATCAATGCATGGTTTCTAGGGTCATTTGGACCCTAGCAATCAGACTGCTGAAGTTGCAAACTGGAGAGCTGCTGAATAAAAAGTTAAATAACTCAAAAACCTCAAATAATAAAAAATAAAAGCCAATTATAAATAGTCTTGGAATGTCATTCTCTGCATACTATTAAAAGTTAGTTTAAAGGTAAACAGCCCTTTAATCTGATACTGGAGATGCTAGGTGAATGTGAAAGGGAGTAAAAGCCATTGCAGGCTATAAGCCTCCTGTACCTAAATGCACTGATGATCTCTCTTTCAGATAAGATACTTTCTATGCAAGGTTTGATCCACAAAATAATACTCCTGCAAGAAAAATGTATCCTCCTCCTCCGAATAGCCAAGTGGTCTGTCTGAATATAGTTGAGGTATGCACCATGATAGGCTATGAAAACAAACAATAGTAATTGCAGTTTGTCACCTTGCAGTGAGAACAGTCACATCATACTGAATACGATGCTGTCATCTCACTGAATCTTACAAACACAACCTGCGGGGTGTTACAGGCATTGTCAAGGTTCAGTAGATACAGGGATAGATGCAGGTGTATTCACCAAATCCATACATTTTGGATTTAAATCAAAAGTAATCCCCCATCATCCAAAAATGAACCTTAAAAAATTCTACCCCTCATTTCTTCAGTGCTCAGAGGTTCAGATTTGGTTGAGCCAGGGGCTCAGAATTTGTCCAAATAAAAGTTTAAAAAATGCAATATTGCTGTGATTTGCCCAAATCCCAAAGTAAATACTGGAAAATGTAGCAGTTTCTCTTGGCTGTATTCCTATTGCATTGAAAAGACAGAGACTAATTAAAAGAATTACTCTACCGAATGAGTCACTTTCATAGCAATGAATACATGACACAGCTTGCATAGTCTCTTCTGCTGCCTAGAAACCATAGCTACAGAATTTGCAACTACAATTGGGTACATGGGGCCTAGCAAAAATTATATCATATCTTGGAAGAAAAATTCTAGCATTTTCCAATTTTAGGGGATAGTACTAAGAAACAGTGGTATCTGGAGTGCTCTGTGTTTATGACCCATAAGGATAGGGGGCCTTAAGCATATTTTTGCTACCATGGGCTTGTAGCTAATAAGAGGCACCAAGTATGTTTGGGTCTAGTACCCCATAATAAATACTGAGAATGCTGGCTTTTTATTATCAGACCATAAAATGCTTGCTGCTGATTGGGCTACTGGAAGCAAAATAAACTTTATGTTTGTTATTATGTCATCCCCACTAACACACATACTGTATGTATACCACTATTCACTTCCACAAACTTAGTTTGTTGCTCATGTTCCAATGTTATACTTGTACCCATAATGCATTCATAGAGGGGCTAAATATTCTCCAGCCCACATACAGTGAAGATAAACAATAAGGAATGGCTCCATGTGTGTCCACTGAACTTTACTTTTAATTTGACGATCTGGCACTTTGCACTTAAGATGAACTATGTTTTCCGAGCTATTGTTTATGAACAATGGGTCATTTCAGGCACAGTGATGTTATTCTGAAATAAGTGAATTTCCAAGAGGACAGTGAAATCATATGCGACATGTGTTCATGTCCAGCACCACTCTCCCTTGCCTTCATTGTGGAGCATGCGCAACACTCTGAGCCTAATGTTTATGAGTAAGTTAATCGGACATGGGGAGGCAAATCATCAAAGCTGATTTTATAATGCACATGCATTGGGGAACAGACAATTTTTTTAAAAAAAAAATCAATGATTTGGGGTAAATAATGAGCAGCATATGGGATAGCATTTGTGATTTTTTTAATAAAGCATTTTGGGAGAGAAATGGGAATAAACTATTTACTGGCAAGGGGTGGATGAAATACTTGCCTTTATGGAAAATTCAGGTTTTTTTTTTAACTTTTTGTTGGAGTATTTGAACTACTGCCTGGTTGCACGGTCAGTGGAACACTAGCAACCATTAAAATTCACAACTGGAATCTAGGCAAAGTCAGTTTGCAAATTGCCTTTTTCAATTAAAAGTTACTTTTCAAGGAAAACTACCAGGCCGGGATTTGTGGTGAGGCCACAAATGCCCAGGCCTAGGGCGGCACATTTGTATTTCCAGGTTCCAGCAGGACACCCAGAACAGAGTTAAAGTGGGAGAAGCGGACCTAGTGGTGAGTTTTCATTGCGAGTTGGGGTAAGAGGCATACGTGCGTGTCCATCGGTGGTGCACGTTGGGGGTAGTGTGCGTTTGTGCATTGGGGTAGCGTGCGAGTGTTTTTTGCAAATCCGGCGCTGCAAACTACCCCTTTAAGAACCCAATGAGGAGAGGCAAGCTAAGCTAAGAGAAATGAGGGGGGCCCGGGGAAAAAGGAGGCCTGGACTGCCGGGTCTGTTTCCTCTATAGTTACGTCACTGCTCTAATGACTCTTACCTAAATCGGGGAAGCAGAGACACGGGGCGGGGAGTGGGCAGTCAGGACAGTAAGAGGCCGGAGACTGGAAGTGGGTGGGAGGATGGGGATTGGAGTGAGCTGGGCCCCCTCTGAAGAGTTTTTTGCAGGGGGGCCACTGATCTTCTGTATGATTAGAAATATATCAAGCATATATGATAATAGATCTCTGGTGACATATTGGGAGGAGGACAGGTACTGCGTGTGTAACCAATACTCACCCAAAGTGGCCAAATAAAAGCTCAGGTGAAGTCAAATAAAAAAAAATAAATAAAAAAAAAAAAAAAGGTATAAAGGCATTGACAAGGATAATTGATCAGCTCTTTCCAAAAATAACTCTTGTTATAAAGTAAAAGTGCAGAAACTGGCAAAATGTAATTACATTCTTTTAACAGAAAGTTCACCTTCTGATAATTAGTTTGCTGTAGAGAGAGGTAATGTAACAAACCTTGCACTTCGGGCTTTGTTTATTTAGTGACTCTCATTGCAAGGCTAGATTGTATTGCTACTAAATTCATCTAGTTCATTTTGCAGTCTGTTGTTTAATCCTTTCTGTGACTGTGGTCAGCTCATTGAGCCATGCCATGTGTTCTGCCAGCATATAAATTGCACAAATCAAAGAGCAAACATGAAATTGTGAAGCCCTAGAGCTGGCACAATAGTGTTTTTATGCAGGCATGCAGGCGCTGTAGATATTCAGGCAGTAGGTAAAGCACTTTCACTATGGTCTAAAAATGATTATTATCTTTAAAAATGTTCCCTTAATGGAGCTCTGCATAGATTGCTACTGTTTCAAATAAGGGATGGGTGTGTTCTTATGGTCCTTGCCAGAAGCACAGAAAGAGAGGGATAGCCAATCACAGTCATGCAAACAAAGACATCATCATAATTTATTTATATAGCACCAGCAAGTTACGCATATATATATATATATATATATATATATATATATATATATATATATATATATATATATATATATATATATATATGTGTTTATTTGTTGCAACAATAAAACATATGTTTTTCAAACATTGCATTTGACTTTTCATTTTGTTGTTATCACATTTTCAGTCAGAAACGGAACTAGAGGGGGGCAGCCGGGCCCCTGCCCCCCTCCGTAAACCCGGAACTGGCCGGGATATGCATGGCGAGCGGACTGCCGGGGGGCCCTGAGGGGGTGCGGGCCCTGGCCCTGCTCCCCGCCCCTGTTTTCAGTAGTGCATATTATTGGCACACAAATAAAGTCATCAGTTACAATGTTGGTATTAAAGAATTGTATAATATAAATCACATAGGGAATAAAAAGAAAAAAAAAACAATCATAATTATAACATTCTATTAAAATATTTTTTCTATTGAAAATTAATATGTTAAACCTTGGTGCTTTTTGTAATATATCAAACCTTTATTATGATATTGTTTAAGGTAATGAAATTTGTCTTGAGGTTATATTCTACCTTTATTTATTTTGTAAGGGTTGGTCCTAGTCAAAGGGTAGCAATTTCATTTATCTAATTTGTAACAGGAAGGAGGGTTATTTTTTAAATTCTTCCCAAGGTTTCCAAGTTGTGATATGGGTCTCTATTTTGTTCTCAGTTATTGCAGTTAAATAGTGCATTTCTTGGATATGGTTGAGTCTAGAGACAAACTGTGTTAATGAGAGCGTAGGAGGGATCCAATTTAATGCTATAACCCATCGAGCAGCAGCCCATAATTGTAATAATACATAGTTAGTTGATTTATTTAAACCTGGGAAAGGGTAGTTCAAAACACATACTTTTTAAAAGAACATTCCTTCTGCATTTGAAATAGAATAATGCACTGGCACATTCTTGTTTTTACACATGTCTCTTTGAAAGAAAAGATTTTTCCTTTTTCTGTAGGTGCATTGCAGAGACTTTAAAACTGGTATAAATAGGAGCAAAAATGTAGTCTAGTGATCCCTTGACTGATTTCCTTATTTCCATGTTGACGGCTCCTTTGTTAAAGTGTGTGAATAATCACTCACCTCCCCTGTCCCCAAATGTCTTCTGGCTGCGAGAGATATTCATATTCTTTAGTTATATAGTACCTTAAAATTTTTGGCAGGAATTAATAATGTCATGAAAAGTTAAATGCAATGAACAGATTAAGACTGAGAGCTTTATTGGCCAACTTATTTGTGGGTATGCAGTGCCCTCCGCTGGCAAATTACTTTCCCTTGTATATGAACAGTAAGATAATGTAGATTTGATGCCAACTTTTAAATTGCCTTGGGCTTTGATATTCAGCACAGGCTGCTCCCAGCAAAGCAGATCATACATACAGTACATAACAAACATAACACACAGAGGGTGTGTTATGTGGGGTGGGGGGATTAGGTTACACCAGGACACCAGTTCTTATTAAGATTATTTTTTTTGTTCTGCAATGCTAATAGACATGGAATTAGATTTTGTGAACATGAAAATTACTATGCAAAAAAGAGTTATTGGGTCAAAATAAATCATCCTGTTAATAACAGTGTGTCTTCATGTACTTCCTTCAGGGAATGATACAAAACGAGTTACTGAACGTTCAAACTGTTGTTCACCTTCCAAAAACTTTTTTTCAGTTTACTTGCTTTCAGATTGTTTATCAGAAATACAGACTTTTTTCTCAATTGCTTTCCATTTTTTAGTTTTTACCTTTTGTCCGAAATTGTTAAAAAAAAAACCAACAAAGTTTAATGTTCCTCCCTCTGGTGTTTCAGCTCAGTAATTCAGGTGCAGAATCTGAACTGTTTCATTTAGCTACATTAGTTAAGCTGGCCAAGATTTTTAAAAGATCCGATCCTCCTCGCGAGACCACGATTATCTCGGAACGAATTGTCCATCAACTAAAAAGACCAATTTGCCAGTAAAACAAAGGGGAGTTGCCTGCTTGGCCCTGCAAACATAGATAGATTGCACTGGGACCGACAAAGATTTTTTAACCTGGCCGATCAATTTCCTGACAGATGTCAGCCAAAAAATCATAAAATGTTCAATCGTTCGAATCCCACTAACCACACGATAATTTCGAAGGATTGGTTGGACTTCGCTAAAATCGGTCATTCGGCAAGAGAAATCTTTGCATCTATGACACCCCTCCTAGAACTGCTTCAGAAGGACACAAGAAAGTGGAAAACGAAAGTTTAAACTTCAATAAATAATAGAAAGTAATTGAAAAAAGTCTTTATTTCTGGTGAACTATCTGAAACCAACTGGACTGGAAAAAAAAGTGTTGGAAAGCGAACAGCCCCTTATTTGATTTTATTATAAATAAAATCTAGTAAATTGTAGTGAATGTTTACTAGATATGTGTTACAAATATTGCTAATTTCTTACAGTTGTTTATAAATATGTGAGTTCCTTAGTCTATGTTTCTGGTTGCAAACAACTCTGCTTTAGTATGTTATAGAATGCTTAATTATTAGCAAATTTTCAACTGGTCTTCATTATTTATAGTTTTTTAATTATTTGCCTTATTCTTCTGACTCGTTCCAGCTTTGAAATGGGGGTCACTGACCCCATCTAAAAACAAATTCTCTGTAAGGCTACAAATGTATTGTTATTGCTACTATTTATTGCTCATCTTTTTATTCATGCCTCTCCTATTCATATTCCAGTCTCTTATTCAAATCAATGCATGGTTGCTAGGGGAATTTGTACCCTAGAATCCAGATTACTGAAATTGCAAACTGGAGAGCTGCTGAATAAAAAGCTAAATAACTCATAAACCACAAATATTAAAAAATTAAAACCAACTGCAAATTGTTTAGAATATTACTCTCTATATCATACTAAAAGTTACCTCTCAAAGGTGAACAGCCCCTTTAACTCCTCTAACGCTTTACAGACGGATACCAATGATATCATACAAATGTGTATGGAGCCTCACCAATCCCGACCAATTTCCATGTACTGTGGTTATTAGTCAGTTTAAGTACAGGGCAGATTTAAATAATTTATCTGACAACGACCATATAGGCCAGTGTATAATACATTACAAATGAGAAAGTGAAGAGCAGTCACAGCTTTTGTTCACTTCCTACTGTTCCGATAATTGGGGCTGTTTGCCAACATATATGGTCATCTCCATCCAAATTTGTGGGTCAGGGGATGTACCCAATTGGTATTACCTTAACTGACTGATTCCATTCAGAAAAATGTATTTCCCAGCTGCTAAACAGCATGGTTTAGTTGTAGGCTGCTATAAAATGTTAGACTATGGAAACACATTATTCACTATATTATTTAACTTATAGTTAAACACAATTGTTAAACACAACTAGAAATGTGGTGCATATTTATAGCAATAACAATTCTTTGTACAGAATGTTTACACTTTAAGGAGTGCACCCATAACCTTTGTTTTATAATTAAAGAATTAAAAAAAGTTATTTGAAAATGAAAAAATTCTAGGCAACACTTTTGATAGACAGTTATTACTCAGTAAACAGTTTTCATTAGTCAATCATTCTCCCTTGTTTTATGGCTTTCACAAACAGGCGTTTATATCTGCAAACCTGCGCAGCGGATTTTTTGCATTCCACTAAAAGGCGAACAGAAAAGTCAACTAACCCCATGCTTCTTTATATGGGAACTCTGCCCACAGGAAAACATTGAATCTCAACATTTAATGTGAAGAGCCAAAGTCTGTACCCTCCAACCTTGCACTAAATACTTATATGTCTGTTTAATGTAATTCATATACTGCCTGTTTTGTGCATATAGCTATTGCTATGTACAAAGGCGATTGTAGTGAGAACTGTTTAAACTCAGTTCTTCAACCTTGTTGTTATTACTCATTACTTTTTTTATTACCTTATTATGAGAAACATTTGCATTTAGGGTATTAGGAAAATCAATGGTTTTATTCCATTTTCTTCTACCCCATGGTCCTAACCACTGCCCTTATAACCTGAATAGGATAAGCATCTATAGTATAGATTATAGTGATTCTCTATCAATATTCTTTCAAATAAAGATGTGAAAGTCAGCACAGCATGTTTTTTTTCCAACAGACAAGAAGCATGCAAAAAAAAAAAAAAAAAAAGGTTCATCTTTACATTAAGTACATCCCATAATCTGAGCACACAGCCTTAGGGACAGACAGGCCGGCAGCCAAGAAAGCTCCCTGTATGCCAGATAGTGTTTAGAGTCAGCTGCAAACAACTGGTTTGAGAAACAGCAACTTGCCTTACAGGTGCAGGAGACAGAGTTGATATATAATCCCACAGATTGGCCACTCCAGTTTTCATTTGTCATTTTATGTTACTAGCTATCAGTCAAAAAGAAACCCTAGAACACTGTAACAATATTTATTACATCTGTAAAAGGTATTTCACAACTGTAATTATATTCTATTTTCCAATCACATGTGGGTCACAGCACAACATTAAATCAGTATTCATTAATAATTATGTAAAGCAGCAATTAAGATGCCAATGCATTGCACTGTCCTTCAGCAGATCATTTCCCATATGTGACTACTACCTTACAGCAAGTCTTTCCCACCCAGACGTACAATGCAGTTGTAACTTTGTAGTGTAAGAAAGGAGAAAGCGAAATCAGATATTATTGCAAAGTATGTTTATTCACACACTTTGCAGTTATATCTGCTTTTGGGTTTCCTGTCCTACACTACAAAGTTACATTTGCATTGCACTGTCTATAATGTAAGAAAATATGCATACAAGTCTGAATAATACTAATTACCCCCCCCAGCATCCCCCATTAGCCACGATGCTTATGGAGAGCCAATGTAATGGCTGGCCATGGTTTTAAAGGGCACAGTAACTGATAGGTGATGTTTTCCCTTTAATATTGTATTTGGGTTCTTCTAACAGAGTAGAGTCTCTGTCAGGCCTAACGTTACTAGTCAGCAGACAAATTTCACTCTGGAGAATCATATAACTCATACAGTCATCTTTTATTATATAATGCACAACATGTTTCGATTCTAGTGATTCTTCATCAGGAGCTCAATAAACTATGTACATAACCCAAATCTGTATGAGATTTATGGTTCTCTAGAGTGAAATTTCTCTGCTGACTGGCTATGATTTTAGAATTTTTAAGGCAAGTGTGTTCCTTGCTTTGTATTGTCATTGCACTAATTTTGGGAAAATAGAATGAATGTATTAAACAAAACATATGTTCCCATTACAACACTATTCTGTCAGTCCTTTCACAACTCTGAGCTCTTGCATCTGTTGTACTTATACTAGAACGAGCACAAGGCGCACAAACTCAGGCTCAGAATAGCCCTGCACTCCATCTTGCTTACATGAAATAGTGCACTAATAAGGGAGGTACTGATGAGTGCCCATGTCCCACCTACATGCTTTCCCCTACACAGCAGGTGCAATTTGTACCCAAATGTGCTCTATTTACTACCTAGAGCAAAAAAGGGGTGCAAAATTGTGCCACTTAGCTCATTCAAGATGCACTTTCCAAGATCTGTATATTGTGCCAGATTAAAAATTTGGAGGAAAGTACAGAGCACAGCACTAGCGGGTGCAAGGTAGCCATAACAATGGCAGGAAGTAAGTACAGGGCTTCTGTACAGTCTGTGCCCGCCAGCGCTCCCTAACTTGTCATTAGATCTGAGTACTACAATCGAAATGTTCATCAGGGTCAAACAAGGATTTTAATTTGTCTTGTTTCAAAGAAATTAAGGCTTTTCATTAACCTGGTTGTTTTCTGTTTCATATTGCAAATATGAATTATGAATCCAGTATTCCAGGGAAAGGTACATTGTTACAACATGTTTCAGATTCAATTGTATTCTGTATTGTATCTCTGGATGCTTGTTTTTGCAGATATTGCTTTATGTGTTCACGGGATAGAATGAATGTGGACCTAAATGTGGAATTAAAATTGGACTTTTGCCATTTTTAAATGTGAATGTTTATTTCCTTTGATTCAATATACAATATATACTGATATTTGACTTCTTGGCTGAGAGCACACAGGTCATACAAAATACACATGCGGAGGTAAGTGGAGCTGCTCCCACATGTAGCTGCACTGTTAGGCACAATTGGCCTGAGTGCAGTTTACGGAGCAGAAATCCCCCCCCCCTCCGTCCTAAAAAAATAACATGTGTCTTTAGGATGGGTCTCCACTCCCTGTAGCTGCTGTGCCTATCAGTGGAGCTACACACGGAAAGGGATAGGAGAAAAATGCAGGTGGAGACAAGCAGACCATATGGCCTGTGTGCCCTCAGATTTAGAGGAACTTTGGGGCAAATTTACTAAAGGGTGAAATTGCCAGCGTGACGACATTTCGGGACTTCGCCGATTTACTAAGGGGTGCTGGTGTAACTTCGCTAGCGAAGGAGATAGACTCTAGCGCTACTTCGCACTCTAACGCCAGACGAATTTTCGCTCTGGCGAATGGATGTAACTACGCAAATTCACTGAGATGCACGTTACCTCTTGCACCAGACTTGCTATCGCCACCTCAGACCAGGCGAAGTGCAATAGAGTAGACAGCAGTTCCCAAGTCCCAAAAAACGCTGGGGACTTTTCAGTTTTTCAGGGTGAAAGGCTGCAAAAGATCGTAAATTTTTTTTTTAGGGTTCCCGGCTTTCCCCCTACATTTCCTGTAATGTATTTGCAGCAACATATACATTAATTGAAATTTAACTTCCCGCCGTATGCAAATTAGCCAATGTTAGCGCAACTTTGCTTTGCTTGCCTAATTAACGCTAGCAAAACTTCGTCATCGTTCATCACCCTGGATGCAAATTCACATTTTAGTGAATTAGCTTTGTCCTGGCGAATTTTCACCTGGCAAAGTGTGGAGATGTGAGAGAAGCCGTCGCTGGCGAATTTCCGGAGGTTACTGAATTTGCCCCAATTGCATTTAATGTCTTTTTCATTAGGTGTTTTATCTCATTAAGTATGTGAATTATTACTTGCCTTTAAATTGTGTTACCATTCACTGATCGTATACTTGGTAAAGGGGTGTGCCCCCGAAATGTTGCATATCATGAACTAAATCACATAGGGGTTTACCCCGCATGCAATTTGTTCTGCTTTGCTAGCTTTTATTGTAAATGTGTATTAGGAACATATCAACAAAATCTGTAGATACTCTTTATGCTTTTTATTGAGTAAAGCATTTTCTTGTTGTCTCGTGTATATTATTAATTATCTGTACTTACAGAACCCTATAACTAGTTCCCTCTGGCTGCTCCCTAATAGATCCCAGGTTACACTCACACCACAGAGCTTTCTCCCTAGCTGGGCCCTTGCTGTGGAAGATGATGCTTATTTAACTTTGAATAATGAATGTGTTTGTCCTCAACAGTCATAATTCATTATACCACAAAGCAACATATCACATATCAGTGCAGGCTTCTTTTATGGGTTACTCCACCTTACCATGCCAGTTTAAGTTCTAAACCCCACTATAGAACAAGGCTGTCTAGACCTGTAATGCTGCTGAATGTAACACACCTGCTCTATTTGTGCTTTAAAAATGTAGAACATTTAGTGTTTTAGTGTTTTCAAAGAAAATAAAATGCAAAATGCAATGGTTCCTCCAGTTTATCCTGTAAATGAGCTGCAGCCTTTTTTAACTCTAAAATTCACCATGAATGTCTGGAAATGGTTAAAGAAGATGCTGAAAGGATCCATTGCCTGGCCTTGGAACCAGAGCTAAGCTAGACAAGGTAGTGATGAACAAAGAAAGTTTTTAAAGGTAATACTTAGTAGCAAAAATCAGACTAATAACTGTGTATCTTGCAATGTAGAAGCCAACAGGTGATTCAGTGAGGTAAGTTATTATTATTATCTGCTCAAAATAGCAAATCAATTGATTAGAACTGACGTGAGAGCAGTTCGGGTCAAATTTGGTGGGTGGGATCAAACCCAAGGAGAAGCTGAAAACCCATGGGTCAATACCTGCCAGTCAAATAAGCAGCAGGCTAACTAGGCCAAGTGCTATTCACAATAACAGGACAACTTGAAAGGTGAACCATAAAAACAACCCATTGTGGCAAATCTCTTGTTCTCTGCTTCCTACAAACAGTACAGCTGGAAATAATCATTTCAGTATCACGTTAAATCTGCGTGTGCCCCAATTCACAGAAATATATGAAGTCCTTGCTTAACAGATGCGGCTGTTAATAGTGTCATTATTACATAATTAAGACTGCCTATTTAACCTTCTTGCCATAACTGAGAAAGTCAGATTATCAGATTTGAGAATGTAGCTCTCCTGCATGTTTTTATTTTTGACATTTATATATGTACATGATATATACTGTACTGTTTATGCTCCAGGGAACAATAAGAGCTAAAATAATTTGTGGCATGGTGTGACCTAAATATATTGCAGTGTGTATCTTGTACTACAATCCTGAAGGTGCACAAAACCTGAAACAGATGTTAACTACACAAAATGTTAATAAGAGGATTCTGGGTACTTATTTATGCCTTTTTTGCAGCTTTGGCAGGGATCTACAAAGTATGTTTGCCCTCAGCTTTTACTTAACTACAGCAATATGCATTCAATATGCAATATGCAGTCATTGGATGGTTGAAGTCTTACTTTAGCAAAAGCAGGTCAACTCCCATTCATTGGTTCTTATCCACCTTCCATGTCTGTACCTTACCTCTCCCTGCTCCCCATTAATTAGTTCAGCATGGCCCCATGTGATTATATAGGACTTATTTGCAATTTAAATCGCATGGCAGTGAGAAATTGGGTTGTATATGTTTGCAAGAAGAATTTAATGGGAAGATATTGGCCATGCATGTTTTTAGAGGTTTCCAAATGAGCTGTTCTTGCAAAAACATGCCCACCTCGAGTGGGCAATATTGTGTTTATCCAATTGTGGGTCATGGGCTTACTGATCAGATCACAAGGCCAGGAATGCAGGCAGTGGTATCGAGGACCACATCAACGAACTGACGCAGTCCTCGATCCAATGGTATTTTTAAGCCAACCCGATCAACATCATACACTGGCCCATACAATGGCAGCTTTTATTGGCCAGCGTATGGCAACCTTTACATATTAGAAATCCGAAAGAAGTTTCACCATAAAAACACACAAAGCTTTAGACTAGGTGCTTTAATACAGATGGAACTCCAAAGTGACTTCTATCATCATTCTTACATTTTTTAAACCAGGGGTCACATTATTTATTTATTTATTTTAAATACACACGCGACATGTGATAACAGCAGCTAAACACCAGTTATAACCAATGACATCACTGAGCATTAGATGTCACCATTAGATACTATTTTAAATTATACAAACAACAATGGGTGGAAGGCCAAAGCAGACACCCATGCCAGAAAATGAGAATCACTCCGACATTTCAGCGAGAAAGCCATTTTCTGGCAAGGGTGTCTGCTCACTTGTACAGCCTGGTATTCAAATTACAAATTTGTGGTATGTAAATGCAAAAAAAACAAAACTTTTTCTCTAATATGCTTGATTTACACTGATTGTACAAAGTATTTTTGTGGATACATTTATATTACATAAAAAATGTTTTTAAGAATACCACGTGTGAATATGTTAATCATTTTTTTAGTGTGCACGCCCTGTGTATCTATAATATACTATTTTAAATTACCCAGTCATGGAGTTTTGAGTGACTTCTAATATTCGTATTCTTTGCAAGAATATATACAGTATATACTGTATATGTATGTATATATATATATATATATATATATATATATATATATACACAGTATATATAGATTGATATATATATATAGATCGATAGATAAAAATGCTCCACTGACCGCTATAATTATAACTTTTTAAAATAGCATAGCCATCTTCTATAGTACAGCATTAAAGATGCTAGCAAAATGTTACATTCTATTCAATTCTATATGTTGCAATGATCTTTATGTATTAGAATGCAATCATTAGAGAGCAACATCACAATTAATATGTTTAGTTACGAAAAGGAAAAAACAGCTATATATATTTATAGCAAAATCTAGTCACGTTGTGTAGCACAGAGCATTTTTGCAATTGCAGGAATTTTATTTGGTCAAGCAGGAATTGTAATACTCTTCGAACAGGGTCATTTTTTTGTTCCTGTAGCTACAGCACTCTCTTCTGGTGAGAAGCAACACTGATGCAATAGACAGCACCCTGTACAATTTATCTGGAAATCTGCAGAGATATGTTGGTATTTCAATCCAATTTAGTTACTGGTGATGTAACTTTCATCATGAGCCAGTATGAGGAGTTAATATCTCTTATTGTGTCCATTTTGTGTTAAAAAGCAGGCCATCTGCTCAAATAGCTTTCACATTGTGTCTATTGTAAACAAATACCTATGGAGTTGGAGAGTAGGGATTTAGTTCCTTTACTGCAAGGTGTTTGCTCCAACTACAGGCTAGATCTGTAGGAAACTGGCCTAGGGCAAGGATCCCCAACTTTTTTTTACCGGTGAGTCAGATTCAAATGTAAGATAAGTTGGAGAGCAACACAAGCATGCAACAATTATGGGCTGCAATTGACTATTGGTAGCCCCTATGTAGACTGGCAGCCTACAGGAGACTCTGTTTGACAGTGCACCTGGTTTTTATGCAACCAAAGCTTGCCTCCAAGCCATGAATTCAAAATTAAGCACCTGCTTTGAGGCCACTGGGAGCAACATCCAAGGGGTTGAGCAACATATTGCTCATGAGCCACTGGTTGGGGATCACTGGCCTAGGGGACGATTTCCGATCCATTGGTTTGGCATACTCTGTTGAAGCTGGGACTTTCTAATTGCCTAGGGCCATGAAGTGTTTATCTACACCACATTTTCTCTACAAACATTAAGTGATGAATCATTAGATATGCAGGTAGAAACAAAAATGTCCGCCTCTATCTGACAATTTAGCATAAAGTTTTGCCAATGTTCAGGTCCCTTTAGAGGTGCCTGACAAAAATTTTACTTTCTGTCCAATCGGTGAGATGACCAATATGCACGGCTTCCCACCATACACATATCAAATATTGTACAAAATCTTGTATTGTGTGATAATATTGCTGTTTGTGTCACCACCATAAAGTTGGCCATACACGGACAGAGACTGCGGTATGGATTTTAGAACGAGCCAATAAAATCATCTAATTATTGTTACACTGATAGGGTGCAAACAATCATAAAATTTATGTGTTTTGACCACATTGCCCCAATAGTCAATTGGGCAGGTATAGAAATTTTTGCCATGAAGCAATATAATCAGTCTGTGGATGGGACAATGTCTAAACAAACCTTCACTGTGCATGGCTTCATTTTGAAGGGTTGAGCAAAATGTCAGCTTAAACAAAGGAATAGATCATCAGTTAATATATGTATGATCTTCTAACCCTTGATGGATTAATTGTTTGTTAAAACAATTGGCTAACGGATAACATGGCCAGCTTAAGGGCAAGAGCACATGGAGCATAGGCTCTACTGCTCTCAGACTGCATATTTTTTGCAGGCTGAGAGAAGTGGATCCACTCCATTCCTCATCACTATTGATTTTTATAAGATCTGCTAGCGTGCAGTCACACAGAGACGAACGGTGCAGAGGTTGGCCCGAAAACACAAAAGGAAACATTTCCAGGCTGACCTCTTCTCCACCCCGTTGTGTGTGACTGCACACAAACAAAAACAGTTCAGATGGATAAGGGGGTGCCGAGTGGATCCACTTCTCTCAACCTGCAAAAAATACACAGGCTGAGAGCAGTGGAGCCTATGCTCTGCGTGCCATTTCACTAAGACTAGCTAGCTAGTATGAGGCATAACAAATATACTTAATTATAAATATCATATGACCTTTTTTGTATTGTATTTTGTTACATATGTTTTTGCATACATCTGTGCTCACAGAGCTCTTTTCAATATACAATTCTAGACAATAATAAAACTACAGAGGGGAGGGAGAGTGGATGAGAGAAAGGTAAGTGAGGTTTGTTTCCACATAAACACACAATGATGGAGTTTTAATCCTTTTCTTCTTCAAGGTTGTCTCAGCTGTTGTAGTCCCAAAGCAGTCTGTGGACCAGCATGCGCCAGTCTTGGATAGTTATCCTTTCCCTCTTCAGTAAGACAAAAAAAACACAAAACGTCCTTAACACAGTTGATAAGGCGCCAGGTTTCCAGGATTGCTCTTTTCATATGGGTGCCCTGAAACATTCTGTAAAGCATCACATGTTGCATGAGAAAGATCAGGTGAGTTTGCAGTGAGTCCTGGACTAGACTCCAATAAATCATTGGTTCTGATCAAACTGTGGATTGTTGTTGGTTTCCACCAGTCAGGCTTGACTTTCTTCATGTGCATCTTTTAATGTATGTATACTGGAAACAGGGGCGCTCCACCAATGAGGCAAGTTGATCCACTCGCCTCAGACGGCAGCGCCCCCTGGTTACCAGGGGTGGCAAAAATGCCGCTCCTGGTAACCAAGAGACCAATTTCCGGTTTTCAACCCAGAAATTTGGCTCTTCTAGTGCAGAGAGCGCAATTGCGCTCTCTGCACTAGCGTTGTGCAGCGCCCCGACCCCCTCCTGTGCAGAAAATGTGAGCGCAACGGAAGGTGCCCGCTTAGGCGGCATAAAGGCGTGCATCGGCGCTGACTGGAAAGTTGCTCAGAATTTTCATTTATATTTTCATAACGCAAAATACTGATGGACATTCTGATAAGGAATTCTTTGGATCATAAAATAATTATGTGGAATTATTTTGGCTCCAAATGCATTGTTGGCAACAGAAGTAACCAATATAGATTATTTCATTATTATAATTATATTTGCATCTTGCCCAGAGATCAAATACAGAGCTGCTGAGCAGAGTAGCTCATGTGTAATACTGAAAGAATGCTAATGGTCCAGGCTTATGGATGCCATTCCATGCATTCTCACTGCCTTGCTACCAAATGAGTAAGCAGGTGCAACAAGAAGAACTGGTACCAGTGAGTTTACCTAAAACACTGTAGGCAATAAACCCTTGAACTAATTAATATTGCAAGATGTTTTTTAAAAAAAAGGGCATTATGCCAAGTCATCTCTACATAACCAGAGTTAAGGGAGAGGAGCCCCTTGGTAAGGTATGAAGTATAATGTCCCCATATGTGGAGTAGAGGATGTCCAAGTACTGCCATCCGCATGTTGCTACAACCAACAGCATTCCCACCAACAATAGGCTACGACTCCATCTGGAGTAACTAGAGGGGGGCGGGCCCTGGCGCAGGACGCGCAGCCGGGCCCCCGCCCCCCTCCGTACACCCGGAACTGGCCGGGAATATGCACCGCACATCGGCGCGCGGACTGCCGGGGGGCCCTGAGGGGGTGCGGGCCCTGGCCCACTCGCACCCCCTGCTCCCCCGGTAGCTCCGCCACTGAGATTGCCAACTCCAAACCCAGGGTGTGAGGGGAGGTTCTGAAATAAATAGTGACATAGTAACGTAGGGTGTACTGTCCATTGAGTTGAACATTTTGTGTCTAAGTGAAAACTGCCTAACTGATTTATCCAAAGGAGGGCAAAATGAAAAGGGGGAAAAAACTCCTCCCTGACCTCAGGATGGCAAATGAACTAGTCCCTGGATCAGCTTTGTACTACATGCTAAATTCAGTAACTGTATTTTCTTGGAGACCCTTCTTGAAGCTATCTAATGTATCTGCCTGTGCAACTGATTCAGGGAGAGAATTCATCTTTACAGCTCTTATTGTAAAAAAAATTCCTTTTCAGATATTAAAAAAGAAAGGTTAAATTAATAGGGGGTGTCAAATGTTGGGGCACACCAGAAGGATTATAATCACTTAGCCTAAATCAATAACATCATGATTGAGCACTGGAGACCAAAACTGCACTGCATATTCTAGACAGGGCCTTTCAAAAAACCTTGATTGCCCTTGCAGCTGCTGACTGGCATTGCCTTCAACAGCCAGGTTTATTACCCCCAAGTACCTCCTTCTCCATTATGGATTTGTCTAGTGCAGTCCCATTAAGGGTATAAGTGGCTTGCATATTTTTATGTCCCAGGTGCATGACTTTACATTTATCGACATTGAATCTCATCTGCCACTTAGCCATCTAGATTGCCAGTTTGCCAAGATCCTGCTGCAAGGATGCCGCATCCTGGATGGAATTGGGCTGCATAGTAGATATTTACAGATAGATAGCATGCATATAAATATGTGTTAAACATGCCATATGCGAGTGAGCAGTGAAGAATTCTGGATACAATCTATGCTTTGTACAGGTATGGGACCTGTTATCCAGAATGTTTGAGACCGGGGTTTTCCGGATAATGGATCTGTGTGTAATTTGGATAATCATACCTTAAGTCTACTAGACAATCATGTAAACAATAAATAAACTCAATAGTCTAGGTTTGCTTCCAATAAGTATTAATTATACCTTAGTTTGGAACAAGTACAAAGTATTGAATTTGTTATATTATTACAGAGAAAACATTTTTAGAAATGGAGTCTATGGGAGGCCTTTCAGTAATTCGTAGCTTTCTGGATAATGGATTTCCGGATAACAGATTCCATACTTGCATTACTATTATTTTGCAAAAGAAGGCTGCTAAACTTGGCCAACTTTTGGCATGTTTATTCTGTGCAACCAGAGAACATACCACCTTTAGTAGCACCCTGCGTTCCTTTTATAACACAGGACACTTAATTCAGAGTCACATTGTGCAGAAGTCTCCATAGGATAATGTCCATTATTAGGGTCCCCTCCAAAGGCACCTTGTCCCTATTGCAAATGTTGCAAATGAGGGTAATATTAATGGAGGTGTAAAGAAAGGGGGCACAAAATCATTACCCTGCCTAGGGTCAAGTTAGTTCTCACTGCAGATCTGTCTTTTTGCCTAGCTTCTAATGTCCCGTAGCCATATTTCAAAGAATATTTCCACATGTGAAGCCTGACAGGGCTGCCTTAGTAGCAGTGCTCCATATTGTTCCTCTAATAGCTGCACTGATTACAATACCAAGGATTTCCTTCTTCATGAATACTCATTGTTCTTTTCATTTTTTTCTCCGCCTTTGATTGTTGGCATAAAAGGTCAGATGTAATCTAGAATAAAAGACAGAAGCTTTTAGATTTCACTTATTTCAGTTCACTTATATCATTTATGTGCATTGTAAATCCTTTACTGGTCTATTCTAAAACGCCGTTTTCATTATTCCCAAAAGGTTACATTTATAGTATTGTCTGTGCCGTTTCACATGCTAAGAAGAGAGCATAGTATGTCTTAAAAGGGTTGTTCCCCTTTAAACTAACTTTTAGTATGATGTAGAGAGTTTAATTCTGAGGCAATTTGCAATTGGTTTTAATTTTTGTATTATTTGTGGTTTTGTTATTTAGATTTTTATTCAGCAGCTCTCCAGTTTGCAATTTCAACAATCTGGTTGCTAGGGTCCAAATTACCCTAGCAACCATGCATTGATTTGAATAAGAGACTGGAATATGAATAGGAGAGAGCCTGGATAGAAAGATGAGCAATAAATAAATAATAGCAATAATACATTTGTAGCCAAACGTATGTTGCTAGTGAATGTACTTCATGACATGGACCAGAAAAAAACATCACTATGGTAATTTAGAGCCAGCACAGAAAATTATACTACTGTATAAATCTATAGTACATATTAAAGAAGAAGATGTTTATTTTAGGGATGCACCGAATCCAGGATTCGGTTCGTGATACGGCCAGGATTCGGGCTTTTTCAGCAGGATTCGGCCGAATCCTTCTCCCTGGCCGAACCGAATTTACATATGCAAATTACGGGCGGGGAGTGAAATTGAGTGACCATTCGGGCTTTTTCAGCAGGATTCGGATCCTTCTCCCTGGCCGAACCGAATCCGAATTTACATAAGCAAATTAGGGGCGGGGAGGGAAATCGAGTGACCTTTTATCTCAAAACAAGGAAGTTAAAAATTGTTTTTCCCTTCCCCACCCCTAATTTGCATATGCTGGTTCTGGCATATGCAAATTAGGATTCGGTTCGGTATTTGGCCGAATCTTTCGTGAAGGATTCGGGGGTTTGGCCGAATCCAAAATAGTGGATTCGGTGCATCCCTAGTTTATTTGGGCCTCACTATTCCTACAGGGTAAAGCATTTGGTTACACAGAACCCTGAAGGCTCAGAAAGGGCTATGCTATGCGGGAGTAGACAGGTGGGGTCATTCAGGAATCTATAGGAAACTCATGGTTTATTGCTACAATATTTTAAACTGATTTTTTTTTTTTTATACAACAGGTACAGAATCCATTATCTGGAAAGCTGTTATCCAGAAGGCTCTGAATTACAGGAAGGCCATCATCCATAGACTCCATATTAATAAAATAAATTGTTTTTTTTTGTCTGTAATTATAAAACTGTATCTTATACTTGATCCCAACTAAGATACAATTAATCTATATTGAAGGCAATCCTCCTGGGTTTATTTAATGTTTAAATACTGTTTTAGTAGACTTAAAGTATGCTGATCCAAATTACAGAGAGATCTCTTATCCGGAAAACCCCAGGTCCCGAGCATTTTGGATAACAGGTCCCATACCTGTAGTTACCTCATTCATTTACACATTTTAACCCAACCATAACTTGGCTGAGAAAGTCCATAACTTAAAGTAACTGCATTAGCATTTGCAGAATATCAAATGTGATGCTGCAGAGGTTTCAGCCCTACACATTGCTTCATTTCCAAGTTGATTTAGGGGGAATAGGACACAAGGTGATTTGGAGTATTTTTTCACCTGTACCTGCATGAGCGAGGGACAATATGTATATTATTGTCATCACCCTGGCAATTCAATGTGTATGGGGTAATCTGAAACCTCAGATGACTTTTCTCATGTCTTTCCCAAAGAGTGCAGAACAGTTTTTTTTTCTAATGTAAATAGGAAATAGTTGCAGTGTCCATAAGGATTTTTACCGGGTCTTACTACTGGGTCTACAGCAGCTAGTGGATCTGATGTATCAGTTGTTAAATCCCGGGAGCTAGCTGAGGCCTTAATGGTTCAGGGTTACCCATATTTGAACTGTTAATTTGGTTTGTTTCTATACATGTGTATTGCAAGGTTTTACTCTAAATACCACCAGAAACCAATTTCAGCACTAGGTGGCAGTGATTCTACACCAAGTGCTTTTCTCATTTAAATTGCCAGGAAAAAATATGTTTCAGGGAATAATGTTTCTATTCACTTGATATAAATTTAACATGTAGAATCTTATAGTAGTGTGTAGAATCTTATAGTTTAACTGCAAACGGTCTGAGAGGTTTCACATATTTACAGTTGCACATAGGTGCAAATATTTAAACTGTGATTTTTATCTAGATGTTATCTTACTTTATCCTGTGTAGCGAATGCCAGTAAGAGAAATGGCACACAGTAAGATTTGTCACCCGCAGTTAAATCAGCACTACCATGGAAGACAACTCTCGCAAAAATGCCATCCCCTTCGCTAACATTAGAATCTATGCTATTAATGTAATACTCCGAAGCTTAATTGTAGGTAATGCTTTTCTTCACAAGAGCAAAGTGCCCCAGACATTAAACACAGGGTGAATGCTCTTTTATAAATCTAGAATCTCAGCCATGAAACATGATAGAACTGCTATGTTTACAAAACTGTGGACAATGTAACCATTATGTTAATTACAAAAATGTAAGTTATCCAATTTCCCCCAAATTAATCTATTTTATTAGTAATTAATATTGCTGGCAGTTACAAATACAAACATTATTTTTCAATACTAGGGTTCAGTCACCTGTTTAGCCTCTACTTTGAAAACCAACAATTAAAGCTAATATTCTGATCATTTCATGATTATTCATTTACTTTATATCTTCCCCATCATGATCACTGGGGGCGGGGACATGCTGCAGCACACCCATTAGTGGGCCTGAGATGTGATGAAATAGAGTGACTTAAGCTGGCCATAGACGCAAAGATCTCATCGTACGAATCGAGGATTTGTACGAGTTTTGGGACGTGTGTGGAGAGACCCGACATTTTTTGTCCGAAGGAGACTGGTCGTTTGACAGGTTAGAAAATTTCTGTCGGCTGCCGATAATATCTCTGCGTGTATTGCCGGTCGTACAGTTTTCAATGGGAGACTGTCACTAGCTTTGTCTAACGTACGATTGCTGTCAGGGGCAGAACATCGGCTGATCTGTTTTTTAACTACTTTATTTGCTCGGAATGGTAAGACTATGATCTGAATGGTTAAGTGGCAGGTCGGGAGATGGGAAAGTCCGATCGTACATTGATTCGTACAATCGGATCTTTGCGTCTGTGGCCAGCTTAACTGTCAGTGTACCCTTTATACCCTGAGGCAACTCCCAGTGGTGCACTTTAAACAGTTTACCCTCAGGTGGATCCTGGCTTGGTTCCTGGTGATATATATTAACCAACTTGAGAATAACAGTGGTCCAGGGGTTGCTTCACAACAAATAACTTCTTTATTGAGCAAAACAGACAGGCATCTAGTGAATGCAACAGTTCTCAGTGGCAGTTCATACAAATTCACATCAGTCCAAGGAATCTTCTCAATAGATTGTTACACTCATAGTTGGGAATTCTCTTGGTAAATCTCCTCCCCAGGGGTAGTACTGCCTGTCTTGGTGATCCTTTCCCCAGCAGAAGTAGACTCACTGTTGTATCTTGGTCCCTGGGAGCTCCCCCCTGCCCCTGTGCTCACCCATTGTATGGTATCTTGCTTCCTTGGCAAATCTCCTGCCCTAAGCTCACCCACTCATGTCCCTGTCCTGGCGGCTGTTCACTGCAAGGGTACTAACCCCACTGTCCTCCTCGTTGGGGCCTTGAGCTGCCTGGCTACACAACTTAGCCCTGCCTTTCGCTCCTAGAGAGTCTATAATAATGTTGCCTATACTTAATTTTAACTAACAAGCCTGGGAACTGCCTAGACCCAATCCTGTACCCACCTCCCCACAAGGTTGGATCCAGGAAGAGCTCTGAGCTAGTGTGCTCTCTTTTTATCAAAATAATATCGCCATATACTGGGCTAACCTTGGACTACAATGGACCCAGGATAAAGGACATAGCTGCCTGGATGACTCAAAGGACCAAATACAGGAGAAACTGTAAAGTAAAACATACCTAAACCTCAAGGTCTCTACACACAATTAAAGGAGGTGATAATAAATGTGATGCTGCAAACCCATCAGCAAAATAATGCAAACATTAAGAGCCCAGCAGCAAGCCGACAGGAGGTCCCACAGCTGCATGTGGAAAATCAGCAAGAAACCAACAGGCTGCTGATGAATTGATTAATGCACATACAGAAGCCAATAAAGCTGCTTTGGAGCAACAAAATCAAATTAATCTCCATATACAGCAGGAAGTTGAAGTCCTGACTGAGAAAATGAGGGCGGTGCGGCCCGATTCAAACACAAATAACTACTCACAAGGCAGTACAAAAGTATCTGCAAAAGATGACACTGACAAATGATACTGAGGCTTATACGGCTGTGTTTGAAAAATTGGAACAAGAGAAAAACAAATGGGCAGAGGTGTTAGTTTTTTTACTTGACAGGCAAGTGCCAAAAGGTTTACTATGACCTAAATGAACAGGACTCTTACAATAATAAGTTAAAAAGTAAAATCCTTACACTTTCTATACAATATGGACTGGTTGGAGGCGTCCGCCAATAAAACAATCCAAACACATAAATTCTTCGATATGTGATGCACCTATATCCTACATCTTCCCCCAGATATTAGACAAAAGATAGTCAATACATTTCGACATACAACCTGGTATGACCTAGAATGCCTTTGGGGCACTAACCCCCTCTTACTTGCTACCAGGCCTGGACTGGCAATCTGTGTGTTCTGGCAAATGTCAAAGGGGCTGCCATAGAAAGTCACTATGTAGGGGGTTGGTGGGGAGCTAATTGGGCCTCTCTGTACTGTAATGCCTGGGCCTATTTTGACTCCCAGTCCAGACCTGCTTGCTACAGCATCTCTAAATGGAACATAGTAACATCTGCCTCCCAGGATCCACCGTACCGTAGCCACCAGGCACCTATTTAACCACCTATATGAGTAAGAATGGTCTGCTCTGATTTGATTTTATTTATGTTATGTTAATTTTTCTGTTATCCCTCTGTTTGATTTGTTTATGTTGTAATACAGGATTCCTAAGACTTTCATATGGTAGCACAGTACACTTTGACAAGTATGTGTACCAGCTACCTTACTGCACACTTCTACTGTTCTCCCAATTGCTCTTGGGCTATTAACATTGATATCATAAAAGTTATGTAACCAGAACTTTAAGTCCTACACGAACCAGAAACTTTCTTGAGACTATATTTGTAATACTGTTATGCTGAATATTTGTATTTATCTTAATATTCACAATCCTGTGGTTTGGGGAAAAAAATTAAGACAATATATTTAAAAAAGAAAGAAAAAGTGAAATCCTCACGCATCTTGGAGTCCCCAGACCAAGAAGTGCCTACAGCCTGCAGTCAATTCATCAAATCAAGCTGAATGAGTAGTGTTAGATTGTTACTAGAAAGAAGAGTACCTTCAAAGATGGGTAAGACACAGGTAAAACCCTATGGTAATGACCCAGATGGTGGCTAATGAAGCTTACCTAGGAGAGGAAGCCTCCCCATAGAGCCCTAACAAGACTCAGAGGCTGCAGGAAAATCATTGGTCCCATTTATTTAAAGGAGAAGGAAACCCTTTTGGAGCAAAACCCTCCCCCCTGGGCAAATGCCCCTAACTTGTTAGTCACCCCTCCGTGCAGGTCCTCTCTTGCCGAGTTCACGGGCGCCATCTTCGTCCGAACACTCTTCTTCCTGTACTCATCGGCATTTGGTGGCGCATGCTCAGTAGAAGGCATATGCCGGTTGGATCTACTGTGCATGCGCCTGAATTTCACAAAGTTTCCGATTTCTTTTTTCGGAAACTTCGTGAATTTCGGCGCATGTGCAGTAGATCCAACCGGCAAATACCTCCTACTGCGCATGCGCCGCCAAATACAGTAAGAAAAGTGATTGGACGAAGATGGCGCGCGTGAACTCAGCAAGAGAGGACATGCATGGAGGGGTGGCTAACAAGTTAGGGTCATTTGCCCGGGGGGGGGGAGTAGGCCGGGGGGAGGCGTTTTGCACGAAAAGGGTTTTCTTTTCCTTTAAGGGGTGGTTACATAAAATAACAGGAACAGAAACTCTGAACTGACTTAATACTGGACTTAATACACGTGCCAGGGCTAGAGTGGCATCCACTCAGGGGCAAAAGACCTTTGATAAAGAGAGAAGGGGGTTGCAATGCTGGCAATATCAAGAGTTTGATTATTTCACAGTAAATTGCTCCCTAACATCAGAGACTATGGATTATAGCTGGAGAAGAATATCTGTATGCAAGTCCTACAAAAAGAAACGTGTAACCCATTCTGCATGGTGGGCATGGAAGGACACTGGGTGATGGCTCTTCTGGGTTCGGGGAGTTTAATAACATTAGTTCATGCTAGACACAATTTACTCTCTGCATATATGGGGGACATTAAAGACTACCCAAATTCACTTGTTGTGATAAAACCATGTATGGCAAGTGTGCACGCATGCACCGTAGCTGAGGGGAGAGTGGCAGAGGGGAGGGAGATAATAGGGGCAAATGGGAGGGGGAACAGCAGAGGGGAGGGAGTGTGGAGAGAGAGGAGAGTGACAGAGGAGAGGGAGTGGAGAGGGGAGTAACTGGGGGTATGCAGAAGACCCATTAACAGGTACCTGTCCAGCTCCCCCTATCGTTGCACCCCTAGGCAGGCGCCTCTTCTGCCTGCCCCTAATTCTGGCCCTGGGGACAAATGCCAGGTCTAGGGAAGGTGACAGAAGAGGTATGTACCTTGTTCCCCATGTTTCATTTGTGAATCCCAGTAGAGGAGTGGAATTAGACAGGGACAATACCCTTTGCAGTAGTTAGAGCCCAAGTATGGCAAGGGTTATGTCTTATTTTGCTTATTCTGCTGTTTAGTATTAAGTATAAGTAACCAGAAGTGGGATTTCATAGAAATGCTTATCTACTGGTAGATCAAAATCTATCCTTTGGGTAATCGTGTTATATATCTATGCCAGTACTGGAAATTCACTGTAGCAAGATGTGGAATAGTCTTTGACATATTAGGCCACCTAAATACAGGTAAAAGATCAATACTGTGGGCACGCTTTAATTTGGACTACTAAATTCATTCTAGAATAAGCTTTGAGAGAGAAAGAGAGAGAGAGTTTCGGCTGAGAAAGAATTCATTAAAACATGACTTGTTTTTCTAAATTAAAAGAATCATATTTATCTACTTATATTTTGAACTGCGTGTCTTTAATGACTCTCTAGTATTGGCAACATTACAGTAAGTTGGCATTATTCATGCATGCCACACAGTTTTCAGGAATTGAGTCTATTCATATAAAGATAAATCCATCACTGTTTATCCTGCGATGATGTGAACACAAACTCTGTTATGTATCTACTGAGCATGCCTCTCTGAGCCATATGCTAATCCCCTCAAGGCTACAGATAACCCTCCACCCCCAACCTCAATTCACTATGCAGGCGCAATGGAAATTAATGGGGAATCAGGGCAGAAAGTACATGTTTCAGCACTCTGCCCTTTGCAAACAATAAACTCTAACAAGCAATTAACCATATAATTGATTTTCAGTAACCTTTTATTGGCACTGAAAATTAATTAATTAATTTTTCTTTTGTTAATAAACTCAATTATCTAATTTAATATAGAACTCATATGCTACATAAAAAATTAGACTGTTCATGTATTGTGCCATACTCAGCTTAAACCACATTTATACACTTCTCTGCCTTATATGCTTTTATCTGGGAACTTATATGTTATGTGGCATATTTAAATCATTTACGTATATTTTATTTACACCTAGTAAAAACAAATAACATTATTTTTCCACCTTCAAGCACATAAAGGTTCGCAATACAGAATTAAGATTTGCAATGCCATAAAAGCCAAATGAGGAATATTACATTAAATTCAGTTCCTAAAGTCTCTAAAGGGGTGGCTTCTTGTCTTTGTACACACGTGCCTGTCTTGTTTCTTCCAATTCTATTTTAGCTCACTCACTAAAAATAATTAGTGGTATTATGTTACTCTGTTATATCCCTAAATAGTAGTCTGATGATGTCTATACAAAGTAGAGGAGTTAAGAAAATAAACAACACAGGAAAAACAAATTCTCAGAACTATATCAAAATATACATATACTGTGTGTATATATATATATGTACACATTTTTATTCACGTTGGACTGACATCTGTATATCACTATGTAACGGCATATGTACTATTAATAATAATGAATGATGCATCATGCAATTATAGTACTTATTTATATTTTTTCCACTGCTGCAGTTTTTGTGTGGTTGGCCTCCAGTCCTTTGCATGAATGAAATGACAAATGCAACTCAGAAAGGGGATCTCCAGGGGCGTAACTACCGGGGGAGCAGGGGGTGCAAATGGGCCAGGGCCCGCACCCCCGCAGAGCCCCCCCGGAAGATCGTGCGCGCTGCAGCCGGCTGGAGTCGGCTGCAGCGGCACAGAAAAATAGCGCACACGAGGGTGGGGCGGGCCTAAACTGTGCAGTTTTGCCTGCCCCCTCAGCCTTAGTACCCAATTGAGCAGATTATTTTTGGGGTACATACTGTATGGGGCGAGTTCCTGCTTAGTCCTGGGATGAACACTGCAGATTTGGCTTTAAAAACATGGAACTGGGGCCAAACTTTACAGACAGGCTAGTTTATGTGGTTTCAGCACATAGGTTATATAATAATGCTGGGGATTCTATGTTAATGGACCCCGGGAAAATAGAGCTCTATTAATTAATAAACAGTAGTTCTAGTTAACCTTGGGGTTGAAAATATTTATCATGCGTGTGATTACATGGGCTGCTTTATATATAAGGTTCTTTTTCCGAAGTTGCCTCACGAGGAAACTTCGGGAGACTTCAGAAAACAAACCGTGCCGAGTGCCATCCTGCCAGTGATTTACATTTAAGCCGGCAGGAAGGCAGTTCAGGAGATTAGTTGCCCAGAAGAAAAGGATAATTTGTTGCTGTCAACTAATCTCCCTGAATCTGCCTGTGTGCCCTGACCCTTAGAATCAGCAAATAGTAACTCTTGTGGGTTAGAATATATTGAGTTAAATATATAGAAATGTAGAAAATATAATAAGTCAATACCAGCTAACAGGCTCAGACTGGGATACCACAATAAATGCTAGAAGATGTACCGTATATTAGATTACATACAAAAACAAATAAGGCTAAAAGCAATATGTTAAAATGCCCACTCTTGGCTAAAATACTGTGCCACAACATGTAAGTGTAATTCAATGAATATTCATCAGACCCAGTCAAAAACCTCAAAATAAAGATGAATATGACACCAGTTCATTAAGCCCATATGGATTCAGTGTATTTAATATATGGATCCATCAGCGTTCTAGCGGTGATAGCAGTCTCTCCTGGTTACCCCCATGTACCAGAAAGGGTACATGGTCAATTAGCATGCATCACAGGTTGGACAAAGAATGTTTTTGGGCAAAAAAATGTTGGGCAACAGGTGTATCTGCCTTCCCCAAGGTCAACACTGAGCATGGTTAGCCATCCTTTCATGGAACGTAGTGACAGTTTTACCCACATACAGTACATTAACCTGCACGGGTACTTGACGAAATAAACTAAAAATATAGAAGAACATTTTAGTCTTTGCTTAATTTCAAACAATTTCCCAGTTTGAGGGTGGTAAATTATTGCAGGTGGTGAAAGAGGGACATCTAACTGGCTCTTCCTGGAGTTAGCCACATTGTAGGGCCACTGTCAGCAGTGGTCTGTTCTGACTAATATTTCTCTCAAACTTCTACCCTGTTTATATGCAATACCGGCGGAACCATCCCGTCCTTCTCAAGCACAGACCAATGGTTGTCTGGGGAGAAAGTGGTAAGAAAAGCCACTCTATCAGTTTGTACCTCCAGTATATCTAAACGCTCTCAATTTACATGCCTGCAAATCCTCTAGTTTGTAGCCCTGTTGTACAAACCTGTAGATTAGTTCATACAGTTGTTGGTGTAACTGTATAGAAACACAATTGTTCCTCACCATCCTAAGCATTTGCAAATAGGGGATACTTCTGAGGAGTTGTGGTTGATGACAAGATGTACTGTGCAGTGGCATGTTATGATTCATATCCTTCCTGTACATAGTGGTTATAAGGCCTGTATCTGTGAGTGTTAACAAAAGTTCTATGACGGAAATATTTATATAGTCAATCACAGCCGTAAAATGTATATCATTCACTTCACTGACCATTGTGTAGAACTGTTTCTTCATACCTGTCCAAAGTAAGAACAGTTCTTCGATGAACAGAAATAGTTTGAAATAAAAAAAAAAAAGAATAGCCTTATCACCTAATATTATCATATTTATGTTTTCCATGCTTTTATTTATGTTTTCCATGCTCTTACAGTAATTTTATTCAAATTACTGTAAGGCCGTCTCCCATAGACTCCATTTTTTATTATAGAGACTGTGTGAGTCCCCAGTATCTGGAGAGGAGAGGATGCCCTTGAGTGAATTATGAAATTATTTTTGCTAAAATAATATAATTCTTTTCTATGATGCCTCACTTTTACATTTTACCGTTCTGTAAGCAAGGGCACAGACTTGTGAAAGTGAGTTAGTCATCCATAACTAATTTATTTAATTGTGACATCTAAGACAGAATCTGCATAATATGTAAACATGAATTTTCATAATAATTATAGATTGCATTTTAAGATAGTGGCTATAGACACCTTTTTCTAGTAACTGTGGCATGACGAAAGATTAGCATGTATATATTTGATGATCTTTTGAATATAATATCCAAAGACATTTGTCGATAAATAGGCAGACACAGAAAAGGCAAAGCTGTCCCTTCAGTATCTTGTGAACCTCTACCCTACTGCATATATGTACAATAACAGAATATAAATACATTACACAGTTTTTAAGATTATGTGCTAAGCGTTGAGACAAGAAGAAAGGGGTTCCTTTCAGTAGTTCTTATAATGTAAGTGTGATTATAAACTCTAAAGTCTGAATTTACAAAATAGCACTTAAATATGGTTGGAAGCATATTTTAATTGTTTAATTTTTAATTTAATAAATTTTTAATCAATTAACTTTTAATACATTTTTTTAATTTTAATTTGTGAGTTGTTTCACATTTTAAAAAACTCACCAAACTTGAATGTGAGGTTGGTCAACTAAAAACTTGAAAAAAACTGGAACAAATTGAAATCACATTCTTCTCATTCATACCATGATTCAATTAATCATTTTCAATAAGCAACTTTAAAAAAAAAATGCAAAAAACTGAAATTGAAAAAGATTATTTAAACTTTACCTAGGAAAACTAAACAGCTTTTAGATGCAGAATTTTACATTTGACTTTTTTGCACTTAATAGGGTTTGATTAATCTATTTCGAGTTTGTGAGTTTTAGCACAAAAAAACTTAAATTGAGGTAACATGAAATTTGAACCTTGATAAATTTGCCCATTAGGGTTAACCATTTAGGTTTTTTGTTTCTTGTTGTTGCAAAGCTTTCTGTATTTTTTCTTGTTTGACTTTCATATTGATTTTTGACTGCTATCTGGTTTCTAGGACTTAATTGCCCTAGCAACTGAGCAGTAGTTTGGAAGTCAGAATGGAAAATCAGTAGGAAAGGTCCTTGATTTCTTGTAGTTTAGGAACTAAGGAAAAATATCAGTTTCAGCAGATATAATCTGATAAATATGATACAGATAACAGAAGATCTTTTCAGGTAGTGCACAGTTTTACATTTGTATGACCCAAATGTATTACACAAGAAGTGCCAATAAAACAAGGAATGCAAGTGAAAGCTGCGAAAAATGATCACATGCACATACTCTCTTCTTTCACATTAGGTAAATGCGAATCTTTAGTTTTCAGTTGTCTGCATCGACTCAAGGAAAACTGCCAATAGTGTGAGTGGTAGCATTATCATACATCTAATAAGGATAAAGTTCTAGTCATAAAGAAATGGACATAGCTTTGCATTTTACTACAGGCAGCTTGCATACATACTTTAATTCTGAATGTTAAATCACTTTCATTATATATTTAATTGTTCTGTTACATACAAGCCTTTACAAACTTAACACTATCAAGAACTGTGCTCTAACGTAGAAAGCCGGGGCCTAGAAAATATTGTTTTGGATACACAACCCATAGCATAGCTATGGGAGAAGCAAATCGGCTAGACTTCACTGTGCATGTGGTTAGTATTTTAAACAGCTTTTTATCACTATGAATTGCATTCACAAATTGGTTTAAAACTGTGGTGTAAAACCCACTTAAATGCGTTCGAATTGAAGGGACTGCAAATACGGTGTACAAAGAGGGAACACTTAGGGGGTTATTGATCAAAGTCCAATTTTATCTCAACATTTTCTGCTGCAAACCTCAAATCCGCATCGGGTTTTTTATGCTTATTTATTATTACATTTTCCTGAAAATTTGCTTTGAGGGAAAAAAAAAAAATCAGATTTTCACGAATTTCTTATGCTTTTTGCCCAGAAAACTTTGGGGTATTGCACGAAACCCAGCGCACATCAAAAAAAACTTCTCCCATTGACTTATATGCAACCTTGACATGTCTGAGATACCGGATATTCTGATTCAAACAGTTTTGTTTGTTTTTTTACAGTCAGATTTTATTTAAAAAAAAAAATCACAAATTTTTCGGGATTTTTGCATTCGGAGTTTAGTAAATAGCCCCCTTACTGTGAGATTGTGGGTTGAATGTACTTGGCAGCCTAGATGAATCCACCTTATTGTGGGAGTGAGAGACTTGAACTAGTTAGGGCTAGAAGATAATGTACTTTGAGTAATTAATGCTGTGCTTCATTACAGTAAAATGTCAAAGTTTATAAACAATGATGAATTTTAGGGAGCGGTTTATCTGTAATGTATTTGGAAACGATTTTGTAATCTATTAAAGCTGCTATATATTTTATGGAATTAAATACTCTCAACCAAAGCATACAAACAAATGTGAATTTGCCTTCTATTGTGAGATGAAAAGTCCACCCTATAGGGGTTTCCTATACCACCCTGCCAGGCTTTTTGATGTCTTTCCAACATTCTATAGACCATGTCACAGAAAAAAGTCTTAGATCTATAGTTTAGCAAATACTGGACTGCAAAGTTTATGAAATTTGGGATCTATTGAAAATACTTGAGCCAAATGGGATGATATAACTAGGGATGCACCAAATCCACTATTTTGGATTCGGGCAAACCCCCGAATCCTTCGTAAAAGATTCGGACGAATACTGAACCAAATCCGTACCCTAATTTGCATATGCAAATCAGTGAGGGGGAGGTGAAAAGAGAGAACAGCGTGTGGGTAAAACATTTTTTACTTCCTTGTTTTGTGACGAAGTCACATGATTTTAAGGATTCGGATTCGGTTCAGCCAGGCACAAAGGTCAAATCCTGGTCAAATACTGAACCGAAACCTGGATTCGGTGCATCCCTAGATATAACACGGTTCCCATTCAACAGGACACAGTGGTGCTTTCTGGATCTTCTCTGCAGTAAACATATGCTGATGGAAAATACAACCCCATGTGACATAGCCCTTGTGAACTGTGAACATTTTACATAAACATTCAAAGTTCTACGAATTATTGAAGACAGTAACTAGCATTTTAATCCATCTATTCTGTTTTTGTAATAGTAGTTTGGCTCAGTCTCCTCTTCTGGGATGTTGAGATATTGTGCTTCACCTCATGGAAGTGTTTTGCTAATAGGGACTCGTTGGGTTTATAAAGCTGGCCATAGACACAAAGATCTCATAGTACGAATCGAGGATTCGTACAATTTTCGGATTGTGTGTGGAGAGTCCCGACATTTTTCGTCCGGTGGAGATCGGTCGTTTGGTCGATCAGACAGGTTAGAAAATTTCTGTCTGCTACGGGTAATATCTCTGCATGTATTGCCGATCGTACAATTTTCAGTGGGAGACTGTCACTAGCTTTGTCTATCGTACGATTGCTGTCAGGGGCAGAACATTGGCAGATCTGTTCTTTAACTACTTTATTTGGTTGGAATGGTAAGACTTTTGATCTGAATGGTTAGTGGCAGGTCGGGAGATGGGAAAGTCCGATCGTACATTGATTCGTACGATCGGATCTTTGCGTCTGTGGCCAGCTTTAGGGTGAAAACTCAGACAAGTCTATTAATTTCTTAGAAGTGACCATATATAAACAAGATGGGGAACTTTGCACAAAACTTTATCGCAAGCCCACAGAAATAATCTGCTTCATATGGATAGTTTTCAAGATTTGCAAGATTCAGGTAGAAAGGATACAATGCTAAATAAATAGAAATACCTCTAAGGAAGTTAAACAAATACCTAGAAGGGCCCTATTAGGGTACAAAGAAATAAAAGGCAAATTTGATCGCATTACATTTGAGTCAAAATTTGATAATAAATGTAATAAGATTAAACGTGATTAAAAGGTTTTGGCCAGTTTTACAGAGTAATAAGGTTTACGGGAAACTCTTTAAAGAATTCTCACTCTTCTCTTACAAAAAGAGTGTGTCATTAAGGGATATGTTGTGTGTGGGTGAGTTACTCATAAATAACGATGAGATTTTTCAGTAAACCAAAATATGGCACCTCCCCATGTTTAAGTTGCAATGTGTGTAATTCAATCTTAACGGGGGATAAAGTGAATCTACACACCGGAAAATTCATTCCCGTGAAAGTGTTTTCAACCTGCGGTATTTCAGATTCACTTTATATGTTAAAGTGTCCGTGTGGACTAGCATATATGGGGCAAACATCCCGAGCAGTAAAGTCCCACATTGGGGAACATCGTGGATATATCATAAATTTTGACCCTTACTGTATAAACCCAACGAGTCCCTATTAGCAAAACGCTTACTTGAGGCATTTTGAAGTTTTTTTATTTAACACTGTGAAGAATTAATTATGGATACTGTAGCACAGACTTGCGCTTCACTGGCAATTAATGGACTATTTATGGACATTTATGTATGTGAACTTTGGTGTTTTTTTGCACATGCAATATTATTAACAGAAGTGCTTGTATACCCAGCACAAAGTTAAGGGAGGAGTTTGAGGGGACATTTGGGTATGGAAACTCAAGCACCAGTTTGTTGTTCACTTGACAAAGGGAGGTATCCTGAAACATGTTGTGATTCACACAATATAGGTGTATGAAGATGAATACAAAAGCATACAGACAGGAAGTGCAAGGAAAACTGAGACAAATAAGACAAGATACAGGTCCCAATTTGTATGTACGTAAAGGGGGAGAAATTAGATTTTTTTAGTAATGGTTAATTTATAATTAATTTGGCTACTAGGTTGCACTGAGTCATAACTTAAACTGTGAAGTCATAACTTAAACTGAAATTGTTTTTAATGAAAAGGGAATAAAAGAGAACAGAAACAGGAAATGTGCGGCCATTCTGGCAGTGATAGAGGAAAGGACAGCAGTCTTCATTAGGGAGAGGTGAGGAGAAAAGGGAAGATTGTGTCATACTTACCTTGATCTTCCTTTCCTGGACAAACTCCCATGTCAGTACTCATCGGGATAGCCCCTCCCCCATGCTCCCATCAGAAGGACCCTCCCAAAACCTTTAAAAGGCCAACCAAACCCACTTACCGGCACCTTTGTAACAAGCTTCTCAAATTACCCGAAAAAAAGGGCGACCATACTGACATGGAGTTCGTCAGGAAAGGAAGATCACGAAAGTATGACACAATCTTCCCTTTTCCCTTGTCGAACTCCAGGTCAGTATTCATCGGGATGTAGCAAGCTACGATTTTTCAAACAGGAGGGAATAGGCTTTAACAAGAATTTGTAATCAGGAATGGAATAACACTGACTAGATAGCACACAATCATGTAAGCTCTATAAGTTAATAGAGAGAGAGAGAGAGAGAGAGAGAGAGAGAGAGAGTTCAATAACATAACCACTTCCCCCCTTCCAGAAGAGAGAGCGATGAAGACACACCTACACATGACGAATTCAGCAAGCTGAAATACTTACTCTCCTACTCATCAGAAAACTTCCGTCACATGTATGCCTAGTTTCAGTGCAGATTGCCAGGCATCTGTAAGAAACACTTGGTAGGAGTAAGAACCAAACCGACACATTGTCGATATGGCCTGATTAGAATATTACAACAAGTGCAGGGCAAACAATGCACAACGAGGAACATGAGGCATGTACCATAAACATCTATATATCGGAGTGCCTAGCAGTCAGAAATGTCGTAACAGAAAACAGATCCTAAAAGAACAGGGACAAGGGCACCCGAGACCCATCTTGGGTTAGAATTTCTTACACCGTGTAAGGTTCTGTGCTGAGGGAAACTCAACTAACTGTGAAAACACTAGTACCAATCCCCTTATCCAGAAGATATTATCTGTGGAAACCAGAGCAAAAATAGTACCTAAGGAATAGAACCTTAGTTGGTTAACCCACCATAGTCTAGTGCAGGGGTCCACAACCTTTTTCACCCATGAGCAACATTCAGATATAAAAAGATTTGGGGAGCAACACAAGCATGAAAAAGGTCCTGAGTGGTGCCAATAAGGGTTGTGATTGGTTATTGGTAACCCCTATGTGGACTGGCAGCCTACAGGAGGCTCTGTTTGGCATTACACCTGGTTTTTATGTACCCACAACTTGCCTCCAAGCCTGGCATTTAAAAATAATCACCTGCTTTGAGGACACTGAGAGCGACATCCAAGGGGTTGGGGAGCAACTTGTTGCTCAAGGGCTACTGGTCGGGAACCACTGGTCTAGTGGTATAACTGGGTACCCCTAAGGTTACAGATCCAAAATAACCCCAGTAAAACTAAAGGGGAATCCCATGAATCATGGAAGAAGGCTACGACCCCTGGAGAGAGGATTTGAAACACCCTCTAAACCTCTCTCACCCTCTAAGTCTGTTTTCATCCCAACTGTAAGGAACATATTTATATGTGGAAATCAACTATCCTACATATATTGACTCCATAAATTAAGCTGACCTTAGGTGTGGAGAGGCCATATGGATGTTCCAGTAAGTGTCAGAAGGGCTTCTAATCCACCAGGCTAGATCCATGCTGGGTCAGATGTATCAGGAGTGCATCCGGAGTGGCTAAGCCTCACAAGGAAGACCTGCTTTTATAAAACCGCAATGTGAAATCCGAGAACAAGCAAGACTAATATGAGTGTTGTATCTAGAAGGTTACCTGGACAGAGAGCCCTGTGACTATGTACAATAGACCACAATGCTCAGTCAGCGTAAATGTGAAATCCTCACAGTCTAGGAAACAGTGTGACAGACTTGGACGAAAACAGACAAACACATCCAAACATCCGGTTTGAAGCTAGACAAACTTGCAGCACAGATACCTAAAATTTCCTCAATTCATTCACAAATGAAATGGATAAGGCTGGCAGATGTAGGAGATCGCACTCTACTGTAATAACTGCAAACGTCTCACATAAGGGAAGACTATGATCCTGTTCAAGATAATCTAATAAGTTATAGCCTGAAACAGGCAATGAAACAGGTAAAATACACAAGTAGGTAACGGTGAGGAGGCAGGTTCCAATATTGCTGGTGGCTCAAGAGGGCATTGACAGACAGGAAAATCAGCACTCCTTGGATGTTTCCACCATCTGCTGTCTAAATCAGTTACCTATCTGGTATGGAAGAACAGCCAGCCCACTATTCTTAATACCCAATAACTAGGAAAACTGAAGAAAAACAGCCCAAATAAGTCTGCCTTCTGGACACAGAGCCTGGCCTTTAAGCCAATGCTTTGCTGGCAGTATAAGCAAAAAGCTCCTATCCTGGACCAGTCCTATTTGTAACCTGAACGAGGTCATCTCTATTGTCTAACAGACACTCTGCTAGTTGAAGACACCTATAGTTAGTATAGGTATGGGTATATAGAATTTAATTAAAAGTAGGGAGGGGTATGTGTATGGATGCTGGGTTTTCATTTGGAGGGGTTGAACTTGATGGACTTTGTCTTTTTTCAACCCAATTTAACTATGTAACTAACTATGTAACTATAACCTGAAAACTTTTGGTCTGAAATATAGACCTTAGGCATGCGACCAGCCTTATTTAGGAGAAGACCTAAAAAACTCCCAATGGCCTGATGTCTGTACACTGCCTCTATAGTCCTCCTACCATACAAGTGTTCTGGATTGACAAATGGCCCATACATCATTACACTAAGCTTATTAATGGTAAGTGTCAAATCCTAACCCTGGGTAGAACCCACCCCCTTTCTAGCTTGTAGGAGGCACAGACTTCCCACCCAACTAAGCGTAAAATACATACATACAAATACAGGGTTATTCCAGCCAAGCATAGAGAACTATTTCTTCTTCCTTATCTTTGTCATATTTAGAACTTGTAGTCATGTAATATATATATATATATATATACTGTATATATATATATACACACACATACATTCATACACGCACACTTGCACAGACATAAATACACTTATATATTCACATATATACCCACACATCTATGGTATCCCTGAATAGTTGTAATATTGGTATGTAGGCAGCCATCTCAGGTAAATTTGCCTTGTCATGTGCTTTCAGAAAAAGCTAGCACTTCATGATGGAACTGTTTTCAGACAGGCCATTGTTTCTCATACTCAATGTCATTGAAGGAGTTGCAGTGAGACTTGGATTTTTACTACTGAGTGCTATTCTCATATCTACCAGGGAGCTGTTATGTGGTTACATTCTCATTGTTCTGTTGATTGGATGCTGGAGGAGGGTGGAAGGGAGGGTGTGATATCATTCTAACTTACAGTACAGCAGTAAAGAGGGACTAAATCAGAGCACAAGTCACATGACTGAGGGCACCTGGGAAATTGACAACATGCTGAGCACCATGTTAAATTTCAAAATTAAATATAAAAAATCTGCTTTCTCATTTGAAAAACGGATTTCATTGCAGAAGTCTGCTTGAATTACCAGTTCAACTCTTTCAAAATAATATCAATAATACCAAAAAACTTACCCCAGCTTCAAAATACTCAAAGCTGTCCTTGGAGGCAAGCAATTTGTCTAATGTAAATTGGTACTTCAAAGTTATTAAATTCACTAACATTAAATCAAATTGTTCAGAAAATGGGGTAAGGCTTTAGTGAATTTAATGTTCTCTAAATGACAATTTGACGCCATATTTTTGCTCCAGTGAAAAGATCTTGTACCTAATATAACCAATGCAAAAACCCAATTCGCTCTATCTTCACTTATATGAAATGACACATTTCTTGAAATATTTTGATCTACCGTATATACTCGAGTATAAGCCGAGTTTTTCAGCATCCAAAATGTGCTGAAAAAGTCTACCTCCGTGTAGAGACCCTGAGATTTGGGTGTAGTTATCTCAGGCATTCCTCTTTAGTATTTGGACACCTAAGGGTCCTTTAGTTAACTCAGGCAGCTATGTCCCTAGCTGGGTCCACACTAGTACCTGGGGATTGTCCACTAGATGGCACTGTTTGATAATATAAAAGGGTTTAGCACCATGCGGTCTGGGTCTGTCCTGGGACTTTGCCTCAGTGTGAGGTACTACAGGTCCAGATCTGCCGGAAAAGTTAGTTAAGCGTGAGATAGGGATAGTACTACAGTAATAGTCGCTCTAGGAGTGAAAGTTAGCCCAGGGTAGCTAGAGAGCAGACGTGGCTCCAACGAGGAGAAATAGTGGGGTTAGGACCCCGTGGTATTTGAACCACTAGTGCAGGGACTACAGTGGGTGAGTTGAGGACCAGATAGGATACCAAGACCCAAGATCCCAGGCTGAATACAGTGGGTGAGGTGAGGATCAAGTCCGGTGCCAAGATACAAGACCCCATGCTGAGAAACCCATGCCTTAGTGCTCAACCATAAGGATAGTGCCAGTGAGAGTGGTAACTATTTCCCAAGTCTATTGTTACTGATCTATATTGATTTCTACTCCGTCTGTTGCATCTTCTACCCCCCCCCCGGAGGGAATATTGTTGTTGGAGGCGACTCTATAACTGCCAGTGAACAAGTACTGTAACCTATGATCTTGCCGGTGTTCTGTTAATAAACCAGTTATAATTTACTGCAAAGGACTTGTCTGGCTGAATCTACTGCTGCATTTATCCACACCAGGTACCGGGAGTTGCAGGGAGTTGCACGGGTACACTGGGGGTCTGGGGCACACTAATAGCAGTGTTAGCCTGGTCACACACAGCCTCAATACACAGCAAAAGTACACTCAAGGGTGTGCTACATTTGGGGGCTCGTCCGGGATGTCTTTATTGAACTCATTGCTGTGAGAGAAAAGTGTGACAGGCGCTGCAGTGCCGGACCAGAGAGGAAAAAGGCATCTGGGGCCTAGCGCAGCTTGCAGCCTGAATTCCGACCGCTCTAAATTACTGTTGCCTTGTGGAGGCAGAGATTGATTGGAAAGCCTGTGATTAGACTGGTGGGGAGAGCCAATCCGGATTGTGTAAATTGGCGCCAGAGGAAAGGCGCGAAACTGTGGTGAGTGACGTGAGCCGAATAGACAGCCGTACCACCCTGTTTAGCCACCCCTCCCCGAGATCAGGAGGTGTGTTACCAACCAATGACAGTACGGGAAATTTTGGCGCCTAGTGGGAAGGAGTGGTCTGGCTGTTGGTGTCACGGCGGTCATCTTGGAAGGGCAGTGTGAGACCAGCTAGTGAGCGGAGCAGACGCAGTATCAGAGCTCTGTTAACGGTGTCATAGAGGCGAGCCGGAAAGCAGAAATGTCGGATAGTGACCAAGCCAGTTACAGGTCACTGCCGGAGAGACCAGCTGGAGTCATGCTGCTGGATGCCGGCTATCGCTATTTGTGGGCAGGACTGTTCGCGGCTGATGTGACGGATGAGGGGAACCCTATCCTGGTTCCTATTTGTGGAGGCTGCAGTGCCGTGGTTTATGCGGAGTTGAAACAGATTGCATCCGTATGCCCAAAGTGTCAACGGCCTTGCTGGATCGGGCCTCTGCTGGACGAGACAAAGACAGGCACTCCCGGAGCAGTGATAGCCCTCCTGGCGACTAGAGGGAGAGATCGAGCTGCTGGGCCGGAAAAGGAAAGCCACGCCAAAGACCCGGTTGTGTCCAGGCCTAGCACTCCGGGCCCGACTGATCCGGTGCCGTCCCCAGCCGAAGGAGGAGATTGGAAGGTGAGCGGGGAATTGTCCGCACCCGAGCCCGGGTTAGTGGAAGTCCAGGGCACCCCTATTGAAACCATAGACACCAACAAGGGGGAGGATAGTGCCATTGCCCTACCCACGCCACCCACGCTTCCTATTTCACCCATCACTCTGGTGGGCCAAACCCAAAAGGCTTTGCCCGCTACTACCCCTGCCTGCGCTGAAGTGTGAAAGCCAGCAGAAGGAGACTCTAATGCCCCCGTTAGCCGGAGAGTCCCGGTTCAAGTTCGGGGTAGGTCCCCTAGGGCCCGAGGACCACGTGGCCGATCTTCATCACGGGGGGTGTCCAGCGGAGGGACAAGTTCAGATGGGGGGATACCTAAATCCACCCTGGCATATGTGGAATCCGGGCAGGAAGAGGTGCTGGCCCCGATATCCTACCTGAAGGGGTTAAAGGAAGGAAAAGTGCCCACGGGTGGTGTACCCCTTTCGGCCGAAGGGGGTAGTGTATATACAGGTGAACCGGCACCTGGCTGGGAGGAATATGAGGCGGAACCAGAGGAACAAGGAGGGGCGGCAGCAGAGCCTATGTTTAAACTTCCCCCAAGCTTCTGGGCCCCGCCGAAAGTCAGTCCTGAGGAGGAAAATAACTTTTGGGTGTTGCCTGGTAGGGCTGATCCCACCATATTCAAATCGGTGTCTCGCATCCAGAGAGTCATCAATTTCCGGGTGAACCGACTCTGGGGGTATTACATGCCATATGCCCCTCTTTGGGTATATGAGAGGGTGGAAAATGAGTTGGATGACTGGGTGGTGGAAGAAATCACCATGAAGGAGAAAATGCCCCCTAATATTCTGTTACACCCAGAAAGGCCCAAGAGAGTGCAGGCTTGGGAATATGTCCGCATGTTGGAGCAGGAATGGTGGTGGGGCCGCACCGTGCTGAAGCACGCAGTCCACAGCAGCGGCCGGTACAATCCTATCCCGAGGCTGTTCAGTGTGGAAGTCACTGGGGATCAAGGCCAGAAGGTGGAGAAGCCTCATCCCAGATATTACACGTCTTATGAGGATGTTAAACGGCGTTTCATGTACCTGGTGTAAGTCCTCAGGGTGATCAGGGACTGTAATAGAGTTCTGTGACCTTTGGTCCTGCCACACCCAGGAGGGTGCTGTTTTCTGTTGTGGGGGGAGGGTGAAGTAACCACCCCCAGCTAAAGTTAAAGTTGACCACTGGAGGTCTTTTGGTTGCACTTTGTTTATTTTTCCCAAGTGACTTCAAGGAATGGAGTTTTATTTTTGTTATTCATCTCTGGTTTGAGACACTTCAAGTTGGGGAGGCTTCCCCTGGAGTCAGGACACATAAAGAACAGAGATTCAGGTTTGACCTGCAGCATGACTGAAACCATGTTGGACTCTGTAGTGGGTTCTTTATTTTTAGCCACTCTCGGGGTGAATCGCACCCACCTGGAAGGAGGACTTTGGCAAACAACCCAGAGACTGTAAATAGTTAAGGGACACTTGTCCTAAAATCCCAATTCCCTTTTTCCCTCCTAAGTGCATAAATAAAAGAAATGTGAATACCTGATTTAAGTACAGTGTTGGTAATAGTAGGGTTAATCCCGAGGTAATAGGATTTAGGGCCACGGCCGTGGACCCAGTATGAGGTTGCATTTTAAGTATTGATACAGTGTTTAGGAAAAATGCATGTTTGCAATATTTTGTTTACAGGATCCATTGTACCATGGGCAGTCCTCTGGAGAGGCTGTTGAAGCGTGATGTACAAATAGTAAATGTTATTTAAAATGTGATTTATTGTGCACTTGAGAGTAACTGTTTAGTTTGTCAACGGGGACGTTGACGTTTCTAAGTGGGGGGAGAATGTAGAGACCCTGAGATTTGGGTGTAGTTATCTCAGGCATTCCTCTTTAGTATTTGGACACCTAAGGGTCCTTTAGTTAACTCAGGCAGCTATGTCCCTAGCTGGGTCCACACTAGTACCTGGGGATTGTCCACTAGATGGCACTGTTTGATAATATAAAAGGGTTTAGCACCATGCGGTCTGGGTCTGTCCTGGGACTTTGCCTCAGTGTGAGGTACTACAGGTCCAGATCTGCCGGAAAAGTTAGTTAAGCGTGAGATAGGGATAGTACTACAGTAATAGTCGCTCTAGGAGTGAAAGTTAGCCCAGGGTAGCTAGAGAGCAGACGTGGCTCCAACGAGGAGAAATAGTGGGGTTAGGACCCCGTGGTATTTGAACCACTAGTGCAGGGACTACAGTGGGTGAGTTGAGGACCAGATAGGATACCAAGACCCAAGATCCCAGGCTGAATACAGTGGGTGAGGTGAGGATCAAGTCCGGTGCCAAGATACAAGACCCCATGCTGAGAAACCCATGCCTTAGTGCTCAACCATAAGGATAGTGCCAGTGAGAGTGGTAACTATTTCCCAAGTCTATTGTTACTGATCTATATTGATTTCTACTCCGTCTGTTGCATCTTCTACCCCCCCCCCCCGGAGGGAATATTTTTGTTGGAGGCGACTCTATAACTGCCAGTGAACAAGTACTGTAACCTATGATCTTGCCGGTGTTCTGTTAATAAACCAGTTATAATTTACTGCAAAGGACTTGTCTGGCTGAATCTACTGCTGCATTTATCCACACCAGGTACCGGGAGTTGCAGGGAGTTGCACGGGTACACTGGGGGTCTGGGGCACACTAATAGCAGTGTTAGCCTGGTCACACACAGCCTCAATACACAGCAAAAGTACACTCAAGGGTGTGCTACATCCGCTTATACTCGGGTCAGCGGGCAGTAGCTGAGATTGCAGTCACTTTTAATCATTCCTATACCAACAGTTCACTTGGGGGGAGACTGCAATATCCCACAATGCCCTCTGTTGGTTATATGAAAGAATAACAGTGCGCCCTCTGTTGGTTATATGAAAGAATGACAGTGACTGCAATATCACACAGCGCCATCTGTTGGTTATATGAAAGAATAACAGTGCGCCCTCTGTTGGTTATATGAAAGAATAACAGTGACTGCAAAATCACACAGTGTCATCTGTTGGTTATATGACAGAATAACAGTGCGCCCTCTGTTGGTTACATGAAAGATTAACAGTGACTGCAATATCACACAGCACCCTCTGTTGGTTATATGAAAGAATAACAGTGCGCCCTCTGTTGGTTATATGAAAGAATAACAGTGACTGCAATATCACACAGCGCCCTCTGTTGGTTATACGAAAGATTAACAATGATGGCAATATCACACAGCACCCTCTGCACATGGTAGTGGGACAGTGGGACAATGCACACAGTAATCCGTTTGGCAATTCTCTGTCACCATCAACTTTGCAAAGAAGTCCGGTTGATCGCTGGGGGGGTCGCTTTGGCAGAATGTGCGCTGCTAGGAGACAGGGCTGTAGTTGTGTCTAGGCTTATACAAGAGTCAATAAGTTTTCCCAGTTTTCGTAGGTAAAATTTCGTACCTCGGCTTATACTCGGGTCGGCTTATACTCGGGTCGGCTTATACTCGAGTATATACGGTATTTAGATTATAAATTTGATAATTGGGTAATTTCAGCAATAGGGAAAAATCTGGTCCTTTTGATAAGGGATCTTTCCATAATTTGCTTCACCATGCCTTAAGTCTACTAAAAAAATTATTTCAACATGTATTAAGCACAATAGGATTGTTTGGCCTCCAGTAAGGATTAGTTATATCTTAGTTGGGATCAGGTATAAGGTACTAGCTTATTATTACAGTGAAAAAGGAAATCGTTGTTAAAAACGTTAATGATTTGATTAAAATGAAGTCTACGGCAGATAGCTTTTATGTAATATGGAGCTAATACTGGATCCCATACCTGTATATACTAGTGCGCTATTGAGGTCCTGGGTGATTAAGGTCCGAAATACTAATAGCAAATGAAAATTAGATGCCCCAGGCATGTTCAGTTTTAATATTTACTTTGTGTCTGTGTGTATTTGTGGCTTTTAGTCTACCTGATTTATATTGGCACATTCCCCATCCAAAAAATAAAGGCTGTGTAACATAATAGCCAGAACACTACTTCCTGCTTCCTGCTTTTCAGCTATCTTGCTTTACACTGACTGGTTACCCTGGTTACCAGGCAGTAACCAATCAGAGACTTGAGGGGTGGCCACATGGGTCATATTTGTGGCTTTTGAATTTGAGCTGAGGATCAATTGCAAACTCACTGAACAGATATGTACTATGTGGCCCCCCTTCCATTCGCTGACTAGCTCAGAGTTGGAGAGATGAAAAGCAGGAAGTAGTGTTCTGGCTATTATATTAGACATCCAGGCACTCCAGTCTTTATACAATACATTTTTGTCTAACTAACTATATTAGAAACATTTTTTATTTTGCACAGCCTATTTATCCAGTTTTTATTTTCACACTGAACTGTTCCTTTAAGATTGCATTGGATTAAAACGTTTGTTTATGCTAGATGATCATTAAACAACAACTTCACAATTGTCTGAATGTCTTTTTTTTTAGTTATGCCATCCTACTTCAAAATGTTTTTTTACATCAATTTCACCAGTTTAACTCTCCCTTTCTGAATCTGATGTTACTACTGCCAGCAAAATTCTACAGTGCCAAAAGACGTATGGTACATCAACTTCAAATTTACCAAATTGTTCTCCAGGTGAGTGGGGAGTATTTCGCTCATTCAAGTGGAATTCTGTAAAAAATCGTAAGATGTTCCATCGTTCGAATCCCACTAACCACACAATAATTTCGAAGGATTGGTTTGACTTCACTAAAATCGGTCGTTCGGCAAGAGAAATCTTTGCGTCTATGGGGACCTTTAGTTGCCAGATGGGTTGGTAGTTGTTGTACATGAGACTGTGCAATTTGTAGGTGTAGCTTGTAGATACTTGCTTTTCTACTTTTCTTTTCCTGCTGCAAGAGTTATAGTAAAACATCACATAGACTGACTTGACAGCACTAAACTCAACTCCATACAATGTTTTATCCTCTAAGTCAGGGATCCCCAACCTTTACTGCCAAATAAGTGCTGTGATTGGCCATTTGGTAGCCCCTATGTGGATTGTAAACCTACATTGAGGCACTGTTTGGCAATACACCTGGTTTTTATACAACCAAAATCAAGCTTGGAATTCAAAAATAAGCTCCTGCTTTGAGGAGCAACATCCAACATCCAAGGGGTTGGAGAGCAACATGTTGTTCACAAGCTACTGGTTGGGGATCACTGCTCTATTCTAAGCCATCTCTCTTCACCCCTAAACAACTTTAGCTTCCAAAAGCTTTAGATATTTGAACAAGACATGGAAAGCCACAAAGTTGTGCATTCTATTGCAAGTGTACCCACAATAAATTGTTATGATGTTAAGATGTTAACAGCTAAGGTTCTGGGAGTTGTAGATCAAGAAGTGGAACATTACATTTCATCACTGTCTGTAGTTCACAATCCTGCAGTTTCCAGCTGCCCTTGTACTACAAATCCCACGTTCAGTAAATCTGTCAGTGGTTCCAAACACGTGGTGAACTAAAATAAGGTAAAAAGGATTTTTTTTAAATTAACACCTAGGGGCAGATTTATCAAAGGTCTGAGTAAATTTTCGAATGAAAAAAATCTATCATGTACTGTCTCTTTAAAATTTCGACTTCGACCATTCACCATCTAAAACCTGCCAAATTGCTGTTTTAGCCTATGGGGGACCTCCTACAACCAATTGGTGGACTTCGATTGAATGTGTTATTCCTTCAATTGGTACGATTCGAATTCGGCCGAATACGGACCTATTCAATCGAAAAAGGGACCTATTAGACTTAATTTTGGTTGGTCTTTTTGAATTTGAATTTCGAAGTTTTTCAATTCGAAATTTGACCCTTGATAAATATGCCTCCTAATATCAGGTCTGAACTGAGAATCAAACTAGGCCCTGGCATTTCAGGTATAGAAAGGCCCAAACAGCCCCTCACCAGCCCAATAAATAGTGACTGTCTATAGCAGGGTCCCCAAAGTTTTTTACCCGTGAGCGAACATTCAAATTTAAAAAAAGTTGGGGAGCTATACAAGCATGAAAAAGTCCCTTGGGGAATCAAATAAGGGCTGTGATTGGCTATTTTGTAGCCCTTATGTGGACTGACAGCCTACAGGAGGCTCTACCTGGCACTATATTAAGGGTCAAATTCACTAACCCCGAAAATTTGCCAGCACCGGCTTCGCTTACATCGCAACACTTCACCAGGCGTAGATTCGCCAGGACAATGCTAATTCACTAAAATCCGAAGTTGCGTCCGGGACGCCGAACTCTGGCGAAGTTGCGCTAGCGTTACTGTGACAAGCAAAGCAAAGTTGCGCTAGCGTTGGCTAATTTGCATACAGCGGGAAGTTAAAGTTGAATGGACGTATATGTTGCAGCAAATACATTACAATACACAAGCCCAGGAAACCTTAATAAAATAATATAAAGTTGTGATATTGCCCTACACATGAGCCCAGTGTATAATTTATGTGCCATATGGTAGGAAATGTATGGGGGAGCCCAGGTACCCAAAAAAAATTTTACGGACTTTTGCAACCTATCACCCTGAAAAAGTAAAAGACGCCAGAGTTTTTTGGGACTTTGAAAATTTTTCAACAAAGAATTGAAGAAGCCCTATACAAACCATTGCACTTAGCCTGGTCTGAGCTGGTGAAGGCAAGTCTGGCGGAACAGGTAACGTTCAGTAAAAGGCGCATCTTAGTGAATTTGCGAAGTAACGCTCTTTTGCCGGAGCGAAACTTCGCCCGGCATAAGAGTGTGAAGTTAGTAAATCGGCGAAGTCCCGAAATGATGGCACGCTGGCGAATTTTCAGTCACTTCGCCCTTCAGTCACTTTTGCCCCTTCGTTTTTATGCAAATAAAAGTCGCTTGCAAGCCTGGAATTTCAAAAATACGCACCTGTTTTCAGGACACTGAAAGCAACATCCAAGGGGTTGGAGAGCAACATGTTGCTTACGAGCTACTGGGGATCACTGGCCTATGGGAACATACAGCAGCTCCTCTGGCATTTGCCAGAACCACAGATTGCCAGTCCGGGCCTGCCTAATATAAGTACATAATTCAATTGAATACGTATAGCTGGGCCATGCTATAAAGCAGTGTTCCCCAACCAGTAGCTCGTGAGCAACATGTTGCTCTCCAATCCCTTGGATGTTGCTCCCAGTGGCCTCAAAGCAGCTGCTTAATTTTGAATTCCAGGCTTGGAGGCAAGTTTTGGTTGTATAAAAACCAGATGTACTGCCAAACAGAGTCTCAACATAGGTTGACAATCCACATGGGGCTACCAAATGGCTAATCACAGCAATTATTTGGCAACCCAAGAAAATTTTTCATGCTAGTGTTGCTCCCCAACTACTTTTACTTCTGAATGTTGCTCAAGGGTTCAAAAGGTTGGGGATCCCTGCTATAAAGGGTGAATACAGCAGTTCAGCACTACTGTTGCTATTATTTCAAAACCTGAATATACATTCATTCGGGGAAGGAGCGTGAAACAGCCTGAGGGGAGAGGGGAGGAACAGCGAGTGAGTGGGCGGCTCTGGGCTGGATGATGCAACCGCAGGCTCAAGAAAACCCTCTCACGCTGACAGGTCAGGGCTACTGAAAGTACTACAGCCTTCCAGGAGTGCGGGGTCCCAAAGCTCAGCAGCATGGTAAGGGCTTATATAATGTTTCACTATTCTATATGTGTGTGCCGCATGTTGTCACGATGTACAAGTTGGAGGAGATGTAGTAACGATTTGCTGCAGCTGAGCAGCTCTGCCTCTTTCTCGCCTCAAACTTCTGCTTCTATTGATTTTTCAGTGCAACAGGCTTGTTGGCTTCAGCTGCCCCGGCACAATGCAACTCTGTGTGAAACTCTTTTAAACTCACATTACATCACTTGCTATAATATGACCATTGGGGGTCACTGTCTTATTGGTGTGTGTGGCAGATGTATTAAGCACTGCAGTATGGCCTCCCCTTCACTCACATTGCTAAATGAAAAAAAAAAAATATATATATTTGCATACACATTTGTATAAAAGACGTGTGTGTGTTTAGAGTAGGATAAGAGATATATCATGAAGATAAATTCAGTTCTACCAATGGTAGGAGAATTGTGTACATGGGGTTTACTTTGCTCCTGGAACTATTATGGCTCTCCTTTGTAAACAGGTATGAGCTTTATGTTTCTGCTGTAGGTACTTTCTGAGCAATAGCAGCCAGACAAGGGTTGGCAGTGGGCTCGGATATGAATGTCAGCAGTGTGGCGCTGTGCATGTGGTGCTACCCTCCCAACCTCTGGAATACAGCTGTGTTGCAGATAGGGTTGCCACCTTTTCCGTGGAAAAAAACACCACCCTTCCTATCTATTTATCTTTTTTTTCAGTATTAATAACATTGGGATCAACCATCATTTTTACCAGGCAGTAAAATACCGGCTAAGTGGCAATCCTAGTTGCAGATAAGAAGTGACAGTGACCTGTATTGACAAGCATTCCAAATACTGGGTGGAGTTTGTGTCTTACTATCTGGTTTCCCCTGATACCATTCAGGAATATTTAGCATTTTGCAACCCTCCAGCTGCTGTTGAACTCATGACAAGTGCTGGAGGGCTACTGGAGGTTCAACATCACTGAATCCTGACAGAAGGGGGTGGGGTTGTGAAAATACTGGTGTCTTGTATCTCTACATTCAGAAATATTGAACAGACTGACCATTTGTGGCACTTGTACAGGTGTGTGGGGGGGGGGGGTGTGACACTAGGTCTGGCTCCTGTGTGATGAGTTTGCATTCCCAAGGCATAGAAATTTCATTTTTGCATGTAAACAGAAAAAACAACATTCTAGTGAATATACTTATGAAAATGTAAATGTCATCTGATATACATGTGCTTGTTACTCTAGCTACAGTTCCTCAAGGGTGCCTCCTGTAAGTTTAGCTGGGTGAGCAGCACTTCAAGGAGCATGTTACTTAGAATGTGCCTCTAAAATTAGCTTGCAGTCCAGTGCATTTAAAAATAAAGTCATATTATGTTATTACGTGTAACTACAACATCATGGAAGTGTTTGTTGACTTATATTGTTTATTTCTGACAGAGCAGCATGTGGCACAAGGATGCCCCCCCTGTACATTTCCATAACATGAGTGGGCAGGGTTACTGGGAAGAACACGTGGCAGCTGCTGTAACTGACACTACAACAGACTAACTCGCTGCAGTTTGAAGGGGTAGTGAAAGTAAATCTAGATCATTGTGTGTACATTTGTGATGGGGGGGGGGTAGTATTTACCAACTGTAAATGGAGTTACAGTTGGAAAATGTAATATTTCCTTCATAAAAGCATTGTTTATATTTTTTGCATATAGCTGAAGCTGGTAATAGAAAATACATGTGGGCAACATCTCACAGAATTTTCATTCAGGAAAGGCCATATGCAGCTGTATTTTTTTAGATAAAGTGTAAAGGGAAAAAGGAGGCTTGTCATTTAAAGGGGTCATGCACCATTGAGTTAACTCTTAGTATGACGTAGAGAGTGATATTCTGAGACAATTTGCAATTGGTTTTCTTTTTCTTTTTTTTTTTATTATTTGTGGTTTTTGATTTATTTCGCTTTTTATTCAGCCACTCTTCAGTTTGCAGTTTCAGCAGTCTGGTTACTAGGATCTAAACTATCCTAGCAATCATGCAATGATTAGAATAAGAGACTGGAGTATGCATAGGAGAGGCCTGAATAGGAAGATGAGTGATAAAAAGTAGCAATAGCAATACATTTGTAACCTTACAGAGAATTTGTTATTTGGGTGGGGTCAGTGACTCCCATTTAAAAGCTGAAAAGAGTCAGAAGAAAAAAGGCAAATGAATATTAAACTATAAAAAAAAAATAAATAATGAAGACCAATTGAAAATTCTTCTATAGCATACTAAAAGTTAATGTAAAGGTGAACTACCCCTTTAAGCCATGGTTGCTATTTTCAGAAGAAAAAGTGAACCAAAATATAATTAATATCCAAATCAAAGTGGCATATACATATCAGTAAATATAGTTATTTTACATTTTTTACATTGAGGCTACGTTTTGTGATGCTTTTAAGTGTCACTCGCTGATCACCTGACAGGGTACAACTGCAAGTTGCAACTGTAACAGGAAGTGTTGAGGGTAAAAGACAGAGCTCTGTGCATTTACTGGCTGATGTAACCTAGAATGTATATGTGCGTGTGAACACAATGCTGCATACAAGTCAGGTGGGCTTTTTATCTAGCATATTTAAATACACGTCTGCAATGTTCTGGAGGTATAGTTGTTAACTTTGAAATAAGAGGTGCATTACACTGAGGGGCCTTCACACATTCCACACAAATGACTTTCTGTAATATAAAAATAATGTGTGACAAAGCATAATTTTTCTGTATGCACCAGATGCAGTGAACATGTCAGTTTATTTTTGTTTTACCTCTCAGCATGCCATATTTCTGACTCCACAACCACCCCTTCACCAAAAAATTGTTGATACACCTAAAGGCAGCACTTGTGTAAAAAAAAAGCTTTTTATTCAGAAAAAATAAATTTATTTTACTGAGACTTATTGTTAGCAGATGGAACTAGTAGGTGCGAAGATATAAATTTTAAGGGTTATGTCCCTGCAATAAATTGGTGCTACTGCGGGCGACAAATCTCCCGAAAAAGGCTTCTCCACTGCCAATACTTAAAACCGCCAATGGTAAATCCTACACATTGCTTCATTCTTCCAAAGTCCCAAGGCAACTTCAGATGAGCTTTGACTTTGATATCAATTATTGCCGGCAGAGAAGCATTTTCAAGTGATCTGTTCCCCGCAGTAGCGGCAATTTATTGCGAGTGACAAATCTTCCTGTTGGACATTATAGCCATGCTGGTTGAGCCCAGGTAGTCAAGCGCCTGGTGAAAAAGTACAGGTTTCCCATTTTCATTACACATTTGCCCAAAAAATAACATGCAATTTGTATGTGCACGGTTTACTAAATACATTTTGTATAGTTGTTATTTTACCCCTCATTTTGGAGTAGATAAGGTTTTCTACTCAATGTATATTAAATATTTGGCATATACAATATTCTATATAGAAATGCCTAAATATGTAACAGAATCTAATGAAATCAGCAGTTATTTAAAATAGTGAATTAAAATAGCGGTACAATGCTTAATTTGTACATAGCATACCGTATATACTCGTGTATAAGCTGACCCGAGTATAAGCCGAGGTACCTAATTTTACCTACAAAAACTGGGAAAACTTATTGACTCTTGTATAAGCCGAGGGTGAGAAATGCAGCAGCTACTGGTAATTTCCATCCCATGCTCCATATGGAAAAACAAGCAGTCCTCTCCATATATATTTAAATAGCAATTCCATGCACTTTATTCTACACACAGCCCAAAAGACTGAGGCCAAAGCAGTGGCACAGACAGATTACACAGTGCTGAGAGTTGTAGTACATATAGGCCATAGGGTGAGGATGCCTGCTCCAGCAGTTCACAGCAAGGGAGAATACAATAAGGGGAATAACTTACATCCATGCAGTAGAGGAAAGGGAGGGAGGTGAGGGCACGGTGTAGGCTTTCCAGGAGATGACTGCAATGAATCCAGCAGTGATGATGCGCATAATCAGGAAGTGTGCGAGCTGCCGGGGGAACGTCGCGTGAATCAACTAGGTACCGTAATGACCCGAGTATAAGCCGAGGTAGACTTTTTCAGCTTATTTTGGCTGCTGAAAAACTCGGCTTATACTCGAGTATATACGGTATGTTTAAACTATGTAAGATAAAATATCTAGGTGCTTTGCTAAATGTTATTGTCGGGAACACAACAATGGGAAAATTAAGAATATATTTCTCTGGCAACAATAACAGTTGTATTACACTACACCATGAAGTTACAGAGTATCAATTGCAGTAAAGCCTTTGCCAAAATAACCATTGAGAAAATGCACTGACCAAGATGATACTGTAGCTGGATCCCTATTGAGTCAATCCGGTCCAGTCCTAAGTCTTTTTGTTTTATGTGTGTGTGTGCATGTGAATATGCTTGTTACAAGCACTCCAAAAATGGGCCCATCGGTTGGATGTATCTAAAGAATGTTATATACATATAACAGCGATGTTCATAATCCTCCTGCACTTGTGGAACTGCAACACACAGAATCCCTCAAACTGCCATATCCTCTGTACTTTTATCAATATTTTCAGAGGGGTCCAAGGCACATGTTCTTTCTGCCCTACTGTTAGACTTGCCCTGAACAAAGGAAGATAAGATCAAGGAATTCCTTGCCTACAGATGCTTGGTGAAGTTTGTTTGATAAGTGGCACTAATTACGTTTTCTCCATTGATAAAGGTTTGTTATGTGAACCTAAAATTGCAATGCCAGTACTTGTATAAAGTGTTTCAAATGCTGAAGTTGGGTATGTAAATGCTGCAAATAAAAATCCCCAGAAGTGTGTAAGAGTGGTAATAAATGCAGTAGCAAAAATAACTATAAAGTTAAAAATGATTTATTATGCAATATAGCCTAACGTGTTTCATGCCAAATGGGCCTATGAGTAAGTGCCCATTTGGCACAAAACGCATTAGGCTATATGTCCTAATAAATAAATTTGAACTTTATTGTTATTTTTGCAACTGAATTTATTACCACTAGCGAAACCTTTACCGCACTTCGCCAGGCCGCCGCTAATTCACTAAAATCCGAAGTCAAGCAAAGCAAAGTTACGCTAGCGATGCCTAATTTGCATACGGCGCCAAGTTAAAGTACAATGGATGTATATGTAGCAGCAAATCCATTACACTACACAAGCCTGGGAAAGCTTCATAAAATGTTATTTTGCCCTATACATGTGCCCACTGTATAGTTTAGGTGCCATATGTTAGGGAATGTAGGGGGGGGGAAGGAGGGTACCCCCAAAAAAATTTACGATCTTTTTCAGCCTATCACCCTTAAAGGAGAAGGAAAGGTTAAAACTAAGTAAGCCTTATCAGAAAGGTCCATCTAAATATACCAGTAAACCCCCAAAGTAATGCTGCTCTGAGTCCTCTGTCAAAAGAAACACTGCATTTCTTTCCTTCTATTGTGTACACATGGGCTTCTGTATCAGACTTCCTGCCTTCAGCTTAAACCTCATTGCCCTGGGCAAGAGCATGCTCAGTTTGCTCCTCTTCCCCCTCCCTTCTCTACTGTAATCTGAGCCCAGAGCAGGGAGAGACTCGGGCAGGAAGTGATGTCACACCATGTTAATACTGCAGCTCCTATCCTAAACAAACAGAGAGTTTCTAGAGCTATTTACTCAGGTATTGCAAAACATTCTACAGAATAAATATAGCCTTCTAGCTTGCACTATTGCAGCTAATCTATTGGCAATAAAATGCCTCCGTAGCTTTCCTTCTCCTTTAAAAAAGTAAGACGCCAGCGTTTTTTGGGACTTAGAAAAAATGTCAACTTTTTTTGAAGCAAGTCCTATTTACTCTATTGCACTTCGCCTGGTCTGAGGTGGCGAAGGCAAGTCTGGCGCAAGAGGTAACGTTCAGTAAAATCATCAAGTTAGTGAATTAGCATAGTTACGTCCCTTTGCCATAGCGCAACTTCGCCTGGTGTAAGGGTCCGAAGTAGTGCTAGAGTAGGTCCACTTCACTAGCGAATTTACGCCAGCGCCCGTTAGTAAATTGGCGAAGTGGCAAAACGAATTTATGCTAGCGTTAGCCACTTCGCACTTTACTAAATTTGCCCCTAGGTCTCTTAAACGCATCTAGGGATTTGAGACCGTAGTGTAACTTTGTTTTGTGATTATACATACACATTCAATTTTTTTTGGGAGCAGAGATACATGCCACTATTCAAAAATATGTAAATGCTGCCTTCTGAATCAGGCACAATCAGGAATTTTTTTTCATAAGTATAGTGAACTATTACTGTACAGTATTATATTTGTGTTGCTAATATGAAGCCCCTTCTGATAGTAACAATTAGAAGTAATACTCTATTACAGTGAAGGGGTTTTGATTTGATATGACCAGAGCACACTTGGGGTTATGTAATAAAAGGCACTAAGTTTGCCCTGGTGCAGTAACCCATAGCAACCAATCAGCAGGTAGCATTTACTGGTCACCTGTTTAAAAGCAGACATCTTATTGGTGGCTATGGGTTATTGCTCCTGGGCAAACATTATGCCATTTATTACATTTGGGGGCATGTGTTCTGCCCATATCTACATGGGTTTTGATTTGGGTACTTTGGTAGCAGTGTGAATGATCAAGCTTAAAAAATTGCTGCATAACATGCCGTCTCTATGTAAATAAGTATAAAAATAAGGATAATAAAAAATTAAATCATATTAACTAAGCGCTTTCTACCAACATCTTTATTAGCAGTGGATTGAAAAACTAGGTCAGCTGTTAACAACATAGGTATTTCTACAGCTGTTATTTTTCTATAAGTATATGCTCTGTTCATTTTTCTTTCATTGCTTCCATGGCCATGCTATTATATGTTGCACTGTACCTTTGCTGTTGTATATATTGTATGCAGTTTAGAATATTTATTATGTATATATGTAAGAAGCTTTCATAAATGAATATCGAGGTATCTTACAAAAACTGCATGTACTGTTACATTTGGTGCAGAATACTTTCACATTGCTTTCAATACTCATTGCTCTTAAATAGTTTCATTTGACTATAATGTATGTTATTTTTCAAGCCCTTTATACTGTACAGCACCATAACAGAGACTTGGTTTGTTCCGCTGTTAATTATTAATATTTACCTATACCACAACATTTTTTGTTTAAAGGGTATCTAAGGCATATTTATGGTCTTTCCCAATTGCTTACTCCCAAACATAAGTGTTTTTGTGTAAATATTAGCTCTGCTAAGCTACGGAAATGCTACTAAAAAAAGTTTACTTCACATATAGCCACCCTTATTGATGGTGTACACACCCATGGCACTCAAAGGACTTCTCACACACGTACTAAACACATATACTGGCCCTGTGTGGCCAAGCAGTGGGATTATGCTACAGAACAGAGTGCCAAGCAAGCAAAGGGAGACTATTTTACCCTAGGTAAGGGGACACTTTTAGAATGTATTTGTGGTGTAAGAAATGTGTTTTCACATTGCCCACAGCCTGTAGATGAAAACAAACAGGGTTAAATACACTATCCAGACGGTGTTCGCATTAATAGCCAGTACAGTATGTGCTGTCTTAAATAAGATCCCATTAAGTCAGACCTGCTCTCAGCTTACAAGAAGAAAAGGATCCGCATCCAGCAATCAGCATCCAGTATTGAGCCTGGCATTGTAAAGAGTCTGGCCAAAGTAACCTTTTGTGAAACACAACAATGACCAATTTAACATGCTGCCGAATATGTCACAATATATAAAGAATTATAATTATCATTATTTTTGTTTGTGACTGCTTTCAAAATATGTATAAGTAATCAGCAGCAAATATTATATCTCCTTAACATGACACCTTTCATTCCGAGGACAGAGCTGCTACAGGAAAAGCGAAACACTTAAACAAGTTAAGTGTTTAGTTTAACAAAACTAAAATAAGTATACTTGTACACAAAATGTCACTTTAATTTAAAGGAAAACTATACCCCCAAAATGAATACTTAAGCAACAGATAGTTTATATCAAATTGAATGACATATTAAAGAATCTTACCAATCTGGAATATATATTTACATAAATATTGCCCTTTTACATCTCTTGCCTTGAACCACCATTTCGTGACTCTATCTGTGCTGCCTCAGAGATCACCTGACCAGAAATACTACAACACTAACTGTAACAGGAAGAAGCGAGGAAGCAAAAGGCAGAACTCTGTCTGTTAATTGGCTCATGTGACCTTACATGTGGTTTGTATGTGAGTACAGTGAATCGTACGATCTCAGGGGGCGGCCCTTATTTTTTAAAATGGCAATTTTCTATTTATGATTACCCAATGGCACATACTACTAAAAAAGTATATTATTATGATAATGGTTCATTTACATGAAGCAGGGTTTTACACATGAGCTGTTTTACTCAGTATCTTTTAATAGAGACCTACATTGTTTGGGCGGTATAGTTTTCCTTTAAGATAATAATTTAAAGGGTGTTTAATGATGTTTCTCTCAGAAACAATAAGCAGTATATAAGTGTTTGGTAAAAATCAGGAATTTAAGAAAAGTTTATGAAAATCAATATGGTTAAATTCAACTGGTGATAATCACCTCAGGATGTATCGGTCCACCTTCTGAGGCAATAACCACCTGCGTGATTCATTTATCATGTATGGAACATGATGTTCTCCAAAATGGAGTGCAAGGATCTTCAGTACCCCCACGAATAAAGTAATGCCTGTGCTTGGTAGCGCTGTATTAATGAAGTATTAGCTGGTCGAATATTGGTGCCCCAACAACTTAAGGGGTTTGTTTAACTTATTTGTGTTTTTTTTAATTACTTGGCTTTTTATTCAGCAGCTCTACAGTCTGAAACTAAAGCCACCTGGTTGCTAGGGTCTAAATAACCCTAGCAACCATGCATTGATTTGAACAAGAGACTAGACTATTAATAGAAGAGAGCCTGAATAGAATATTGGCAATAACATGTAGCAATAACAATAAATTTGTAGCTTTACAGAGAATTTGTTTTTGAATGGGGTCTGTGACCCCAGTTTGAAAGCTAGACAAAGCTAGAAGTTGCTTAGAATAAGACATTCTAAAACATACATAAAGTAAGGCCACACTAGGCGTTTTGGGGAGATTTGGTCACCTGGCCAATTTTGGTCTCCACAAATGCCTTCCCTCACTCTGCGCCGGCTAAAATGAAAAAACACCGGTGCTAATCACATGCGGCGGTTCTTTTTCCGAAGTCGCGTAGAGTGAAGGAAGGCGTTTGGGGAGATTGGTCACCGCAAAGACAAGGTGATTAATCGTCATGCGAGCAAATCTCCCTAAAACGCCCAGTGTGGCCTTACCCTAATGGCGAACCATCCCTGTTTATAATCAGCGGGTTCTACGGGTAAAGTGAACCCCCACTGAGTACAATTATGCGATTCCTCTGTCTGTGCAGACACCAGCTGAGTATAATCGGGTGATTCCTGTGAAACTCCCAGCTATAGCAAGTGGAGATGGCCCGCCCACTCTAACTCGGCAGATTAGAACGCTGGCCCAGCTGCCTCAGGTAAGTACTGCTGTTATCAGTAAACTTGTGAGGCCTATCTGCCTGTTAACAATGAATCTGGTGTCCTGCAATAAGTGGCTTTAAAGGGTCTGCTTACAGCCTTGCATAATGAGCAGCAGGTAAGGAGCATGTCCATATTCTGTTCTGCAGTGTAATGAAGTCTAACTAATTGCTTGCATACAATGTGATCATATGTATACCTGCACTGTTTGGTCCTGAAACCAGTAGCCCTAATGGAAATAGATACATGGGCTAGCATGCTTTTCCACTGATGTGTAGTGTATACTGGATTCTGGCTAATAGCCCATCTTAATCCAGTAGACCTAATGGATATAAGTGGAATTTAATATGACCTTATGTTGAACTACAGTGTACTGAGTTCGGCCATTTGCATACCTGACATCACTAGCCCTAATGAATATGGATTACTGGGTAGCCCTAATGGATATAGAGCACGGGTCTGGCTGGCTGCTAAGTCCTGATATATGCTTACTCTAAGCAGCAGCTAATATAAACTATGTATTGCATGTTGCCGTAAATGTATCTATGTGCTCCTATTTTGTTCTGCAGTTTATATGCTCTGGTTATTGCTCACCTGGAACAAGTAACCCTAATGGATATATATCACTGGGCTGGGTGGCTGCTAGGTCCTGATATATGCTTACTCTAAACATCAGCCACCCTATACTATGCATTATATGTGGTTGTGGGGTACATTGGGGTCTAATACCGAGGAGTACTGACATGGATACTACATCTGAATGTCTTATTCCAATGCATTGCTCCTATTATAAAGTATGGCTTAATCAATTAATCAGGGAATTTAATTTATTACATGCCATGTTTCTCCCTGTGGTAGGTAAGTCCACATATTTTCTTGCTAAACATGGCAGGAGTTCTGTCATAAGGATTTCTTGTTTAACAAAAACCACAGGTATGTAGTACACAACAAAGTGTTTGGGGCCATTGAATGTACATTTTCCCAGATTCAGCAGCCTTGTATTGTAGATCACTGCCTGAATGAATGGAGGGCCATGCAATTCTTGCTTATTCCAGTCAAATGTGCAGTATAATTACTATCCATTGCTGGGTATTGGGCATTGTGCTCTGCCAGTATCTCAGGGCCTTGACTGAGGCATATGTAATAATCTACTATGATAAAGCACACAGTTTAATACATGTAGCACCATGGTCCACACCCTGCATGGGGGATTCTAATGGATAATCTTCTGTTTTGCTCCAACATGGTTATATCTACAGTCACCTGGAGAATACATGCGTATGCTAAGGCCAAAAACCTTCGGAATGAATGCTTACTTAAGGCTTAACTGTAACATGTATAAGCTCCATAATACAAAGTCTACCAAAGCGACATATATGTCTGCATCTATAGGTGGGCCATAGATGTGTGGGTATATATGTGAATATATAGGTGTGTTTATGTGTGCGTACATGACTACAAGTTCTAACTATGACAAAGATAAGGAAAAAGAAATAGTTCTCTATGCTTGCCTGGAATAACCCTGTATGTATTTTATGCTTAGTTGGGTGGGAAGTCCGTGCCTCCTACAAGCTAGAAAGGGGGTGGCTTCTAGCCAGGGCAGGTTTTGACACTTACTACTAATAAGCTTAGTGTAATGATGTATGGGCCATTTTATCTGTCATACAAGTGAAAATTATATCATACTTACCGAGAATTTCCTTTCCTGGACTGTAGCATGGCAGTGGGCAAGCTATGGGATTCATTCCCGTCACGTGACCTAAATTAGCAAGCAATCAATAAATTTGGCTCCCCACCCGCATGCATCCATCTCATTGATTTAAAACAGAGAGCTCTCCCCACTCGGGTCAGGAAGCCATGCCAACTGCCATGCTACAGTCCAGGAAAGGAAAATCTCGGTAAGTATGATATGATTTTCACTTTTCCTGTTCCTTCACATGGCAGTGGGCAACCAATGGGACGTACAAAAGCATCATATATAGGGAGGGTATAACCAAGAGAGCTAACTGATATACAGGCCACTGCACCCTCCAACTAGAGTATTTATTTCATAGAGCAAATTTGGTACTGTGGATAGCTGCAGCTAAATAATATATTGACCGAAGGCAATCACATTCAACAATATTACTTAGAATAGACCACCATGCAGTTGCAGAAGCATTAATAGAAGTTTTCCCATTGAGAGATTATACATTGAAGTTACTCCACCTTGTAGCATACTCACCACTCCACTTATATTTGTAGTACTATAGGGCTCCATCTTATGGATAATACATTTATATACTTACAGTTTTTGAGAGGTGAACCCTGGTTAAACCTGTTATAAAGATAGATTATTAGTTCAATATACTAACAAGTTCATGCAGAAGCCCAATATGTACCGGATAAATCCAGGTAGACCTATGGCAGGATTTTGTAGTATGATCCTTTGATTAAGTAATCTAATAGTAATGCATTATCCCTATAATTGCCATACCATAATGTATAATAATGTATTAATATACAAACGTCTCAATAGTAGGCGTTGCCACAAAATACCGCAATAGTACCATGCCGACTATTTAAAGTTATTGCAAGAGAATGACATCGCAAATGGATATATTGTTTATATTCTATTAGTTTGCCAATTAGTATCAAGACCTCTCTGATGGTGAACTGTAAAATAAAATACACACAGTTTTATGGAGAATATTGTAGAACAGCAATAATTTGCGACAATACCCTCATTATTAACGTACCGTATATACTCGAGTATAAGCAGAGTTTTTCAGCCCCCAAAATATGCTGAAAAACTCTACCTCGGCTTATACTCGGGTCAAGCGCAAAAAACGGTCGCCGGCATCTAAGAATAGTCGCCGGAGTCCAAGAATAGTCGAGGGAGTCCAAAAATAGTCGCCGGCGTCCAAGAATAGTCTCCAAGAATAGTCGCTGGCATCCAAGAATAGTCTCCAAGAATTGTCGCCGGCGTCCAAAAACGAGACGCCGGCACCTCCAATGGGAGCAGAAACCCTCAATTTTTTGATTGAAACTTACCAGAAGCTGCTGCATTTCTCACCCTAGGCTTATACTCGGCTTATACTCGAGTCAATAAGCTTTCCCAGTTTTTGGAGGTAAAATTAGGTACCTCGGCTTATACTCGGGACGGCTTATACTCGAGTATATACGGTACTGAAAGCCAGACTATAGCTGATGAAGATTTCTTCTTTCATGTTGTAAATTATGTACATTTGAACAGTCTCACTTAGGAAAGCTGTAGCCATACATATTGTATCAAAAATAAAAATAGCATAGAAAGCTTATAGCCATTTAAGGTGTCATATGGTAATGAACACCATAACAGAAAAATAAGATAAAGTGCTGAATATATGGTAGACATTCCACGTGGAAGGAGACCAAGCATATCATGGACACTGGTACTTGTGGAAGAGATACTGCCATAATGCCCCAGAATGCATATATAACTATTTGGTGAACCACCCTCAATTTAATTAGCCTGACACCATATGTCCCACTATCATTGTACCCTACTGCATTGTGTATTTTTATGCATATTAATGGGAAGGAACATTTTTGCTAAATGAATAACTGTCTGCGTCTCAGTCTCCTGGTAATTGCTTAAACTCCCCATACTCACCATTTTTTGCATGCCTGCATTTAAATGCTGCATTGCTATCATGTGGGATCAATGATACTCCCTGGCCAGTACCAGTTGTAAGCTGGTAAAGATAATAGAATGTAGGACAGCCTAGGAATTGAAACACCAATGATGGATTGCAATCATTTGAATACCACGTTATAAACAGATTTCAAAGTACTCATTTGAAATGGTTAACTGCAGATGCAATACCGTTATAATATAATAATGAGCTGCATCATGGGAGTAATTAATAACTGTAGAGGAGTAATAGGATATTTGCAACCCCTATACCTTCATAGTATTGACGGTAAATTCAACGTTTCCTGAATGCATCAGCCTTGGTAATTTACAAGATCATGATATAATCGTAGTGAACTGCAGTGCTGTATAAAATAATACTGCATAATGGACAAGGTACCACTAGCTGCGAATATGCACGCAAAACCTTGCATGCCGAGAAGCCACATTATAGGGATCATAAATACATTATATTAATAACCCATTATCAAAACATTAGTAAAAGTACAACAAAAGTGCTCTGTATTCTATACGTTACGAAGCTATATGTCACTTAAGGCTAGTCAAGTACAACTGGGTAGTTGTATCATTATAATTGTATCATTATAATAAGACACAGCATTATCTATCCAGCATTCATATATTTTGGAATTAACATATAACCTGCCGAGACCTGCACCCATCAAATTAGTGTTGAAATACTTTGCTATTGAGCATAGTCGAGATAACCTACAGAGTACGCTGTAGGATAGAATCATGGAAAAAGGCCACAAACCCAGTACAATTTATCGAAACCGCCATGATGAGCTTCAGCAATGTAATGAATGATATATCATAATGACTTCAGAAGTTGTGATGTGATAATAGCTGGATTAACCTGGAGAGGTAGTTGAAGGGAATATGAAGACCTGAAGCACCATTTTAATATGCTGCATGAACCATAAAATGTAGAATATCTATCATGATAGTACTTGCACAGCTATAATGCCATAGCAATGGACTGCAGAAATGTTTATTTTTAATATTTTACATATCTATTTTAAAAGTGCTCATGTCTGCAGAAGTTGCAATATGGTAAACATGTTGCAGTTCCCGAACGCCCTATTCATATGTTTAAATGCTTTCAACTGTAAAGACTGCAATATGTTAATATATTGAATTGCATAGTACACTTAATTTGGCACCTAATTGAATGGCTACATTATGATGGGCAGGTTACATGCAGATATCTTAGTAAGGCAACCAATGAAGTGAAGGGTGCCCTTAGTATGATGCAAGGGTGTGATTAGAAAACCCACTGAATGGTTATATCATGATAATACTGATGTTTGCAGACATATAGTTGTATGAACTGCAGAATTGCACCTGCAGGACAGCCTAGGTCCTCCACATGCTCAATGACTAATCCAGCCATTACTGGTTTAATGCAGACATTCTGATATGGTAGTATAGAGAACTGTAGGTGAGCACTTGGTACAACATTCTGAAAGGCTATGCAATGATAGCTTTGATCAATACCGATTGCAATTATTGTAATGAGTACTAATCAACCGGATGATCCAGCCACAGGTGCTTTGTTCTGAATTGCTATTCCTACTCACCCATCTTCTCCCATTTTCAATTCAGAGGAGACAAATGAACAAACGCACTCTGGGCATCATAGGAAATGGCCCGTCTGCCAGATAACTCGCGTCCTTCAGATATCTGTATCATACACCTGCAGTCCTCATTCTTCGCTGAACGCTATCCGGCAGAGTGTACAGTGAGGTGAGCCCCACACTTTCTGTTTGGATGCAAACACCAACTTATTGCACGCACCCAAAGGTTTTGTGACTAACTGTGGTTATAGGCACACATGGCCATGGTCCTCCTTGGACCCACACAGGCCTCACACAGGCAAAAGTACCCGGACCTGGAGCTTCAGCAGGTAGAGCCCAGAGACCCTGCTGGCACATTGGGTGAGCTAGAGTGACAGGAAATGAGATGGATGCTTGGGGTTGGGGAGCCAAATTTATTGATTTCTTGCTAATTTAGGTCACGTGACAGGAATGAATCCCATTGGTTGCCCACTGCCATGCGAAGGAACAGGAAAGAACACTTGTATGGAAGGAGGCCTATAGAGGCAGTGTACAGACATCAGGCCATTGGGAGTTTTTTTAGGTCTTCTCCTAAATAAGGCTGGTCTATATTTCAGACCAAATGTTTTCAGGTTATAGGAGTCTTCAACTCTTGTGTCTGTCTACACAAATGAGGAACTGGTCATTGAAGGTTTCCTTCTTCATAGTCCCAATTCTAGTAATACAACTAATGATGCATGGTTCACACAAGAGGAAATTCAAAAGAGACTAGAACATGTTAAGATAAACAAAGCTCCTGGGCCAGATGGTATTCATCCCAGGGTACTTAGCGAGCTTAGCTCTGTGATTGCCAAACCTCTTTACTTAATTTTTCAGGATTCATTTAAGTCTGGCATAGTGCCAAGAGACTGGTGAATTGCTAATGTGGTGCCTATATTCAAAAAAGATCCTGTTCTCATCCTCAAAATTATAGGCCAGTTAGTCTGACACAGAAGCGTCACTAGAGGGGGACGGGCCCTGGTGCGTGATGCGCAGCCGGCCCCCGCCCCCCTCCGTACGGCCGCATTTTGCCGGCTTTGTCAGTGGCGCGTGAGCTGCCGGGGGGCCCTGAGTGGGTGCGGGCCCTGGCCCGCTCGCACCCCCGGTAGTTCCGCCACTGGTCTGACATCCATAGTAGGAAAGCTTTTTGAAGGTTTATTAAAGGATAAGATACTGGACTTTATAGCAAATCATATTATGAGTGTATGTCAGCATGGTTTTATGCGTAATAGATCTTGCCAGACTAACTTAATTTCTTTTTATGAGAAGGTAAGCAGGGACCTCGATTCTGGGATGGCAGTGGATGTGATTTATTTAGACTTTGCTAAAGCATTTGATACAGTGCCACACAAAAGTTTACTGGTTAAATTAAGGAATGTTGGCCTGGAACATAGTATTTGTACCTGGATAGAGAACTGGCTAAAAGACTACAAAGAGTGGTGGTATATGGAACATTTTCTAATTGGACCAGTGTTATTAGTGGAGTACCGCAGGGCTCTGTACTAGGTCCCTTGCTTTTCAACTTGTTTATTAATGACCTGGAGGGGGCATTGAAAGTACGGTTTCTATTTTTGCAGATGATACTAAATTGTGCAGAGCTATAGGTTCCATGCAGGATGCTGCCACTTTAAATATATAAATGTAAGTTATACACTAAATGGCAGTGTGTTGGGAGTTTCCTTAAATGAGAAGGATCTAGGGGTTTTTGTAGATCACAAGTTGTCTAATTCTGGGCAGTGTCATTCTGTGGCTACTAAAGCAAATAAAGTTCTGTCTTGCATAAAAAAGAGCATTAACTCAAGGGATGAAAAAATAATAATGCCTTTTTATAGGTCCCTGGTAAGGCCTCATCTGGAGTATGCAGTGCAGTTTTGGACACCAGTCCGTAAGATGAGCTAGAGAGAGTGCAGAGACGTGCAACTAAACTGGTTAGAGGTGTGAAGGACTTAAATTATGAGGGTAGACTGTCAAGGTTGGGGTTTTCTCTGGAAAAAAGGCGCTTGCGAGGAGACATGATTACACTTTACAAGTACATTAGAGGACATTATAGACAAATAGCAGGGGACCTTTTTAACCATAAAGAGGATCACTGTACCAGAGTCCACCCCTTTAGACTAGAAGAAAAGAACTTTCATTTGAAGCAACGTAGGGGGTTCTTCATGGTCAGGACAGTGAGGTTGTGGAATGCACTGCCGGGTGATGTTGTGATGGCTGATTCAGTTAATGCCTTTAAGAATGGCTTGGATGATTTTTTGGACAGACAGAATATCAAAGGCTATTGTGATACAAAACTCTATAGTTAGTATAAGTATGGGTATATAGAATTTAATTAAAAGTAGGGAGGGGTGTGTGTATGGATGCTGGGTTTTCATTTGGAGGGGTTGGACTTTATGGACTGTCTTTTTTTCAACCCAATTTAACTATGTAACTAGCAGAGTGTCTGTTACACAATAGAGATGACCTTGTTCAGGTTACAAATAGGACTGGTCCAGGATTGGAGCCTTTTGCTTATACTGCCAGCAAAGCGGAGCATCATTGTGGCAGATGGTGGAAACATCCAAGGAGTGCTGATTTTCCTCTCTATGTCAATGCCCTCTTGAGTCACCAACAATATTGGAACCTGGAACATCCATATGGCCTCTCCAGTCCTAAGGTCAGCTTCATTGATGGAGTCAATATATGTAGGATAGTTGATTTCCACATATTAATATGTTCCTTACAGGAGGGATAAAAACAGACTTATAGGGTGAGAGAGGTTTAGAGGGTGATTCTAATCCTCACTCCAGGGGTTGTAGCCTTCCTCCATGATTCATGGGATTCCCCTTTAGGTTCACTGGGGTTATTTTGGATCTGTAACCTTAGGGGTACCCAGTTATACCACTAGACTATGGTGGGTTAACCAACCAAGGTTCTATTCCTTAGGTACTATTTTTGCTCTGGTTTCCACAGAGAATATCTTCTGTATAAAGGGATTGGTACCAGTGTTTTCACCGTTAGTTGAGTTTCCCTCAGCACAGGACCTTACATGGTGTAAGGAATTCTAACCCAAGATGGGTCTCAGGTGCCCTTGTCCCTGTTCTTTTAAGATCTGTTTTCTGTTAAGACATTTCTGACTGCTAGGCACGCCGATATATAGATGTTTATGGTACATGCCTCATGTTCCTCATTGTGCATTGTTTGCCCTGCGCTTGTTGTAATATTCTAATCAGGTCATACCGACAATGTGTCGGTTTGGTTCTTACTCCTACCAAATGTTTCTTACAGGTGCCTTGCAATCTGCACTGAAATTAGGCATACATGTGACGGAAGTTTTCTGATGAGTAGGAGTAAGTATTTCAGCTTGCTGAATTCGTCATGTGCAGGGGTGTCTTCATCGCTCTCTCTTCTGGAAGGGGGGAAGTGGTTATGTTATTGAACTCACTTGTTCCTCACTCTGAAAGTGGGCTAGCATCTCTAGCGCTTTTTAGATTTTTTTAGGCAGGGGGTGTAAACTAATACGGCTTGTTACAGGCCTTGATCCACGGCGATACTGGGAGGGACGCTCTGTGGGTGAAGGGGAGGGCGAACAATGGAGCCTTGCTGGGGTAGAATTTGGGAGTACTCGCTAGCACTTACACATCTCCCTGATTTAATTTTGTGGGGGGGGGGGAGTTGTGCGGTTGATAATCCTAATGGCTGCGAAGTGTTCAGCAGAAAGACTTCTTGTGTATGGGTCTGTGACCCTTATTGTTTTGGTCTAGCTATCAATTGGTTTCCCTTCCAAGGAACCGGGAGGGTTAAACTGAGGGTGAAGGGGTGGATGGGGAATCAAGCAAGGGAACTTGCGGATTGGGTTTTTACCCATTGCTTCCCAGGAAACTAAGTAATAAGCCCCATCCATATACCGGATTATCCCAAAACCTTTGGATTGGTCGTATATTCACCCCACGGCTTGTATATATCGCACAATATAATTACAGTCCGTTTATCCCCCTGATCTTAACATCATTTTAATTAATCTTTTCTGGACGCTTTGTTTTAATAATAATAACGTTAAGTTTTAATTGGTTCTTTGAGTCATCGGATTCAACAATGGGGAGGTGCAATTTTTAGGGTTTTCTTTTCCCTTTTTCCTTTCAAATACTATATATAATTTAACCCTGCACACCATCTTATTGTTTCTCGAGGGTGATTGTCAGTGCTCCCTTAACCTCCACTTATTTCTATTCAGCTTCTGATTTATCTGTGTTTGATTCCTGTTGTGACCCCTGCCTGGCTATTTGACTATCCTGACTTCTGGATCCCGACCCTTGCCTGATTACCGACTTCGATTCTGCTTAACCCTTCTGATTGACTTCCTGGTTTGACCCTTGCCTGCCTGACTACGTTTATTCTCTGCTTGCCCCGACCCGATCTGACTACTCTATTGCCTAATGCCTTGTACCACAACCTTCTGCCCAAAGACTTTGCTTACAGTTGAGCTCCTCTGCCTGTCTAGAACCCCTCGCCTTGCACTTCTCGTTTTAAGACCTGGCGGCATCTGAGTAGCTGAGGGCTCCTCCTGAGGCCAAAGGCGGCTGCTACAGGCAGAAGCATGAGCCGAGACCAGGGTGCTTGGCATCGGTTCTAGATTTAGGGTGCCAACCATTACATTGTGTTTTGAAATAAAAAATTTTCCCATGACTGTATCCCTTTAAATGGCTGCCCCCAAGGCTACACAATAGCTTATTTATTTAAAATAAGAAGTGTTTCTAAAGCAAACACACGTTTTACCCATGCTGTTAAATAGTATTCCAGCTAAAATCTGTCAAGGTCATGTAAAAGTCAATGGCAGAGGTCCCTTGAAACATCTGAGGATATTTTTAGCTTTTGTGATTTTTTTTTTTGGTGGTTAACTCTCTAAAACTCAATCAATTTGAGGTATTCGTTTTTTTTTTTTTTTTGCAGATAACTCTATCAATTTGAGTTTTTGTTTTCCCCCCGATTGCATAAATTTCTTTTTTTCAACTTTTTTTACATTCAGGTTTTTTTATATGCAAACATTCGAGTTGTGAGAGAGAAAAAAAACCTCACAAACTTTGATAAATAAATCCGTAAATTTTAATAACTTCCAAATGCTTTTAGTTGTTTGTTACTATTCCTTTAGGCTAGGGCCAGACAATTGCGGATCTTCACCTGTGTTTCTCTGCAGGCTGAGAATCCGTTGCCCCAATGTGCCCCCCGCTCCTTCTCTGACTGCACCCGGAAGCATTGTCTCCGCTCAGGTGCAGGCAGATTCAACGGATTTTGATGCTGAAATCAGCCCTACCTGTTGAAGACAAGGGGAGCAACAGGGCAGCAGATTCTCCATCGTTTACATCGTCTGGCCCTAGCCTTAAAGTACCTCACTTTCACTAAGTCTTGTGGCCTAAAATACTTAATAGATTTTAAATATTTTCTATCCTTTGATGATAGATGCAAGCATCACCTGTATACAACACACATGCACATAAAAAGTAGTTCCAATGCTGTGCCTTAATTAATTGTTCCACTGTAAAGATATATAAAGTGTATGTTGTGCATGAGTTACTTTGTGACCTTCCCCCTGTTTTTTTTCTGTATATCTTCCCCCTAACCACTGATAAAACTGTTTAAAAATCTATAAAAAGAAAAAAAGTATTTCAAAAGCAAAAAGATCATCATTAAATTATTGCATTAAACTATTGGGGTTGGTTGCTAAACAGTCATCCAGTCACATGTCTTATAACTAGACACTTTGATACTTAAGGGTTACTAATGTTTTTTTTGCTTCTGTGCTATCACTAGGAACCAGTGTACATTTTTTTATATCACCCTATTTTTAGAGCTACGGCAGCATAATTTTTTTTTTTGTTTCACTCACTAAGGACCCCTTCAAGCTGCTGCATTCTCCTGAGTTTTGGGCTTGCAATCTGGGGTAGACAGCTCAGAATAACCTGCAAGATCACATGGGGACACTTGGGAAGATGTTTAAAGCAAATGGGGGTGAACATACCCATCAACTCTCACAGATTTCCCTGGAGTTACCTGGTTTGGCCTCTCCCCCTACTCCTGTCATATGCCATTCTGTTGGTTTTTATACATTTCCCCTTTGAGTAAGATGTGTGCATGTGCAGTAAGCATTCAGTGCCATCCAAAAAGATGTTTGCATACCCAGTTAGCATTTAGTGAAGCAAGAAGCAGGAGAGTGATAGGCTACAACCCAATACCAAATAGGTCACCCTAGGGCCGTATTTATATATAGGCACCTTAGGTTTTGTTCCACAGATGTGGAAGTGACGTCATAGATACACAGAAGTGGCATAACACGTAAGTGTGCACATGTCCAGTTTGCTAGCACGGGGGGCACGTTTTGGTCCTGTCCCTAGGGTGGCATTGGACATAAATGCAGCACTGGGTTCCCCCCATGTTTTAGCCTTTCATCTGCTAGTCTCTGGATTAATAACGCAATATGAAGCACTTACAAAGAAGAAAAACATGGATATTGTGGGGTGGGGCAGTAGAGTAATGGGTTGGGTTAAGCTGAAGCAAATTCACCTGAAGAAGAAAACATAGACTATTTTAATAAATTTTAAAAAAAAACTCCCATTACTTCGAAATTCGACCTTTGATAAATCTACGCCTAGGAGTTGCACATGAATTTTGAGGTTTCTTTCGTTATTTGAAGTTTCTTGTAAAAACATGATACTGTGAGAACTTGAACAGAAGTTGAGAAATCTAAAAATAACGATTAAAAATGGCACAAACCTTTACAGACAAAGAATGAATTTTAACAGAAATAAGGATATTTGCATAAGAATGTGCGTTAATTTGCAGTTCTATTTTCGTTCATCCTAGCTACGATCTGTTCGTCTATATCCTTAAAGTAAAACAAATATTTTTAAATGTTTTATTTTTCTTTCAAATCAATTAAAACAATAACTTCACCTTGTTCCGTAGTTATGTTTGAACCTGTCCGATCTGCTAAACAACCGATCGCCATGGTGCGAAAAATGTTGGGACTATCTATACACAGTCCTAAAAATCATACAAATCTTCTCATCTATGGCCAGCTTTAGACTCTCCAATCCAAGGTGGCAGCAGTCAGGGTTTCAGCATGTGTTTCACAGTGGTATGGAAAGCACTTACCTTTCAGATATCAAGGAGCAGAGCTAATAAATGTTTACTGCAGTACACCGTACTTAGAACAGGAGGATTACTGCTCAAAAAATTTTCTGCTATGTATGTTCAGGCATTATTAATAACATATATACACTAATCCCAAGAAAGGGGCTAGTTCAACTACATCATTTAAAAAGGGGCAATAGTATGAAAACTAAAAACTTTGACCCATTTTATATTGACAAAACTTGACCCATTTTTATTGACCAGAATTATGAGTTTCTTAAAACACATTTTATATCAAGGTTGGTAACTAAAAAGTAAAATATTGTTATCATTTAATCTTTTTTTGGTACTTTCCTTTACAATAAATCCAGAATGGGAATTTCTCATTACTGTGCTACATATAACATTTCTGAGATGTTCTTAATCTCAGTCATGTGTTGACCTGTAAGTTCTTCAAGTAGAACAATTTGCCACCTGTTTACAACAGATGATTTCTTCTCTGTTCCTAAAATGTGCAGCACTCTTCAGCCTGAAATCCCATTTGTGTTCCATCATGTTGCATGGAACCCCCTCCTTACCCCCTTATAAGGTGCACAACAAAATACATTGCTATGTTGTCATCCTGCAGGAATATCTACTGTAAGTCGGAAGCTAGCATTAGCTTTGATTCATACTGAGCTTCTGGGAACAGCTAGCTGGGCAAGTACCCAGCTTAAAGGCAAAGAAACATCACCCCTTTGTTTAACTTTAAGCTGAGACACCCAAGTCTGTTGCTTTGGTCCAGCTCCACAGTAAGGAAACCTATTATATTAATGATAAAATTTGCAAGCCCTCAGTGAGAGCAATCTGATGAACACTATTTTTGGAGTGAATATTGTCCAGAAAAATAGATAACTATCAGTAAAGAATGTTATACTATGCCAGATTGTTTGCCAAATGATCATATAAATTAATTGAATAGTTTTAATGGCTTGACTTGCCCTAAAGCAGTGGTTCACAAACTGGGGTACTGGCTGCCCTTGGGAACAGCTTGGTTGTGAGATTTGCAGATAATCTATTTCCTATCCTAGATATACCTGAAATCCCATCTTAAAGGTCAGTTAAATTAGAGATTTGGGATGACAATTTATTTGCTAGATATTCTTGAAGGCATGGCTAATTCACTGAAACAATGCTACTTCTGCCTGGAACTGAATGGTTACCCTGGTAACCAGGCAGTAACCAATCAGTCTTGAGGGGGGCCACATCGGTCATATCTGATGCTTTTGAATCTGAACTTCATGCTGATGATCAACTGCAAACTCACTGAACAGATATGTACCATGTGGCCCCCATTCAAGTCACTGACTGACTCAGAGTTAGAGAGCTGAAATGCAGGAAGTAGTGTTGTGGCTATTATGCTACACATCCAGTCACTCCAGCCTTTGTACATTACATTTTTGCCTAACTAACTATATTAGAAACATTTTTTATTTTGCACAGCCTATCTATTTACAAAGCTTTTATTTTCACACTGAACTGTTCCTTTAAGGGGGGCCACATGGGACATAACTGTTCAGTGAATTTGCAATTGATTCAAAAGCAAACAGTTATGACCCATATAGCACCTCTAAAGTCATTGATTGGCTACTGACTGGTAACCAATAAGTAAGCTGCAAAGCAGGAAGTAGTGTTCTGGCAATTATGTTAGACATATGGTCACTACAGCCATTATATATTACTTTTTTGGCTAACTATATTGAAAACATTTTCTTTTTAACCAGTTTTTATTTTTACACTGAACAATTCCTTTAACATCCAGCTGTATGTCATCCGAGTTTCTATTCATTTTCAGCCACTGAGCTTCAGTCATTCCATCTGTCCTCAGCCTGGGGCATATCATTATCAAGGCCAATGCATTTTATGTTTCTTGGACGGGGGCTTGATACTTCTGTCAGTGGTTTTATTTTCTATATTACTCTATGCATATCTAAAGCATGCCACACACTCTTGTGCCTCCTGACCAGCAGGCCACAGCATTTCCATTTAGTGATCTGCTAGTGGGTATACCTTACTAGGCAAACTTACATACTATTTATTGAAATAGCCATGACTTATGTAGAGCTTTAAAAAATTTGGTGAAATAAAGTGTTTATCAGAGGGTCAAAAGGAAAAAAAATCCACTCCCGCTGGTGTACTGAAGATATATACACTGTCATGCCTTCTGCTCCCCCTTATATTTTAATCAATTAACTTCTCTTTACTTTACAGCTCAGAAATCCATAGGGCTGGAAACCAATACAAGCTCAAGAAGAACACCCAGTACAAGGGAAATAGGATCAGTGTTTTTTCTTTCCAGTATTATACATCCCACCAAGGACCATGAGTGAAAAATGTGGAGAGGGGCTCCTGGTAAGCATGTATATCCCATAATAAATAAATGTGGGGCATTTTAAGTGTAACCGTCTTTGTAGGTACAGGTATGGGACCTGTTATCCAGAATGCTTGGGACCAGATAGCATATCTTTCCATAATTTGGATACCTTAAGTCTACAAGAAAGTCATGTAAACATTAAATAAACCAGATAGGCTGCTTTTGCTTCAATAAGAATTAATAATATCTTAGTTAGCTTCAAGTACAAAGTACTGTCTTATTATTATTATTATTATTATAGATAAAAAGGAAATAATTTTAAAAAATTTGGATTATTTGGATAAAATAAAGATGGCCTTTCCGTAATTCGGAGAATTCTGGATAACAGGTTTTCGGATAATGGGTCCAATACCTGTATGAGTTTTATATTATCCCTGTGTACCTGTACTGTGTGGTGTACCAAGAGGGTTTTATATATTGTTTTAATTTTTACAGCAGTCCTGCTGTATTATATAATTTAATTTACAATGATGTTTATTGGATTTCAGAAATAAAAAATGTCTGCAGTTAACTTAGGCCACATATCCAATAAAACATAGAAATTAGGAAGTAATCATATGAAATAGGAAACAACTTTATATCCTGCTGGTTGTTTTTTCCAAAAAAATAGCACTGCCAAACTTAGTCTAGAGTAGTATCATTAGTTCAGGAGTGTCCCGTGCAGAGGTTATGTGCTGTTGAGAGACAGGATGTTTCTTCAGTTTATTACTGAACAGTAGGTGAGAGGGCATGTAGGGCTGGGCACTCAACTGTATTATTTTACACCTACAGACATAGTTCAGATTCTCATAAGCTATCGTATTTCAGGGGCAGTTTTACGAAACACTAGATTAGACTAGACTAGCACTCATTTTTCTTATAAACTATCTTCAGGAACTGTTATTTTTTATTAATTTATAAGGACAAATCTATTGTGTCAATTTTGCCCTTTTTGGTGTGTTAATTTTGCGGGCTCTGAAAACATGATTACTGGTATTGGCCAGAGCTTGAATTACTGTAACTGTATTTCAATTTCAAATTATATTCAAGTTGTTTTTGTACAAGTGATATATTTCAATTCTGCTTGATTATATTGTATTCACATCCGCTCTTCTACATCTCCTATTCTGAATTCCAAGTGCAATCTAGGTGCTAGGTTAATGGCTTCCTAGCCACCACTATTTGTTTAAAACTTTAACATTTCAATCTTGACAGCTGCATAACAAAAAATATAGATAATTTAAAATCCACAAAACATCAAATACAAACTGCATCTTGACTTAAACAACCACTGCCTACATTAAGTGCACATTCATATTAAGGTACCGGTTTAGTTCTGTATATTCATTTTAAGGTGCTTTCTGCACTATAACTCACATGATAGGGCTGCTGTGCCAATGGCCTAGGGGCTAAACGAATATTCAGGCAACATCACCAGAGACAAGCTGATCTGCATATCCAGCGCTTGCCTTGTCTGCATTTTCTGCAATGCTGACAGGTAGAGAAAGGAACAAATTCCTCCCAGTAGCATAGCTGTACAAGTAACCCTATGACTTTAATTTGCATCCTGTCAGCAACTGATTTTCCTTCACTTACCTCATAAAGATGAGAAGATCTATTGTGTGTAAGCAGCACAGAAGTAACAGAAAATGGAAAATGCCTAGAAAAGAACTATGAACATAATAAATTGCAGAAGTGCTTACAGGAACACCAAGGGGGTTATTTACTAAGCCCTGAATGCAACAATCACAACATTTGTGATTCTTTTTTTTATAAAATCTGGCTTTTAAAAATTCACAAATTTTTCAGAATTTATTAAACCTGGAAAACTCTGAATCTGAAATCCCGGCATCCCAGACTTGTCGAGGTTGCATATAAGTCAATGAGAGAAGTCCCAATGATCTTATTGATTTGCGCTGGGTCTCGTGCCAAACCCTGAAGTTTTCGCAGGTTTCGGGTGAAAACTCTGAAAAAAGTCCTGAAAATTGGGTGAAACTTCCGAAAAAATCATGAAAATTGGAGTATTTACCGCAAAGCAAATTTTTGGAAAAATGTAATTAATAAGCATTAAAAACTTAGATCGGAGTTTGTAGCAGCCAATATTGAGATAATTTCAACCCTGATAAATAAACCCCCTTAGTATATTTATATATATATATATTATCAATAGTTGTTAAGATTTATGCCCCTTTTTTGTAAATAGTCGTCTGCTAAGAATGTCTCTTTATAATGTTGTTTGTTTAATTCTGGCCATTCTGCTTTTTGTTTAACCCTTTCCCTGCCAGCCGTTTTGTCCTAGATGCGAACATCTATTGCCAAGCAGTTTTTAGACATTTTGTACTCTTTCACTTTAAGGGCCTTTCCTGGGGTGGTCTTTTAGTTTACCCAGTAAAACAATATATTGTTTTTTTCAGGACAACCTGAACTTTAAAAATATGTAATAATTTTGGTGTAATTCTACTTCTGTAAAAAAATATAGGCTTCTAAGTGTCTAATAAAATGAAAAAAATCATGTTTCACAAAGAACAATCACATATATCAGAAACATCATTTACTTTATGTACGAGAACACAGCCGATTTGGAAAGGTCTATGTCTCCTGAACGCGGCAATACCAAATATATATCGTTTTATGGAGATTTCTCACTTGTATAGATCAAAATCTCTAAGCAGTACAGTACCAAATTTCTAAAGCACCGCTCCCCAAACAGCATACTTCTGATTTCAAGGCCAAACATTCCACTAACAGTAGGTTTACCCAAGAAAACTACCCATTATTAGAAAGAACAGATTCTGGTGAATCAAAAATGGGTAAATATATCTTTGTACTCCAAACTGCCAAGTTGCAATTGTTTTTTAAAGTTATAATGTTTTATAGAAATTGGTGAATTTTTTGAAAAATTAACTCAAAGCTTCCACTCTACAGCATCATATCTCCCACACATCATTAGGTATCAATGTAAAACACCCCAAATATGAAAGCCTGGGGTCCACTGAACAGTTTGATGCCCAATATGTATCAGTTTACCTAAACATGTGGTATATAGGGGCCATAAAATGTAGAGACCCCATTTGAGCTATCAGTTCTGTAATTCCAGATACTGCAAAATCAACACATTTGCATCGTTTTGGGGGAGGGTAAAAGTAGAAAAAAGTAAGTTCACCCCAGAAAACCATATATTTTCGGAAAGTACACATTCCCCCGAATCCAATATGGGTATGCATGTCTTTCTACTCCAAAGCACCAAGCTGCAAAACTTTCCTAAGTTTGGCAATTTTAGGGACATTTTCAAAAATAAACTCTACACGTCCACCATGCAGCATCGTATGTCCCACGTACTATTGAGTATAAAAATAAATCACCCCAAATATAAAAGCCTGGGGTCCTCTGAACAGTTTGATGCCCAATATGTATAGGTGTACCCAAGCACGTGGCCTATAGGGGCCCCAAAATGAAGACCCCCCATTTGGTCTGTCATTTCAGATACTGAAAAATCAACACATTTACATCGTTTTTGAGGGGGCAAAGGTAGAAAAAAGTAAGTTCACCCCAGAAAACCATATGTTTTCGGAAAGTACACATTCCCATGAATCTAAATTGGGTATGCATGTCTTTGTACTCCAAAGCACCAAGCTGCAAAACATTCCTAAATTTGGCAATTTTGGTGACATTTCCAAAAATCACCTTAAATTTTCCACCCTGCAGCATCGTATTTCCCACATACTTTTAGGTATCAAGAGAAATCACCCCAAATATGAAAGCCTAGGGTCCTCTGAACAGTTTTATGCCCAATATGTATAGGTGTACCCAAGCATGAGGCATATAGGGGCCCCAAAAGGAAGACCCCCCCATATGGTCTGTCATTTCAGGTGCTGCAAAATCAACACATTTACATTGTTTTGGGGGCGGCAAAGGGAGAAAAAAGTGCGTTCATCACAGAAAACCATATATTTTCGGAAAGTACACATTCCCCCGAATCCAAATTGGGTATGCATGTCTTTCTACTCCAAAGCACCAAGCTGCAAAATGTTCCTAAATTCGGCAATTTTGGTGACATTTTCAAAAATCACCTCAAACTTTCCACCCTGCAGCATCGTATTTCCCACATACTTTTAGGTATCAAGAGAAATCACCCCAAATATGAAAGCCTAGGGTCCTGTGAACAGTTTGATACACAATATGTATAGGTGTACCCAAGCACGTGGCATATAGGGGCCCCAAAAGGAAGACCCCCATATGGTCTGTCATTTCAGGTACTGCAAAATAAACACATTTACATAGTTTTTGGGGGGGAAAAGGTAGAAAAAAGTAAGTTCACCCCAGAAAACCATATATTTTCGGAAAGTACACATTCCCCTGAATCCAAATTGGGTATGCATGTCTTTGTACTCCAAAGCACCAAGCTGCAAAACGTTCCTAAATTTGGCAATTTTGATGACATTTCCAAAAATCACCTCAAATTTTCCACCCTGCAGCATCGTATTTCCCACATACTTTTAGGTATCAAGAGAAATCACCCCAAATATGAAAGCCTAGGGTCCTGTGAACAGTTTGATACACAATATGTATAGGTGTACCCAAGCACGTGGCATATAGGGGCCCCAAAAGGAAGACCCCCATATGGTCTGTCATTTCAGGTACTGCAAAATCAACACATTTACATCGTTTTAGGGGGGGTAAAGGTAGAAAACAGTAAGTTCACCCCAGAAAACCATATATTTTTGGAAAGTACACATTCCCCCGAATCCAAATTGGGTATGCATGTCTTTCTGCTCCAAAGCACCAAGCTGCAAAACGTTCCTAAGTTTGACAATTTTAGGGACATTTTCAAAAATCACCTCAAAATGTCCACCCTGCCGCATCGTATGTCCCAAATACTATTGAGTATCAAGATAAATCACCCTAAATATGAAAGCCTGGGGTCCTCTGAACAGTTTGATGCCCAATATGTATAGATATACCTAAGCACGTGGCATATAGGGGCCCCAAAATGAAGACCCCATATAGTCTGTCATTTCAGGTGCTGCGAAATCAACACATTTACATTGTTTTGGGGACGGCAAAGGTAGAAAAAAGTGCGTTCACCCCAGAAAACCATATATGTACGGAAAGTACACATTCCCACGAATCTAAATTGGGTATGCATGTCTTTCTACTCCAAGGCACCAAGCTGCAAAACGTTCCTAAATTTGGCAATTTTGGTGACATTTCCAAAAATCACCTAAAATTTTCCAACCTGCAGCATCGTATTACCACATACTTTTAGGTATCAAGAGAAATCACCCCAAATATGAAAGCCTAGGGTCCTCTGAACATTTTGATGCCCAATATGTATAGGTGTTCCCAAGCACGTGGCATATAGGGGCCCCAAAAGGAAGACACCCCCCATATGGTCTGTCATTTCAGGTACTGCATAATCAACACATTCACAATGTTTTGGGGGGGGGGAAGGTAGAAAAAAGTAGGTTCACCCCAGAAAACCATATATTTTCGGAAAGTACACATTCCCACGAACCTAAATTGGGTATGCATGTCTTTCTACTCCAAAGCACCAAGCCGCAAACCATTCCTAAATTTGGTGATTTTGGTGATATTTCCAAAAATCACCTCAAATTTTCCAACCTGCAGCATCGTATTTCCCACATACTTTTAGGTATCAAGAGAAATCACCCCAAATATGAAAGCCTAGGGTCCTCTGAACAGTTTGATGCCCAATATGTATAGGTGTACCCAAGCACGTGGCATATAGGGGCCCCAAAAGGAAGACCCCCATATGGTCTGTCATTTCAGATACTGCAAAATAAACACATTTACATTGATTTTGGGGGGGGCAAAGGTATAAAAAAGTGCGGTCACCCCATAAAACCATATATTTTCGGAAAGTACACATTCCTGCGAATCCAAATTGGGTATGCATGTCTTTGTACACCAAAGTATCAAGCCGCAAATGATTCCTAAATTTGGTGATTTTGGTGACATTTCCAAAAATCACCTCAAAATTTTCACCCTCTAGCATCGTAGTTCCCACATACTTTTAGGTATCAAGAGAAATCACCCCAAATATGAAAGCCTGGGGTCCTCTGAACAGTTTGATGCCCAATATGTATAGGTGTACCCAAGCACGTGGCATATAGGGCCCCAAAACAAAGACCCCCAAATGGTCTGTCATTTCAGGTACTGCAAAATCAACACATTTACATTGTTTTGGGGGGGGCAAAGGTAGAAAAAAGTGCGTTCACCCCATAAAACCATATATTTTTGGAAAGTACACATTCCTGCGAATCCAAATTGGGTATGCATGTCTTTGCACTCCTAAGTACCAAGTCGCAAGCCTTTCCTAAATTTGGCGATTAAAAGCAACTGTTTTTACATTTCTGAAAATCGCCTAAAAATATTGCAATTGGCCGCATTTATCTCACCCAATTTCTTACATACAATTGTAAAACACCATAAATATTGATGCCAAGGGTCTACTGAACAGTTTGATGCCCAATATACATAGATATACCAAGGCAGCTGGCATGTGCGGACCCCAAATAAAAATAGTGAATATGAGTTTTCTCCGCTGCCGATTCGCCTTCTGTGAACATAGACCCTTGACTTCATATTACCGTATATACTCGAGTATAAGCCGATCCGAGTATAAGCCGAGGTACCTTATTTTACCTACGAAAACTGGGAAAACTTATTGACTCTAGTATAAGCCTAGACACAACTACAGCTCTGTCTCCCAGCAGCGCACCTTCCGCTAAAGAGACTCCCCCAGCGACTCCCCCAGCGGACTTCTTTGCAAAGTTGATGGTGACAGAGAATTGTGCAGAGAGTGCTGTGTGTCATAAAACCATCACTGATCTTTCGTATAACCAACAGATGGCGCTGTGTGATATTGCCATCACTGTTAATCCTTTATTCAACCAACAGATGGCGCTGTGTGATATTGCAGTTACTTTTATTCTTTGATATAACCAACAGATGGCGCTGTGTGATATTGCAGTCACTGTTATTCTTTGATACAACCAACAGATGGTGCTGTGTGATATTGCAGTTACTGTTATTCTTTGATATAACCAACAGATGGCGCTGTGTGATATTGCAGTCACTGTTATTCTTTGATACAACCAACAGATGGTGCTGTGTGATATTGCAGTTACTGTTATTCTTTGATATAACCAACAGATGGCGCTGTGTGATATTGCGGTCACTGTTATTCTTTGATACAACCAACAGATGGCGCTGTGTGATATTGCAGTTACTGTTATTCTTTGATATAACCAACAGATGGCGCTGTGTGATATTGCAGTCACTGTTATTCTTTGATACAACCAACAGATGGCGCTGTGTGATATTGCAGTCACTGTTATTCTTTGATATAACCAACAGAGGGCGCACTGTTATTCTTTCATAAAACCAACAGAGGGCATTGTGGGATATTGCAGTCTCTCCCCAAGTGAACTGTTGGTATAGGAATGATTAAAAGTCACTGCAATCTCGGCTACTGCCTGCTGACCCGAGTATAAGCCGAGGTAGACTTTTTCAGCACATTTTGGATGCTGAAAAACTCGGCTTATACTCGAGTATATACGGTATGTGCCTCAAGACCCTCCTAACAGCAATGACCCCCCAAAACCATATATTTTTGGAAAGTACACATTCTGCCGATTCCAACAAAGATAACGACGTCTTTCTACACCAAACTACCAAACTGCAAAGCTTTTCTAAACATATAGGTTTTTACAACATTTCTGAAAATCGCCTAAAAATGTTGCAGTTTGCCGCATTTATCACACACAATGTTTTACGTACAAAGAAAAATCTCTCTAAATATGGACGTCAGAGGTCTAATAAATAGTTTGATGCCCAATATGTATAGATTTACCAAAGTATGTGTTGTGTATGGACCCCAAATGAAAAACGTGCCAATGAATTTTCACGCTAGCCAACTAAGCTGCAGAAAAGAGAACCCTAACTGTACGTTATGTGCCGTAAGACCCCCAAACTGTAAAAAGACCCCCAGAAACCCATATATTTTTGGAAAGCACATATTTTGGCGGATCAAACTAAGTAAAATCTATCTTTCTATGCCAAAGCACCAAACACCAAAACTATACTAAAGATACATAAGGAACAATAATGCAGGGATAAAATTGCAATAAAACCACAAAAATAGCGTAAATCAATGAAATAACAAAATAATTGTTCTGACAGCGTAATTAGTGGCCGAAATCGATTATCCAATAGTCAGGCTGCCAAAATAACACGTTTTTAGGCAAAAAAAACAAAAGATAACAGTATAATGAATTCGTAAAAAAAAACACCTGTTTGTGTATACATATTTGTGCACTAATAAAAGTTATCTGAGTGTGCAAATACATGTAAATAAGTGTAAATAAGTGTAAATAACTGTACAAAAGGGACCAAGTGTGCTAAAATTAAAAAAAAAAAATTTAAAAAAATTCCAATCTTTACTAAAATGTATAAATGTACTGTAAGTATGTGTAGGTGCAGGTAAGTGTGTAAAAAAAAACGTGCACTTACCGTTTTTGGAGCAGGAGAATCGCTGTCTTCTTTGGAGGAGTCCTGGCAGCGTGTCTGCAGAGTTGCTGCGCAGCAGGAAGTGCGTGGGCGGCTCTGCAGGCAGGAAGAAGGCGAGTGTAGTAGCAGACGCTCCATGCGATGCGTCTGCTACTTTGAAGTTGGATCTGCGACAATCGAGTCGCAGATCCGACTTGACAGCCCCCCAGCCTCGTTGCCTAGGGGGCTGTCTTCTCTCCCCACTCTCTGCGGAGGCGGCAAAAGCCGCCGAAGCAGAGAGAGAGCTCAGCTGCCAAAGAACGTACAATGTACGTTCTTGGCAGCCTGAGCATTTGCCTGCCAGCACGTACGCCGTACGTGCTTGGCAGGAAAAGGGTTAAAGGGTATCTATCGAAAAGACATGTTCTAAATACAATCAATTCAAAATTCTGTACCATTTAAGAAATGATCAAGTTACGCTTCAGTATCTCACTCTCCACAACCTGTCGCTCTTCATGCTCTCTTCATACTGAGGTCTGGATCTGATTTTGGTAGGTCTAATACGTCTTTTAGGGGGGCTCCCTATCTTAGCAAAATAACTTAAATAACCAACTCCAGCACAAACAAAATAACACACTCTGGCAAACACATTGCATGAAGAGAAACAGGATTTCAATCAGATCTGGTTATTTTTAAAGAGTGAACGCCTACTGTAGATTAAGGGTGCAACCCCCCCCCAACAGATATGTTAGCCCTAACTGTCAATCAAAAATTGACTCCACCTACTGCATGACGACAGAATGAAGAGAGACAGGTTATTTATAGGATGAAGCTTATATTACATTTTTATTTTCACAATAAATCCCCTTTAATATTGCCCTTGCATAAAAGCAGCAGGCTGGAAAAAAAATTCCTACAGTTTCTCCTTTATGCTTTGTCTTTAAAATAAGCCTGACCTTCCTGACCAGGAAGTGAGAAGAACAAGGTTTTGCATAATTATTAAATGGAAAGTAATCTATAGACCTAAGTTGTGTATCCTGCCAACAAGACAAAGCTTTTCTTCTTTGATGGCACCCAGAAGACCCAAACTAGGGGTATGCTGAAGAGACAGAAGCCTTTTATACAGTTATCAAAATATATTTCCTATAGTCAAACTCCACAGGTGAATATTTTGCATGGGATGAGTTTGCTCTCCTTAGTTAGTTCAGGGGTGGTCTCCTCCCATATTGCATCCCTGCTCAGTAAAATTGCAACTTAAAAATTCACTTGAACATGTGGGGACAAAGGCAAGATGGGAACATATGATTTTAATGGTGGAGAAGTAGAGAACCCTGTGCATAGGTAGTAAAATCACCTAAGTCCGGGAGCAAATCAGAGTAAGTTGCATGCTTGCTTGCTCTGGAATAGTTCTATATCTTAAGTTTGCCTTTTACCACATGTTGCCTTACAAGGCTTGAAAATTCCTTCGCCTGGTTGCTTATTGTACTTGGAAAGAGAGAAGGGACAAATCAATCATAGTTAGCAGGCATCTGTATAGGATGTGGCCTTTATGCCTTGGCACTTCTTAATTTTTCTTTCTGCCTGACCACCCCCCCTATGAATAAGTGAACAGGAAGGATGTTCTATGGTAAGATCAAAAAAGAGACTATAAGGTGCTGTTAAAGGGATGGCATTTTTTTCAGATTTCCCTTATTTCATATCTCCCAAATCCTATCCTTCCTAAAGAGCACTTTAGAGAGTCAGGCTGCTGCGTTCTTCTATATAAACAACCCATCTACCAGTGATATGTTCCTATAAGTTCTGCATCTGTAGCCCCAAAATTAGGAAAAATTGAAAACAGAAGTAATACCAGCCTTACTGCCATGCTTTAGCAGCTGTGAGATGAAAATTTTACAACAGCAGCAGATAAAACGTCTTCCATTTTTGTGTAGTTGCTTTAATGAAAATTATAGAAAATTTAGAATTTAAAGTATTAATAAAGCCTCACAATGAGCTAGACAAAAAAATAATGTTTTTAAAGCCATTAATGAAACATAATTACATACATAAAAACATAATCCTATTTAGGTTTGTGCTTGGGCACCATTTTTGTTGAGTCTATAGTCCTTCAATTGTCTACAACTGCTATAGTCCCAGGAATCCTTTTCACTGAACATGTGGACAGGTGCTGCTGTATACTTGATATGTTGGGGAACAAGTAGCAGATGAATGCCTTTTAAAAAGTTTTCATATTCCATTTGAGATGTGTTCTTGGCCACTTCTCAGTGACGTTACTGTGGGTGAATGCAGAGTCCTGACTGTCAGCTCAGAAGATTTCATCAAGCCTTGTTGTAGCTAGCATTTGGTCTTGGAAGAATTTATTGGGATCAGCAGCCTTTCACTGAGGAAAAAACATATTTTACTTAATTTTAAGATACAGAAGGGGACCTGTCAGTATCTGTAGCACGCCCAGACAAGGTAGAGATATTTAGAGGCAGTCTGAGTTTTACCACCTGAGGCATTATTGCCCAACCTCCCCACATACTGCAGGTGCGTGTGTGAATTTTGTGCTAAATACACACCAGTCAACCTCACTACTTAAATACACCTTTCTGAAAATGCTGCTTTGTCATCCCCTAGAACTCTTGGGAATGACACTTTAAAAAAACAAAACTATTACTAGTTACCATAGTCTGAAATAAGTAGCACTGAGGCGGTTGGGCTGCTATGTGTTTTTATAAATAAACATGGTCAACAACATTAATTCCTGTATTGCACAGCATATACATTTTTGAAAATAGGCAGCTTGGAAAATTTGTTTTGCTTGAGTTTATATCATTTCATGGAGATGATATTTAATTTATAGGGTCAGTATTCCTTTAATTTACACAAGGTATATTTACTGATCAGTAGGGCCTTATGAATATAAAAGTGATATCACATTTTAAGGATCTGGTTCTGGTTATCAGTCCTGGCTTCCACTGTGCATGCTCCTGGTCAGTGATTTCTGCCAGGGTGACATAGGAGGCATTTGAAGATGGCAATCGGCAACTATTATGTTCAATTCTGCAATCAGAGAGCAGGTATTGGGGGGGGCTGGATATTAAGTGTGCCCATCGATGCAGTTTGGTGAGGGTCTGGTGTAGGTTGCTATGGGTTAAAAACAGGTGTTGAAAGTGTATTTTTTTTTTAACCACAACTCATTGAGATAAACATGTAAATAAAGACACAATGGTTATTTTGGAGCATATCAGATTGTGCCACTAGACTAGACGTCACTGGGGTGTTACATCGACTGAACATGGAAAATTCATTCACAAGCTGCAAGTCTTTTTCTAGTGTAAAGTGCAAACCCAGAGCTTTCTGCTGCTCCCCTCCTTTATCAATGTAAGCAGATGCACAGTTCACACAAGTGTAACTGGAAAGCCAATGTGATAACTTAGAAATGTGACACCACCCTAGGTCCACACGCATGTAACATGCTGACATGCTAAAGCATTCACATTAATCTCTCAGTAACTGGGACATTGAATTCAGCACATTGCAGATAAGGCTTTCTTTCCAGAAATACTTGTGATATTAAATACAAAAGGGGTCACTTATGAATTCCCCTGCTGCAAATGCTACAGAACTAAGAGGTGCAAAGTAATCAGCACCTTTTGAAAGAAAAATATCCTAATATATCAAGGTAAAAGCAACTGGCTCTCTGAGAGACGAAGGCAAAAAATCAACACAAACTTATTAAACGGGTGGTTCACCTTTTAGTTTACTTATAGTATGGTATAGAATGGTTAATTTTAAGCAACTTTTGGTCTTCTTGTTTTCTTTTGTTTTGCCTTTTTCTGCTATCTCTTTCCAGCTTTCAAATAGGGATCAATGACCCCATCTAAAAAACAAATGCTCTGTAATGCTACAAATGTATAGTTATTGCTACTTTCTATTACTCTTTTTTTCTATTCAGGCCCTCTCCTATTCATATACCAGTCTCTCATACAAATCGATGCATGGTTACTAGGGTAAATTTACTAGGGTAACTCAAAAACCACAAATAAAAAATTAAATCCAATTGCAAATTGTCATCACTCTCTACATCATACCAAAAGTTAATTTAAAGGTGAACAACACCTGTAAAAACCTCAGGATACAGATGTAGAAAGGTTATTGATAAAAGTCTTGGTAGGACAGTACTAACCTATTTATGGCAAATAGCCATTGTGTACCATCCATAAACTGTTTTTTGCATTATGAAATATGATGTAGTTTTAAGCAATTTTGCCATATATGTTAATTTTTTAAAAGTTAATTGTTTGGAAGTCATCTCGTGTGTATTGAGCACTTAAGAACATGTACAGTAAAGCAGTGAAAGACGCATATATAATATATTGGAGTAGCAAAAACATATTAGATTAGGTGGCAGCTACTAAGTGTATTTCCACATGTGGTTGTACTTCCACTGCAAGTAGGGGAACTACTAATTTAAGGGAAAGAGTGCTTTTTGAGGGTAACGCTACATGGGGCTGATACTTGCCCTGCATATAAACACATGGTGAAAATCTGCTGATCCTCCGGTGTTTGCACTCAAATGTGCACATTCATTGTTCAACCTTCAGCTGCTTAAAAAAGGCAAACACTGATTGGTTGCTATGGGATACTGCCCCGTGCAAATTTACTGTTTTTAAATCTGAATGTCTTTGTGTGGACATGGGTGAGAAGGAGTCTTCCATAAACAATCCTATTGGATTCTATTTCTACAGCAATTCCTAGGTGGCTGTTTGGGATTTCACACACGTGAACAAGCCAATTCTATCCCATTGGGTATAAACAGTATTCCACATGTGAAAAGTTATATACATTCACTATCTCATGTGGCTGTTTGGCAGTTCATAAAAATTATCTTGCATACCTAGACATTGCATCACATTTAGCCTAGTGGTGTCATGAAATGGTTCTATTGTATTGGTTTTAATGCTTTTATGTAATTTTATTAATAACACATGCTATTTCACTTATAATAAGAATATTGATACAAAATAAAGTTCTCCTCCGGGGCTGTTTATCAGTTGATTCTTGCTGAGTACGTACAGATGGAAATGGTCAGTCTAGCTTTCTTGGCAATCCTGTCTGAAATTTGATGTCTCAGTGTGAGGCATTTCTTTGGCCTGTGCAGTGTGAGGCCTGAGCTAGCACTAAAGGTTCTTATAAGTATTTGATAATTTTAGACTCAAAAGTGAAAAAGGACCTCCTCAAAATCATGTTCATAGTAGCAGTGATACTGTAGAAGCTTTTTTTGTTGTGGATTAAAAAATGATCATCTTTGTATGTAAGGGAGGCCTAAAGTGAAACTTTGTTTTGCTTCTAAAAACTAGCAAGTTTTACTAGAGTATTCATCAATGCAACCAGTAACGTAACTTGGTGGGGGCGGGCCCTGGTGCGAGCCGTGCAGACGGGCCCGCCCCCACCCTCGTGTGCGCAATTTTTCTGTGCCGCACGATCTTCCGGGGGGCCCTGCGGGGGTGCGGGCCCTGGCCCATTTGCACCCCCTGCTCCCCCGGTAGTTATGCCCCTGAATGCAACCAGTAATGTCAGCTTCCACCCACTAAGATAAAAAAAAATTAACAAGTTAATAAGGTTTTCAGTAAAAGAAAATATCTAAATGCAATCTTTGCTTCTAATTAAGGTTATTTTCCTTTAAGGGTCTCAGTCTAAGCCAAGTATCTATATAAGAAGACAGTAAGACCCTATAAAGAACATATATGTTCATTGGTTATAGCCAGGGCCGCCATCAGGGAGGGAAAGGTGGTACTGCTGTCCTGGGCCGGATGGTTTGGGGAGTTAAGGGGGGCCTGGCTGTGCTGCACTTATTTGCATAGCCGGGCCCCTGCAGTCAGTGACCTGCAGGCTTTGGAAGGGAGGGTGGGCTGGAGCTCCTAAACCTGCATCTTGCTTCCTGTGCTCTGATTGAAGTGTAAGTCCCAGGAAAAGCCGCATGGGGATCGGATGGGTGAAATTTTAACCTCCCCTCCAGTTTATTCAATTGCCATGTGTCTTTACCGGGACTTACACTTCACTGGCGAATCAGAGCACAAGAAACTAAAGATACAGGCACCTGAGCTCCCTGGCTAAAGTAAGTGCAGTGTTGTTTTTTCTTATAACTTGTAGGGTCCCTGGCCACATTTTTTAAAATAACTTGTAGGGTCCCTGGCCACTAGTGATTTTTTTTTAAATAACTTGTAGGGGCCCTATCACTGTAGGGTGTCCATGGCCACTAATGTTTTTTTGTAGGGGGCCCTGGTCACCAAAGTGTTTTTTTTTTTGTTTTTTTTTAATGGGCACTTAAAGGGGAACTCCACAAAAACACAACTTAAGCTTTCTGAAAAGTAAACATAATTTCAAGCAACTTTGCAATATATATCAATTAAAAAAAATGCAGACTTTTCATGATTTTAATGGTTTCTGACAGTTCTCTAAGCCTAGCCCACTGCTCTCCAGTTGATCTTTCTACTACCGAGCTGGCTGACTAAAAGTTACTACTGTTACTTTGTATCAACCGCCAGCTGTCCTTAGCCTGCATCCTCCAAACCCCACAATTCCCTGCACACGTGATTTCAATAAGGAACGGAACATCATAGTGCAATGCATTGTGCCGGGATATGTAATTCCTGCATGCTGTCTGTAAGTTGTGGAGAAGTTGTTACAATTTGTAACATCAGTGTTTTAGTCCCTCCTTCCCTGCCAGGATTTCAAATGATGCAGAAAGAGAATAACTGCTAAACAGCTGGATTTCAGCATAGAAAATAGCATTTATTCATACTTTTTGAAGAAACAGGTAACTGTGATGGGTATATTAGGGGATTATGTGTTATGTGGGCCTCTTTATCAAATTTTGGTTTGAAAGCCGAAGTTCTCCTTTAATGTTTTAACGCTTGTGTCTTGTGTGGCCTTCATACTGATGGGTGAGGGAGGGGTGGCAAGGAGGGTGGCAAGGAGGGCCCAGAAACTTTTGTTGTGCGGGCCCAGTGATTTCTGATGGCAGCTCTGTTTATAGCTGTTAAATGAGGTGACCAGTTTGAAACAGCCTAGATGGCCGGGGTCCAATGGTTTTGCAATGCAGCCAGTCTTAGCAATGTTATGCCCTGAAATTTAATTGGTACAGACTGATTCTGGGACAGAACATTTGAAAAGATAATAGTGTGTTTCTTTGCTCAGTTTTAGCTAAGCACCATTATTAGCTCACTTGTTGCCAAAAGTCATTTATGTTAAATTGTGATTGGATTTGTTATCCCTTTGCATGTGCTGGCTATAGAAATTACACACACTTGTGGTCAGCTAAATGCCATGCTTGCTCACAATCTTTGTCCTTACTTAAGCCCAAGGGGTGCAACATCCTGATTAATAATGTGTGATTGTAAGGTTCAAAAAGGTCGTTTTGGATATCTTCTCTCTTACAGAAATTGTAAAGCAGACTGGAATAAAACACATCTGTAAGTGTTGATCTGTAAGATCAATCACATTTCTAGTTCAATGCCCATTTACAGCTTTTTAAATATTTATATTTCAAATTCAGAGCCAAATGCCAACTCCAACAGCAAGGGCATCTCCAAAAAATATAAAACATTCAACATCTATGTCCTTGATGGGAGTCTAGCAAGTTGTCCAGTGAAGCCATGCACAAATTTTCCACCTTAAAGGAGAAGGAAAGGTTAAAACTAAGTACGTCTTCTCAGAAAGGTCCACCTAATTATACCAGTAAACCCTCAAAGTAATGCTGCTCTGAGTCCTCTGTCAAAATAAACACTGCATTTCTTTCCTTCTATTGTGTACACATGGACTTCTGTATCAGACTTCCTGCCTTCAGCTTAAACCTCCTTGCCCCGAACAGTAGCATGCTCAGTTCCCCCTTCTCTGCTGTAATCTGAGCCCAGAGCGATAAGTGAGCAGGGAGAGACTCGGGCAGGAAGTGATGTCACACCAAGCTAATACTGCAGCTGCTCCTAAAGCTTTTTACTAAGATATGGTAAAACATTCTACAGAATAAATAGAGCATTCTAGCTTGCACTATTGGCAATAAAATGCCTCTGTAGCTTCCCTTCTCCTTTAAAGGAGAAGACAATGCTCTATTTACTTGGGGTGCCAAAAGTTAGACACCCCCAAATGATTGTATATACTTACCTCACACCCCGGGCCAGTGCTCCTATCACGCCGCGGTTCTTCCAGCAAGTACCACAGAGCAATCGGCTTCTTTCTTCGGGTGGGTGCGCATGCACAGTAGATCGAAAAGCCTAACTTTAATGAAGTCTGCCCCAGGAAATTTGAAGAAAGAAGAAGGAAGCCGATCGATCCGTGGTGCTCGCTGGAAGCACTGGCCCAGGGTGTGAGGTAAATATATAGAATCACTTGGGGTGACTAACTTTTGCCCCCCCCCCATTAAATAGACCCTTCTTTCTCCTTTAATGCCTTCATATACATCAGGCAAAATTATAATACTAAAAAACATGCGTTTCATAACTGGCAAAGGCAATTAAACACCTCTAAATGCATACTTAATTACACAAAGGAGCTAGCAGGAAGGGAAAGCAGTAGGATTCGAATTCAGCTGTAATTAGTAGATGCCAATACGTGCCAGTTTTTCTTAAAAGTGAGCTGTTGTACCATCTGATTGCTTTCATGCTAACAGTGGTCAGTTAATTGCAACTGAGCACCTGCAGTTTGTTTATACATTTGTCCTCTCAGTTGGTCTGCCTTTGTTCTCATGCCTGCTTCTCAGGACTGTCTCTGTTTTCGTTTCTGTTGGAGTCCAATGTTCTAGTTGAGCACAGTAGGTAAAAAATGTTCTCTCTTTTATCTGAGGTCATGCTTTCAAAATGACCTTACTTCAGACTCCCTCCTCTTGTGTACCCAATTACAAGAAATCCCCTTGTATTCTGCTTCATGAAGAAACACCCCAGCTTATTAACTGTTAGCCTTATCTCTCTCTCTCTCTCTCTCTCTCTCTCTCTCTCTCTCTCTCTCTCCCTCCCCCCCCCCTCTGTGTAGGCCTAATTTCTCTGCCTTTCATTCTATAAAATGGAAAGCATACTGTATTTCTCTTGGACTTTGTAGCACCAGCAGCAATTTTTATTGTTTCCGTTATCCGCAAACCTGTTATCCAGAAAGCTCTAAATTATGGGAAGGCTGTCTCCCACAGACTCCATTTTAATAAAATAATTACAATTTTAAAAATTAATTTTTTCTCTATAACATTAAAACTGTACCTAGTACTTCATCCCTGCTAACATATAATTAATCCTTATTGGATACAGAACAGTCGTATTGGGTTTAATTAATATTTCAATCATTCCTTAGTAGGCTTATAAAGAATAGAGATCCAAATTACAGAAAGATTCCTTATCTGGAAAGTATTCTGGATAACAGGTCCCATAGCTGTCTCTATGCTAACTCTGCCCCTGGTAAATGTACCATTCCATACTGCCACACTGGTGCTTTATAAATACATGATAATAACTGTGCATGTACCTTAGGCATAGTTGCCATTTTTTTAAATATTGTTTCTACTAGAGATTGTTAGCGTCTCTTCAGTCCAAATAGATTTTAGTTAATTTAATAGCAGTATATTTAAAGGGTAGCTATAAGGGGAAATTATTTTCTACACAGTAGGTGTGCAGGCAACAATGCTATTTTGGTAAAAAAAAAATGCTGGAAGTGAGCACTATGCTACCTAGATAGATAGATCAGCTACAGTATTTGGTTATAGAGCAAGAGGATTTTTGATTCAGTACCTGACCTGAACAATATCCAAACCGCTTCAGACAGATATCAATCCGCAAAAATTACTAAATTCCATACATGAGCTAACGAACTGCCAATTCACTAAAGTAAGGTTGAATTGGCAGCAAATATCAACCTGTGCATCATTTTTTACTTCTGTAAGTGATGTTGATTATAATATAATAAATGAACATACATACACACATACATATATATTCATTTGTATATGATGAAGCAAGAATACATTATTTCTACATTTTCTTCACTGTATCACTACTTGACAATAATTAATTAATAAAAAATCTCTCGAGTTTGGACGACTATTGTGTCAGTAAGGGACCATTACAGACTATTCCTGCCAAGACTCTTATAAAAATGTTTCTTTAACTGTAAAATGTGTTTAGGTCTCTTGTTTGAGACTGTGACGTCATATATAGTTTATTGGAACTGAACGTCATCTGTTGTTTTAATGCAGAGGATAAAAGTCAACTATTCCTCTCAGTGATACAGCAACTCGGTAAAGTGTTAGTGAGATCAATAGCCTAGGGAAGTGCTGTCCTACTCCTGTGGTACAGAGGGCTGAAATTTTTCTGGCCTACATGGTGGAGGGCTGACAATTCACTCATCATCCGTGTGAAACAAGTTTATTATGTCATATTAAGACATACCCATAAATCCATATGTTTCATCCTCCCCACAGCACATGATTAAACACCTTGAGGACCCCTAACAAGTATTTCCAAATGCTAACAAACCCCCACCAGGTTCACCTCCCACAGGTAGAACATGGCGCACACACAGGCAGGTTAGGACAAGCAGAGTATCACACACACACACACACGGAACATAGAGCAGGCACAGTATGACACACACACACACACACAGGGAGCATAGGGGTGGCAGAGTATGCCACACACAGGTAGCATAGAGCAGGCAGAGTATGGCAGACACAGGCAGGGTAGGGAAGGCAAAGTATGGCACAGACAGGCAGAGTAGGGAAGGCAGAGTATGGCACACACAGACAGAGTAGGGAAGGCAGAGTATGGCACACACAGACAGAGTAGGGAAAGCAGAGTATGGCACACACAAGGAGCACACGGCAGGCAGAATATAACACACACAGGGAGCACAGGGCAGGCAGAGTATGGCACACACAGGGAGCACAGGACAGGCAGAGTATGATCCACACAGGGAGCACAGGGCAGAGTATGATCCACACAGGGAGCACAGGGCAGGCAGAGTATGGCACACACACAGGGAGCACAGGGCAGGCAGAGTATGGCACACACAGGGAGCACAGGGCAGGCAGAGTATGGCACACACACACACAGGGGGCATAGGACAGGCAGAATATGGCACACACACAGGGAGCATAGGATCAGGCACAGTATGGCACACACAGGGAGCATAGGGCAGGCAGAGTATGGCGCACACACAGGGAGCATAAGGCAGGCAGAATACAGCAGGAGACAGGGAAACCTATCAGGACCATTCATACTTTACTATGCACAATGACACAATGCTGGTTCCCTTCCAGCAGTTTGTATAAGGTGTGAACAATATGGGCACTTTCAGTCTGGGTCTGAGGTGTGAACAGTACAGGGCTTTAGGGGTGTGAACAATGCAGGTGTTTACAGTGCATGGGCCAGTTAATATCAGTAATGATACATTTTAAAGCTTATACAAGATAAGCAGTCACAGCAGGCAGACTTTCATAAGGGGGGGGGCACACAAGGGGGTCCAGCTCGCTGGCTGCCAGTTGGACAGCACTGGCCTAGGGGATAAAATGGAAAGCTACAGATGGGTACAGCTGCTAGCTCATGCTAAAGAGACACATGACCTGAAAAGTCAGCCTCTGGGGGATACTGATGCAGCATTTATGTTCCCTTGTATTTTGCCCTTGACCGAAAACTTTGCCCTAAGCGCCAACTACCAGCATATAATGGAGAGTGATGCTAGAATGTGCCTTTTTAAAGCTTATTATACAGATGACTTTTTATTGCTGGGGCCACATTGCTTCCTGTCATAATGAGTTTGAATTTTCATTAATATGGTACATGAACAAAACTATCATCAAATACTTCACCAGCCACACTTTTTTGGAAAGAAATGTCAGTTTCTCATCACTTTATCAATTTAACTTTTAAATTAAAACAGAGAGACAAAAACTGACAAGTTTTTTTATGGCAAATAATGTAGAAAGGAAATCAAAAAATGAGCAGTAATGCATGTGAGCAGTATTAAGACCTGCACACATGGACAGACACGTGGCACGTGACACAGTGTGTATTTCTTGACTACTGTCAGGATACCATATGTTCCCCATAGCCCATACCCCCCACCTCCTCAGTGTCCTCTTTGGATAGCTCGTTTGTGCTTCACTTGTCTTTTGGACGTGTTCTCCCATGAGGGCACTTTGTAGTTACGCACAAGGTAACAGCTGGGTCCCTCCAAGCTATATCCTCCAAATGTGGAGAGTCAAAAGAGAGAGAGTCTGACAGTAAAAGGCAAAGCAAAAACACATTACAATTAAGTCTTAAATGTAAACAGAGTAGGAAAGGAGTTGGATCAGGGAAACATTTTATTTTTATCTTTTTGTTTTGTTTTTTTTTAATAAAAGCAAGGGTATAATATTTTATCTATCCTTCATGGACAGGATAGTGTTAAGTGTTCCTAACAGAAACACCATCTTTGAGACTACAGGCCCAAAAGCATTGACATCAAATCTGGAACATATGATCTCTGCCTGTTTAATTTTCTACATTCACAGTAACACGGACCTTGTTTGATCTTTGATATTTACTCTTATATACTGAATTATTGACTTTGAGCTTCGATGTTGTTTTATTTGAGAGGGAGCTTATTTTAACTCTTCAGTTTATGTACGTATTTCCTCTACGCAAAGAGTGAAATAAGTGCTAAACTGTATACAAAATATTCTTTCAAGAACAACATTTTTTTTGAATTGGACATCCTATGCAAAGTAATGTTTTGGTAAGAAAGATGAATTATGACAATAATAAAATAGTACATTTTCATCATCATTAAATGTGGTATCATGTCTTGTGAGCAACGGCAAACGCATTTCTCATGAATATTTCACTTAAAGGAAAACTATACCCCCCAAACAATGTAGGTCTCTATTAAAAGATACTGAGTAAAACAGCTCATGTGTAAAACCCTGCTTCGTGTAAATGAACCATTATCATAATAATATACTTATTTAGTAGTATGTGCCATTGGGTAATCATAAATAGAAAATTGCCATTTTAAAAAATAAGGGCCGCCCCCTGAGATCGTAAGATTCACTGTGCACACATACAAACCACATGTAAGGTCACATGAGCCAATTAACAGACAGAGTTCTGCCTTTTGCTTCCTCACTTCTTCCTGTTACAGTTAGTGTTGTAGTATTTCTGGTCAGGTGATCTCTGAGGCAGCACAGATAGAGTCACGAAATGGTGGTTCAAGGCAAGAGATGTAAAAGGGCAATATTTATGTAAATATATATTCCAGTTTGGTAAGATTCTTTAATATGTCATTCAATTTGATATAAACTATCTGTTGCTTACGTATTCATTTTGGGGGTATAGTTTTCCTTTAAAGAGGTGGTTCACCTTTAAGTTAACTTTTAGTATGTTATAGAATGGCAACTTGTCAATTAGTCTTCATTATTTATTTTCTATAGTTTTATAATTTGCCTTTTTCTTGTGACTCTTTCCAGTTTTCAAATGGGCATTGCTGACCCCATCTTAAAAGCAAATTCTCTGTTAGGCTACAAATGTATTGTTGTTGCTACTTTTTATTAAGCTCCTCTCCTATTTAAATATGTGAAATGGTTGCTAGGGTAATTTGGACCCTAGTTACCAGATTGCTCAAATTGAAGAGCTGCTAAATAAAAAGATAAATCATGCAAAAACCTTAAAATATAAAAAATTACAAAAAATTGCAAATTGTTTCAGAATATCTCTCACTACATCATACTAAAAGTTAATTCAAAGGTAAACAAGCCCAACAACTTGTTACTGAGGTCCTTATGGCTAGATGCCATTGAATCATGTTTGTCTCATGGAAATTGTATATGGAACATTACAATATTAAACATAGCAGTGCAAAAAAGACAAAGGGGCATATTTATCAAAGAGTGAAGTTAGAGATCACCACAATCTGCTAGAGTGAAATCAAAGGGTGAACTTTCACTTTCCATAGAAATGAATGGAGAGTGGTGGAATTTCACTCTAGCAAACTGTGGTGATCTCTAACTTCATTCTTTGATAAATATGCCCCAATATGTTTTTTTTTTTTTTAGAGTTTATAAATTTGGAATAATTTTTTTCTGCACCTATGTGCCACTTCTCTGAATGTTTTCCACTCCGCAAATTACTATTTCTTTTTACAAAACAATGCAGAGTTTTCCCACACAATTCCAAGGTAATTGCGTCTAAGCACTGCATTGATTTGATGTGTCAATGAACAAACAAACATAATTGGATGAGCCTTTATGATTCTAATGTAAGTTGTAGCCAGAATTTTCGTCATGGGAATGCACTTGCACTTGCATAAATGAGCAAGTTGATCTTTAAACCTTGGCCACACCAAAGGGGTTATTTATTAAAGTCCGAATGTTGAAAACGCAAAAAACAATTTTTTTTGGAATTTATTATAGCCCGATGCTACAAAAAATCTGAATCTGAAAACCCAGCATCTCAGTCCTGCTGAGGTTGTTTATAAGTCAATGGTAGAGTTCCCTATTCTTTTTGGATGTTTCAGTGGTCTGCTCTGGAATTAGCCTGAAAACTGACTTTTCATGCTAAACCTTGAAAAATTCTGGATTTTCAGGATTGGGGGAAAAAAATCGAGGGATTGGGAGAAAAAAACTCTGAAAAAATCATATGAATCGTGAATTTTTAATAATAACGTCCAATTGTGGATTCTAGTTTGGTCGGACTTTTTTTATTTAAATACTCAGAAAAATTCAGATTTTATTAAATAAGCCCCGTAGTATGAGGTTTGAGGTGGCTGGTATATTTTAAGAACTGAACAGAAAGAGTGCAGTTTGACTCCATGTAAGTGGTCAAAATGTTTATAGCAATAACTTGCCTGTCTGAGGGCTAGGTCATCATCCTTAGATAGTCTATTTGTTTTTATTTTTGCCTTTTGTGCAACACTGTTTTATTCGGTTGTCCTTTAACCTTGTAGAGTAACTGACATCCAGCCAGTATGCCCAAAATCAGACATTAAGTAGGTACTTGGTTGGATATGCAGGGTATTATCTTGTTCTAAACATTTGTTAGCTTAGAGCAATGGAAAATTTACTGCCAGAGAGAGGGTTCAACCCCAAAATAAAAATTTGCCTAATAAATGAAAACCTAAATCTAAGTAACTTTCCAATGTATATTTATTTAAAATTTTCAGTGCTTTTAAAGTTGTGTAAAAACAATTGCTATTGAAATCAGCATTTGCTGGACTATTGGTTGTTACTTTTTCAACAAGTTGCAAAATCTTCCCCAGCAAAGACAGGTCTGTTAATCAAGTGGTTTGACTTGCATTGTATCAACAATCTTAGCCACCAGGGCAAAGAATAGAAAGGGAAAGATAAACATTGCTTTCAATAGCCATACAAACGCATATAAGTTAAAAACCATAACAAAATGTAACCCGTTTATATTACAAAGTTACTTAAAATGATGTTTTCTTTTATTAGGCAAAACATTATTTTTTGGCTTGACTTTCCCTTTAACCTACCAGTATATTTTTGGAGTGTAGGGAAAAAAATGTAACAACTTCAAGTACAAAGAACGAACATACTTCTTGCAGTTAGTGCCCATGTCAAAGTTAAACCCTACAAGGCAGCAATCCTAACAATTGCATCACTGTTTGGCTATTTTTTTTCTTTAGAGAGGTTAATCAAAGTATGATAAAGGGTTATCTTTATTTTTCCTATTCATGTTGTGAGCCCTTTTCATTTGCACAAATTATCAGTATAGTTTAGATACTCTAGATCAGTGATCCCCAACCAGTAGCTCGCAAGCAACAAGTTGCTCTCCAACCCCTTAGATGTTTCTCTCAGTAGCCTCAAAGCAGGTGCTTATTTTTTGAATCCCTGGCTTGATGGCAAGTTTTGGTTGCATAAAAACCAAGTGTACTACCTAACATAGCCTTCTGAGGGCTACCAGTCCATATTGGGGCTACCAAACAGCCAATAACAGGCCTTATTTGACATCCCCATGGACTTGTGTTGCTCCCCAACTCTTTTTTACATTTAAATGTGGCTCACGAGTAAAAACGGTTGGCAACCCCTGCTCTAGATAGACATTTTCATACTTTTCTAAAAAGTATAAAATAAAAACGTAATGGTAACATGGAACACTGAAGTACAGAATTATTAATATCAAACTTTACATATTCATTTTAAAGGGGTTGTTCACCTTTGAGTTAACTTTTAGTATGATGTAGAGAGCGATATTGTGATTTTTTTTTATTTTTTTTTTTTCTATTTGTGGTTTTTGAGTTATTTGCTTTTTGTTCAACAGCTTTACAGTTTGCAATTTCAGTGCTCAGTGCGCTAGGATCCAAATTACCCTACCAATCATTCATTGATTTCAATAAGCCAATGGAATATGAATCGGAGAGGGCTTGAATAGAAAGATGAGTAATTCAAAGTATCAAAAACATTATATTTGAAGCTTTACAAAGCATTTGTTTTTAGATGGGGGCAGTGACCCCCATCTGAAAGCTGGAAAGAGTCCAAAGAAACAGGCAAATAATGGAAAAAAAAGATAATAAAAAAATAAATAATAAAGATCAAATGAAAAGTTGCTTAGAAATGGCCATTCTATAACATACTTAGTTACCTAAAACATGAACCACCCCTGTTATTAACAAAAGAAAACAAGCTATGCTCCGTAAGTCATAAATTATTGTAACCCTTTCGACACCCCTTTGTCTGTGTTACACTCCACGTGTGGCGCTTACCTGATGACACGGGACAAACCTGAGCCACTCCGCAGTGGTATTGGGAGAGACTGGGTACCTGGTACTTACTAGCGCAGTGCCTCCACCTAGTGGGATCCGGGAATGACCTACGGTTGGCCCCACTAGGAATACAGTAATAACACACACACACTATTGGTTAAACTAAATAACAGTTTATATAAAATAAATGGGCACCTAATACATCAGCACTCCTAACCGGTGGCAATAGGGCCTCACTAACTAACTTGCTAGCGCAATCTGTCTGGCTAACTAAGAAAAAAGGTAAAGTCCTTTAATGTCCTTTAATACACAGCCTCTTTATCTTCAGCGCTCTTTAGGGTACTGTCCCTTTAAACAGGATACTCACAAATCCTCTTTGGATACTTCAGAGCACATTCAGGCACACAGTGCGATTACTAACCCCTTTGGATGCTCAGATAGGAATCTCCTGCTGGTTGTTTCTCCAGTCTGGATTCCTCTCACACTCTCTGTCTCTCCAGGCACAGTATGTGGCTTCCCTGTGCCAGCATGATCCAAATGAATGCCTTTGGTGCAGCCTCTCAGCTCTCTGGTCCCACCAGCAGCTCTCTGGCCTCTTTCTCTGTCCACCATGTGGCTCTCTATGCCAGGCTTTCTTCTTTTGCCAGTCTCTGTGACTTCCTTTTCCTGTCAGCCACTCCTTAGCTGCTGTGTCACTTCCTACTGCACTGAATAGCTGGTTGCTAGGTAACAGCTTACAGCACACAGACACAGGCTCTCTGCAATGATAAGTGCAATGATTTTGCACTGATTCCCTACATTATTTTAAAGTGGACCTGTCACCTACACATAAAAATCTGCATAATGAAAGTCCTTTGCAAATTAAATATGAAACCCCCAAAAAAATTTTCATTAAAACATCCATACCTGTTATAAAGGCGTTTAAATATCTAAACTGTCAATCAAATATTACCTGCCCCTCCTCTATGCCCGTGGCATAGAGGAGGGGCAATCAATTACTTTCACTTTCCATTCAGCACTTCCTACATGTCACTGCTCTCCTCACATTCCCCCTTCCCTCCTCAAGCTCTATAATTGTGTAGGGCACTGCACATGGGCATTAGGTCCCCCATTCTGGTGCATACACAAGATTTTGGGGTGATACACAATTTCCCTTAATAACCGTGTCCACAAAATGGCTGCTGCCTGCTTGCTGTGATTGTATAATTCCAAGACAGAAGGAAGCAAAATTTAAATAATAAATACAGTGTAAGTAAAGTTTATTTTGCTCAACTAACATGATAGAAAAGAATTTGAAATTTTTTCTTAGGGTGACAGGTCCCCTTTAAGAATAACTTAGTTAAAGTAAATATGTTTACCGGTTCTTTGAGCTGTTACACTTCAGTTGCTGGTGTTTCTTAACAGAATCAAATATATTCGTATTAATTCAATACTAACAGTTGCTATGTAAAACCCTTCAGTAAAGCTGGAAATTTGGTGCCATGCAAGCTGCAGCTGCTACTGAAAAATGCCAGCAACTAATGTATCAGATTATAAAAATCTGGTTTACTGAATGAAAAATATGAAGAGAAGCAGAAGAAATTAAATTAATCTTTTAAATTATACATTGTAAAGAAAATATCAACATTTGCTGTAGAAAACATTTGCAAAGCAAAGAGCAGGGATAGTACAAGTAACTATATAGCCAAGCAGAAGGGTGACCTGTAAGGAAATCTATGGTCCTCATAACTATCGTCATTACAGCTGAGATTTTTCCACTTTTTATGCATTGCTTTCTTCATTTGGAAAGAATGTTTGTAATTCGAAGAACAACAAGAGCTGTTTCTGTAGAGCATGTTTTTTTAGTATAATAACTTATTCTGAAAAAAATAACAAGCCCATGGTAATATGTAACATTTTCATAAAAACATTTATATGTGTGCGTAAACAACTGTGGTTCTTAATTTACAGGCATTGCAGTTCAAGTGTATTTTTATTTAATATTTATTATAGCTAGTAAACATTTTATTTTATTTTTAATTTGTTTTTGTGGAAATCGGAGGGTAACGCCCCATTCATTTTCTTTTGCACGGCTTCCCTAGCGTCTTAAGTCTCTCAGGCCAATTTGCACTGTTCTGATCCATGGGTTAAAGGAATAAATTGTGTGAAAGGGAATGCAGCCTGTTTAAGGAGAGCTAACCCCTAAAAATGAATATAAATTCAAATGCTATATTTTACATATTTATTGAACAAGTCTAAAGTTTCAGCATCTCTATAGTATTAATGATCCAGGCCTTCAGAGTTGTCACAGACATCTGGGATTTTGTTAGAAGTGTCTAAGACACGCACACATTCGGTGTGTTTTGAGTCGGGCCAGGCCAGCCAGGCAACCTGGCCAGTTGCGGTGCCGGCTGAGCACACGCATGTGCAGAAGCGCAAATAGACAGGGAATTACAATTACAGTCGAGGAGAGAGGAGACCAGAGAAGGTACGTGCCTGGTGCCCTCCCCCCAAGCTTTGTGCCCTAGGCACGTGCCTACTCTGCCTACCCCTAGTTCTGGCCCTGCTTTGAGCAGCTGTTGCGAAGCTAAGCTTAAAGGGATACGGTCATTGGAAAACATGTTTTTTTTTCAAAATGTATCAGTTAATAGTGCTACTCCAGCAGACTTCTGCACTGAAATCCAATTCTCAAAAGATCAAACTATTTTTTTATATTCAATTTTGAAATCTGACATGGGGCTAGACATATTGTCAGTTTCCCAGCTGCCCCAGTCATGTGACTTGTGCCTGCACTTTAGGATGGAACTACTTTCTGGCAGGCTGTTATTTCTCCTACTTAATGTTACTGAATCAGTCTCAGTGGGACTTGGCTTTTACTATTGAGTGTTGTTTTTAGACCTACCAGGGAGCTGTTATATTGTGTTAGGGAATTTAATTGAAAGTAAAAACATTACAGAAAATTATATAAACATTTCAGACACAGAAAACATCACATTATTAACCAACATTCATTTAATGAAAGTAAGTTCCCTTATCCTTAAATCCTGTTTTATTTCTGCCTGGCACCGCCACTTTCCTCACCCCTCCTTTTCACTTGGAATTTTGGGGTACTCGCCTCTCCAGGTCAATCTCAATATCCTCCTCTAGGGACTCCCATTCCTCCTCCTGACTCAAAACCTCCTCCTGCCCCTCTTTCCTCTTTCTGTTCCTTTTTTCCAAGGCCCCAGCCTTCCGCTTCTCTCTCTTTTCATCATCCCTCAGCCTCTCTTCCTCAGCCAGATCTCCCCAGCTTTTACCTTCTGGCAGAACAAAACTATTGCCTGTTATTAGCACCATTTTTGGGGGGTTGTTTTTCTTTTTAACTGAGGCTTTCTTTGTCAGCACTCTCCACTCCTAGGCTGACTGGCCCTCTGCTCACCCTTCTCTTTGGGTAACTTCCCTGCTGCCCTACCTACCACCTTACTGCATGGGGCACTGGATTCCGGCTGTACAACCTCCCTCTATGATCCCATTACTTCAGATGTCGGGGCACCCTCCTCCACAATTTCCATTCCCTAGCTGATTTCCTCCTGTAAATTAGGGCAATCTCTAACATTGTTGTGCCAGGCATCAGGGCAAGAACAGTGGGCATGTCGTAACTTCAGGCACAAATTGCAGCGGATTTCCTGGCATTCTTTACAGGGGTGCCCAGTTTCGCCACAGAGGGCGCACTTCACCACTGGGCATTTAGCTGCAAAGCGCCTGTTTGAGCCACACCTGAAACGCACCCTGGGTTGACCGGGATAGAAGCAAACCCCCTTGTCCTTTAAAGAAGGAATTGGGAAAGTGTTTGGGAACATGGAAATTCATGTGCAGTTTGACCTGTACCTTCCACCCTCCTATCCAGAAACCCTCCTCATCATACAGTGGGGTAAGGGAGGGACAGGACAGTGCATTGCCTCTTTAGCCAGACCATCACATCTTCCGGGGGGACACACACTGTCTTAAATATAATGCTGACAGTCTTGGTCTCAGGCCGGGAGACTAGAATCACACTAAACCCTTCCCACTCTGGGGCTTCTCTCTTACCCTCATATTTGCACCAGAACTCATTCAGCCCCTGAGACAGTTTAAAGCTCAGATCAAACTCAGTGTCTGTGACCCTTACCAGCCCAAACACATCTGCAGGGGTAAAGCCCATTGACTCTTTGAGATTCCTGGCTACAAACCTGCACCCCGGGAACTCACCCCTCTCCTTCACCCACTTAATTTTCACCTCATTCTTCCTCCTACTGGTCTGACTCTCACCCACCTCAGAGACATTGTGCCTAAACAGTCTCTTCCCATCCCAAACTACCTCTCCTTCCATGTGCCCCTTCACTCTCACTATTTACAGGAGGATTCCCTGCACCCTCTGTGATACAGCTTTCACCAGCTACGTTCTGTCTTACTGCAGCATCACATACAGTTTTATTAGTCAGGGATGCAGCAATGTTAGTACTCCCTGCAGCCATGTTAGTACTCCCTGCAGCCATGTTATTACTCCCTGCAGCCTTGTCCCACTGCGCACTGGCACCAGGCACACTCACTGCACTGGGCATGCTCACACCAGCCACACTCACAGCTAGGGAAAAATACCGGAAAAAAATACCGGCCTTCCTATATATTTATTATTTTTTCCTATTAATAACATTGGGATCAACCATAATTTTTACCGGCCAGGCCAGTAAAATACCGGCAAGGTGGCAACCCTACTCACAGCATTTATAGCATTAGTATGGGAACTAGTGTTGGGCACTGAAACAGTCTCTGGGACCTGGGAATCTGCACACAAATACCCCACATGGCCACCCCCAGGAATCACAGTCTCTTTAGAAAAGGAAAAGTCTTAAGCAACTTTTCCAGTTCATTTTCCTCCATTTCCTGGAATCTCTTTTGATTATCACAAACCTCTTTCCAGGGCTGTATAACTGCCAGAACCCTGGTAATGTTGTTCTCAATATCCTCCAAGTCATTAGACATGAAAACAATTTTTTACTCACGGCTTTAGATCCCTCGGTCCCTTTAAGAGCACTCAGTCCAGCCACCGTGTTACTAACGCTCCCCTCCAAAATGTTCCTTTTCTCCTCCAAGACTTTAATGTCTCTCAGGGCCATTATTATTTGGCTGTGATTGGGCCCAGCTGAGCCCGCAGTCTCTGGCTTCCCAGCGCCATTTCCAGCAGCCTCCTCTCCCCCATGATCACACAGGTTTATTGCTCCTACCTGGGCCATTGCAGCAGCAGGATTGGGCTTCTCTCTCAGCGCCTCCTCAGCCACCCCCATAGCCACACAGCATGTCGCCTCAGCACTCTCCATGGCTTCCTCACAGCCTGCAGCACTTCCTTCCTGGCTCCCAGCATGCCTTACCGCCGCTTCCTGGCTTGCCTCTGAACTGCAACTCTCAGCAGCAGAACTGCAACTCTCTGGGCTTGTACATCCAGAGTATTTGCTTGCTTGGGAGACTCCATAACAGATGGATCACTGCATGTAGAGGTACTTTCCTTCCTTGCTGTCACTTGTAGCCATGGCCACCACCTCCTTGCGCACCTGAACATTTTCAACTGCTGCTGCCAAACCAGGAGCAGCAGTCCTCCTGTTAGACACCAAGCGGGTCCTCACTCCTTGGCCAGCAATGGCCACCGTCTTCTTCCTCATTTTTTTTGGAGGCATTTGTGGGGGAAAAGCAGTTTGCTCTCCCCAGACCCAAAATGGGCCTGGGAAAAACTCACAGCCTGGAGCTCTCACCAATGCAGGTGTTAGGGAGCTGCTATCTGGTTATCTTCCCGTTGTTCTGTTATTAGGCTCAGGCCCAGATTTGTGGAAAGGCCACCAAGGCCCGGGCCTAGGGCGGCAGGATTTTAGGGGGCTGCATGCTGCCCAACGACACCCACATTGGTTCAGAAACACTGGGGAGGTACAGGAGATATGATCGTTTTTAAAATTTCCTGTACGTCAATCCCCAATGCTCTGTTCCCGGTGATGAAAATTTGATTGAATTAAAGGGAGGGGGGTGATATCACTCTAACTTGCAGTAAAGAGTGACTAAAGTTTATCAGAGCACAAGTCACATGACTTGGGGCAGCAGGGAAAATGCAAATATGTCTAGCCCCATGTTAGATTTCAAAATTAAATATAAAAAAAATCTGTTTGCTCTTTTGAAAAATGGTTTTCAGTGCAGAATTCTGCTGGAGCAGCACTATTAACTGATGCGTTTTGAAAAAAACATGTTTTCCCATGACATTATCCCTTTAAGGGTCATTGGAAATCATCAAGCAGAAAAGGAAGTATGTCTGTCATAGAAGCTGATGCTACAGGGTTAATTATTAAATTCTGATGCTATTTGCAAAGGTTTCTGAGCTGCCATGTATCAGTTATCTAAATTATTTACTAATCAACCTTATATTGTGAAATTCATATTATATATGCAGTATCTTGTGAGTCAAGTCCTAAGCTCAATAAGTGACCGCAGCACAGAGCATGTGCAGTGAATCGGCAGAAAAGAGGATTGGGAGCTACAGGGGCATCTTTGGAGGGATGGATCTTTACTGCTAAAGGCCTGTGGTTGCTTTGAGCTGATATAGATGCCCAAAACACAAAGTACCACATTTCTACCCTACTTCTCTAATTAAGCTTTAGTTCTTATTTAACATAATTAAGAACATAAATGTACAACACTGTAGATACATTCATATCATAAAAGCCTTTATTGGGGCAGGTGGAGTTGACTATGTAATAATAAAAAGTTCATGCGATGATGAAATGTTGCTACTGTCAAGTCTTTGCCTAATGCAACAATATACGTGTTTTAAGGTATCTACAGTGCTGATGTTGGATGTGACATCCGATGGTTGTTAGAATATGTGCACCTTTTTACTGCTTTTTGTGTCTGTGGTGGGTGCTGAATAGTGAACTCCAAGTGGCATAATTGTCAAAGAAGACTTTGCGTGTTTTATCCGACTAGGGTGCACTGCAATTACTTGCTTTGTTTATGGGCAGCTTTATAAGTAGAAGCCATAGAGTAATACAGATAAAGAAGATGAGAGTGGAAGCATATCTCAACATTTCTTTTTGATGTTATATATATTACACACACACACACACATTAGAAACAAAATAAAAGAACAAACATGTTCTTTAAATAATGCAAAAACTGAAGCATCCCTGTTATGGCTATTGGATCTGTTAGCCAGAATGCTTGGAACTAGGGGTTTGTCAGATAAGATATCTGTAATTTGGATCTCCATACCTTAAATCTTCTAAAAACTCACACAAACATTTAATAAATCCAGTAGGATTGTTTTGCCACCAATATGGATTCATGCAGCTTAGTTACCATCAAATACAAAGCACTGTTTTATTATTCCAGAGAAAAATAAATTGTTTGCTTAAAATCGACTCTATGGGAAATGACCTTCTTGTAGTTCAGAGCTTTCTGGATTACAGGTCCATTAGCATTGCTTTGCTGCCGATATGGATTCATGAAGCTTAGTTACCATCAAGTACAAGGTACTGTTTTATTACAGAGAAAAGGAAATGAATTGCTTAAAATGGACTCTATGGGAGATGACCTGCCTGTAGAGTTTGCGTTTTCTGCATAACAGGTTTCCAGATAACGGATCACTTACCAGTATAGGTAACTTGGTCTCATAATTACTATCATTATCATACATATCCGCTACAGATGGCCTAGCAAGAACCGACTGATTGGCTACTTTCAAAAAGATTTAAGAGTGGTAGATATACTTTCCAGTAACACATAGCTTTGCATTGTGTTGGTTGCTTTAGCAGATTTTGCTTGTCCTATTTTACTACTTCCACAGGAAAACCATCTCAACCAAGGTGCTCAGCTTTAAAGAATACTTAACCCAGCAATTTCTTTGAAGCATCTGTCACTCATATTCCAAACACAAAGTTAATCAGTGCAATGTCTTTTGAAGGGGTTGTTCACCTTTCAAACACTTTTTTCAGTTCAATTGTTTTCCGTTTGTTCCCCAGAAATAAAGACTTTTTCAATTACCATTTCTTATTTTTTTACCGTTTTTCCAAAATCTAAGTGTAAAGTTTAATGTTTTTGTCTCTGGTGTTTCAGTCTGGCAGCTCAGTAATTCAGGTGCAGATTTTGAACTGTTACAATTTTGCAACATTTAGTCGATACGTTTCTCAGCAGCATCTCTGGATTATTAGCAAATATTGTATCAATTCCAACAGCTGCCTTTATGAAATTCAGGGATTCTGCTAAGCAGGGACAAGGATAAGAAATGTATCAAATAAATATATCAATTTAGAACAGTTCCCAGAGCTGCTTTAGAAGGTAAAAAATGAAAGTCAAAGGAATAAATCTTTATTTCTGGTGAACTACCTGAAACCAACTGAACTGAAAATAGTGTTGGAAGGTGAACAACCCCTTAAAGGGACTGAACACCTTCTATTTGGTGTTTGCTCTACGTCTTCAAATAGACATGTGCATATATATGCCCCGATTTGGTCAGGTAGTTTGGCTGATTTTGCCCATAATGCCAGACTATTTGGGCATAGAAAACTTTTCCACAGATCATCCTGTGTTCTTATTGGAATATGATATGTCTTTACAGAAACTGCTAGCTTCTTGGTGTGTGGATAAGGCATCTCTGTATGCAAAAGTCAGAGGAGGGGCAGTCCCTCACTTTCTCCTTCAAACCATGTGATTGGTCCATTTGCACTGTGTGTCAAAGTTTAGCTCATATATTATGATGTCTTGTGTGGCCGAAATAAAGGTAAATGGGCAGAAAATTAAATAATTGCACCAGATTTGACCTATTACTATAAATGACCTCCATTTTGTTACCAACGCTATTTGCCACATGTAAATATTCTGCACATTGTAACTGCTTACTCATAAAATTCCAACTTCCCTAAGAACCTAAGAGAAAACAAAAAAAATTAGGACGCAAGCCACCAGAGGTAAGCTCTAACCTGTTGGTTTACTAAAGATTATGAGACTGTACCTTAAATCATTAAATAATCGCATAGTATACATATATAATTAAACATAGAAAACAAATATACTTTCCAGAGGATCCTAAGTGTGCATGAAGCAATCTGATATGATTGTAAATATATGTGTTCATTTCATTAACATTGCCTTCACTTAACAAGTTAGGCCTTGTCATTTCAACAACTAGTCAAACTACTGAATAAGCATAAAACGTATTCTCAGAGTTTACTCGTATCGTAAGGAATTATTTGCTAGAGTGAAAATCTTGTGATACCACGTGAGTTGACAGGTACTGTTGATTTTATTTCCTAAATTTTATTGTGGGCCGAAAAAGGGAGAATTACATATGGTTTTACATTTTCAAAGCAAGAACATTAACCAGTTGAGTTTCCACCCTTTAGTAAATGAAATCAAGACATTCTAGTCCTTGTTCTTTACGTCAGGTAATTTTATTAAAGGAACTTTATTACATCGTAAAAATGTAGAAGGATTTCTTTGTATTCGTTGAAAAATAGCAAGGGTGGCATTAAGCAGAGTTAAAATCTTTGCTTGTATGTATGCAGTTTCCTTAGTGAACGCAGATCTTCCGTTTAGGTGGGGGTCAGCTGTGTAATCGGGTGAATAATGCATGCAGTGGGACAACGAGTGAGAAGCAGCTGGATTCCTCTAATGAGACTTAATTAAGGGACACACCAAGCTGAGTTTGTGTAATTTGATGTCCCTACTTTTTTATTTACCATATAACCCCTTCCTCTTTCTTCAGTTAATTATATTTATTGGTAATTGGTTCCAGTAAATTCCAATCAATCTTTAAATTCCCATATTCGCTGCTTAATCAAAAGTAGAATTAAACACAAAAGGCTTGAATTATGGATTGGTTTCCCCAAGGTGCCTGTTTGTCATGTATTCAAAAGGTAGAACCAGCTGAATTTGCATTCACCAACAAGCAATATTTTAAGGTAGTAGCTTACAGACATCTTGAATTTCCCATGAACATTTGGTCATGTCTCCCTTTGGCTGTGTCCCTTTTCAGTGTGTGGCCAAAATTATAAATGTATCATAGTGGCATGCGATGTCAGTTGGAATATTACTGTTTGGGATGCTGATCTCATGAACCGCTTAGTTGTAGGTGCCAGACTTTTTGAAGGATTTTAGTATAAGATAGGTATGTACTGGTGTTCATAACGCATCAGTGGTGGTCAAGAGTGCAAAAATTATCCTAATCTGTTCAGTTTATTTTACACACTATTTAAAGTTGCCATGATCGAAAAGTAAGGGTTCCTGTTTCATAATTCTGTTTCTACTCCACCCCAAGCAGATTTGGTGGAGATAACATAGGTCACTTTTTGACCCCTGCATAGGGGAATGATGATAATATATTTGAATTACTACAAAAGCCAGGGTTGAGGGAAGGAGTCATAGCTGGATTTCCCATGCCTGATGGTTGAATAACTACACAAGTCTTAACTTGGATACAACAAGGTCAGGGGATAAGAAGACCTCCTTTCCACAAGAAGGTCATGATCTGCACAACTAAGCATATCAACCATGTCACATTGTGAGGAGACCCAAGCAGAAACATTTATAAGAGCAATATTCGAGAAGAAGGTAATTTAATGGCTTGGTTTAGGATTTTTAGCTCCAACTAAGAAGCAAAACAATGCAATAATTAAGCAAAATTACATTTTGTTTCCTTTAGAGGCTGCAGTTCCTATAGACTTCACAGGCATTAAAAGGATTTCTACTTTATACATTCATTTGAGTAGTGATATTTTTGAAAAATTAATCAGTTCTTCTGGTGGCAGATTATGCCAGGAGGCACACGCAGTTAATTGAAAAGCCCTCCACTCTTTAAGCTAATGCCAACAAATGCAAAACATATAAATAACTTACACAAAAACTTTTTAAAATGTATTTAAGCTTTGATTATATCACTTTTAATAGTGGTTAAGTTATGCCCCTTTGTATTTAATTATTATGATGTTCATTTCAAATTGTTAAACTTTCAGAAATCAATTAAATAATGCTGTTTTTTTTTTTTACTATCATGGCAGCTTTCAAAATGTATTTATCATTCAATGACATTGATGGCTATTAAAGCCCCTTTGCTGATGCAAATATAGATGCTTTAGCTAAATCAATCCTTGGTTTGAATCCTTTTTTAGTTGCATAATGGGGGAAAAAGGAACAAATCTATTCATTAATCTATCATATAAATTTGCAGCTAAATCTAATGCAAATGCATAAGGTGGTTGTGTTGGGGAGAAAGAAAGAGAGAGGGAGGTAGAGACAGAAAGTTATAGTGATCAGTACAAGGATGCACTGAGTGCCTTGCCTTTGTCTCAAAGCCTCTTTGTGCCAGGCTCCCGGGGAGACTGTATGGATGTCCTCTGGAATTGTTTCAATCTCTTCTGACTTATTGTGGGTTTCACTGGGCCATTTATTCATGTTAGTGGGATGGGAAATGAGCTAGGGGTCCTCTTGTTTGTTACTGTCTCCAATGTACATTAAGAGATAGATGGCAAGGTTTGGGTGGCATGATGCATAAAAAGCATGCAACACTGCTCCTATTTTAAAAATGTTTCACGTGCAGAATGTTCATTTCCTTTTCTTTTTTTTTCTCTTTTGGCTTTAAATGTTTTGTAGTCTTCCAAACTAGTTGAGATACATGAAAGGGAAAGGTCAGAAGTTCCCCTCCTTTTGTGAAGGCATAAAAGTGGGGAGGTTGTGAGTTTCTGTGGCATTCATAGTGGTGGTTATTGAATAGAATAGAGAGAAAAAGTGGGGGTGAGGGTGTAGATGGAGGAGGGAAAGTCCTGAATAAAAGTCTTTCCCCTCCTCTGCATATTTATGGATGTGCCAAACACTTCTTAATAAGTTGTGCACACTTTGAAAGCTTGTCATTCCCTAAAAAGGCTGGCAGATAAACTATGTGTGTGTGTTTTTCTAAAAAACATACACTTCCGCAGCCGTGCATTGTGTTTCTGCGGATTTATGTCGAGAACCAGTAGGTTTTGTCCCCTCTTTCTTTCCACACTCATTTGTCCCTGGAGTGCGATGTGTCTCGATCTCTCACCCGAAGGGCCAGTTTAGTACTTGGAACCTCACAAACCACACCTGAGGGGGACAGCTCCTGTGATTTCCCTGGAATTATCTAACCAAAATTATATTGGCTGCCCAGATTCACTGTTCTGGAAGTCGGGATGGGACTTTGTGTGGTAGGTGAAATCTTTCCTTTCATTCTGCTTTTTGTTGATATCTGTGCCCTCTCTGCCTAAGCATATGTTAATTCCATCATTCTCTGGCTACTTGTAGAACAATGTGAAAATTGGCAGTAAAGTCCAACCTTTTCTAATTTTACTGAAGTTTATATTTCATTTCTTAGTTTGTTTTGTAAAGCGTCTACTTTATTTTTGTATCCAAAAGTGTCCCAATAGAGACACTTCATTATTCTGTATCCTATTATAAATATATATTTTCTTTACTCTGCATCTATATAAATATAATTTAATTTAATGATTTTTAAGAAGGCCATGAATATCATGAAAATGAATGGAAACACAGAAGAACTCGGACCTGGCTTGTGACATGTTTTAAGCTTTCAAGTCAGAAATTGGTAACAGTTGCTTCTATTAGCTGTCAGTTGCTCTCAGACTCTAAATGAACACAAAAACTTTGTGCAGTGACTGTCATCATTGCCTAAGTTTGGAAAAGGATGCCTTCTATCTTTTTTCTTGTTACTTTAAAAAATGATGTGAACCGATTTAAATAACACAATAGTGCATTTTTTTAATATAAAAACGTAATTAGAAACATAATAAGTATTGTTCAGACTTTCAGGTGATGTGTGTAGTGTGCTTGTGAATATATTACTGCCACGTTTTGGCTGAACCATGTGCATCAGTAGTTATAAAATACAACATTCGGTATCCTAGGAATATCTGAAGTTTTCTCATCAGAACAAGTTTTAATACTAGGATGGTCTGTGACAAATGGTCTAGATTGGTGGTCCCCAAACTGAGGTGGTGCTGGAGCAGTGGGGGCTCAGTCTGAAAAGCCCAGTTTCAAGGTCAGGTAGGGTGAAATTTGGGATGAAAACACATTTGCTGTCCTAGATATTTTTGACAACCACTGGTCTAGAGTATAATGTTTCTAGTACTTTCGGCACCATCAAACCAGCATAAATGAATAATACGTTACTTCATATATTTTGATCATAAAAATATGAGCACTAAGATACATCTTCACCAGTAAATACTAAGAAATAAAGCAAAATCTCAAGATAACAAAGACCATAAAGGTATTTTAGCAGTGCAGACTCTTGTTGCTTGTTCCTGTAATGCATTGATGTTGTTTTAAAAACTATCCACAGTAAAAAAAGGTCCAGGGAAAGCATTGCTAAAGTATGTTAATTTCTTCTGCCCGTTAAGCAGTATGATCTGAACAAGGCAAATGTTTACTTTACAGCGGTGAATGCACAAAAAAACTGTTGCTGCATGTGACCCAGGATCCAGTGACATACATGCAGACTCTCCAACATATATTATATTAGTATATTCTATTTTCAGCCCTGCACTGACACATGGCTGTCTGGTTTCCTATTAATAACGTTAATAACATTGATCCCAAACATATTTTTTACTGGCCAGCCAGTAAAATACCAGTCAGGTGGAAACCCTAATGGTGAGGCTGTGCTTTTCTTACAGGTCATTAGCTGTTAGTGGCTCATGGAAATATGGTATGTACAAAATTATTAAAACTTGTTTTAAGCAGGTCTTGATTTTGCAGACCTATGTACATTACTCATAATCCAAATACCCACTACATTAAAAATGCTCTAGTCACCAGGCAGAAGATTGTCATGTAGTTTGTAGAAGGCAGAAAGAATATAAAGTGGTAACAACAGCCAAAGAATTACATGAAAAAAGAGAATTGTGCATTTAGTGTCTTGAGTTGAAATGGTAGCTTGTAATGTTGTTACTTCAGGCCGAATGAACCTGAAAAAGGGCTCCATCTTTGTGTGCCTGTCAGTTCTTCAGCTCTTTCCTTCCTTCCTTTCTCTTTCTTTAGCTGTAAATATCTTTATTTAGGTGGTTATGGCAACTCTCGGCATCTATAAATGGACCAATGTTACAAGAAAAGAGAAGGCATACCTACAGAACACTACATGGCCATTATTTTACTTGTAAAGCAAAAGTAGCATAATTCCTTCAGTCTCCCTGCAATTAACATATTTTACACTACTTAAAGAATAAGTAAACTTTTAAAAAAAGTGAATATAAAATTGATTTGTAATTTACATTCATTATTTTTTTATTAATTGCAAGATATTAAAGAATACATGTACTGTTAACATGAATTAATTTTGTTACAATACTGCCACCTGCTGGTCATTTTCCGACCATTCTGACCACCAGGTAGTCAAGGAAGGTGTCAAGAGAAAGTAAAAAGGCTGGTCTGATGTTCTTTAGGTTAGTAAAAAAAACCTTTCTCAAATCTTTCCTAACCAAAAAAACATCAGAACAGCCCGCTTTCTTTCTCTTGACAACCTCCTTGACTACTTGGTGGTCAGAATAGTTGGAAAATGACCAGCAGGTGACAAACACATTCAAGGGATCGCATTCAAGAGGCAATTTGGCCACACGCTGGAATGCACAAATTAGCCTGTAAGAGGGGCAGCCATGGATCTATAGGCAGCCATGCACATTGTGTGTACTTTATTTCGTTTTTGGTTTGTTTCTGCACAGAACATTTATATGCATATTTTGCATATTTTAGTTCAGTTTTCTAGTGCTTTACAATAGGAAAATGCTTTACAATAGGAAACAGTAGCATAGATGGGAAGTCGATTAGAGTTTTCTGCTTAGCTTCTAATTAAGCAATTATGAAAGGGGATGGAAAATTATATTAAACTGAAACATGTCTCATTACATTATGTCTCTTTTGCACGTTTATTTATGTATACCTTTAATAAAGGTTTGCTTAAATGCCCATTGTATGTTTAGCTATCAACTTTACATGCTTCAAATCCCTTGCTTATCTAATCTCACCTTATGGATCGCAGGCAAAGAAAGCAAGAACTCCCCAGAGGATATGAAACACATTCCTGTTTTAGGTTTTGCAGTTATACACAATAGAATACTCAGACCTGTTCAGAAGCATTTGCCATGGAGACATAAATAACTAGAAACACATACAGTAAGTGGCTGTAGCACATTCTTTATATGTGTATATGGTTTCTTAACCCCTCTGCCAGCAAAGATGCAGTAACATAGCTAGAGTTCAGGGTCATCTTATCTTTCTACCAGGATATATCAGCAGACACCAGCAAGGTCCTAAAATTTATTGATAATCCCTAGGGGCTATGGCCAGACGGGCTGCTGAAATCCATAGGCTGATTACAGCCCGGACCGCTGGCAGAATCCTCATCTGTGTTTGCATCTGGATCCTTGTGTTGGCTGCAGCGTGAAAATACTCTGCAGATTTGTGCACCGAAATGAAAAATTTTGCATTTCTCGCAGGAATCCACTGTAGTGAAGAAGTTAAGGGGAGCAACCGGGCAGCAGATTCTCTTCCTATGGAGAATCCATATTGTCTGGCCATAGTTTAAATGTGTTTATTCCCCGTTCATTTTTTTCCTTCTCTAATTGTAATATATTACCTAGGGGGCTATTTACTAAACCCGAATGCAAAAATCCCGAATTTTTTTTTATATAATAGAACTTTTAAAAAAATCACATGTTTTTTTGGAATTCATCAAACCCCGAGGATGGAAAAGTCAGAATTAGAAAATCTGGAATCTCAGACCTGTCGAGGGTGCATATAAGTCAATGGGAGGAGTTCCAAAGATTTTTTGATGTGCGCTGGGTTACGTGCAATACCCTGAAGTTTTTGGGCCAAAAGGATATGAAATCGGAGTTTTCGGGTGAAAAATCCGAAAAAATCTTAAACCAGAATCAGCAAGTTTTCGGGAAAATTTAATTTTTTTGTTACGATCCAAATTACCCTAGCAACCATACACTGATTTGAATAAGATACTGGGTCAAGAATAGGAGAGGGTCTGAATAGAAAGATGCGTAAAAAAAGTAGCAATAACAAATGTGTATCCTTACATGTGATTTTAGATGGGGTCAATGACCTCCATTTGAAATCTGGAAAGATTAAGATGAAGAAGGCAAATAATTAAAAAACTATATAAAAAAAAATAATGAAGACAAATTGAAAGGTTGCTTAGAATTGACAATTCTACAAGATACTAAAAATTTAACGTAAAGGTGAACGACCCCTTTAAGTAATATTCAGTATCTCCTGATTGTGATTGTGTGTGTCCTGATACAGCTACACATTTGTAAAGTGGAAGGCTGTATTACTAGAGGGTCATAGAGGGTCATAGACCTAAAGATGCAAGAGGCTTTTGGATCCTGATCTGCTAAGAACTATTTATATTTATTCTTCTGTGCTTAGCACAGCATTGCATACAAAACTGTAAACACTGCAAGATAAATGTGTGTGTATATAGACATTTGAGGGCTTTATAGTAACATTGGCAAGTTTGCCCCTGCCCAATAGCCACATTGAAACTAATCACCAGTTAGCTTTTATTGGTCCCATGTCCATGAAAATATTCAAGCAACTAGTTAATGGTAATACATAACCTAAAATTCTGTGTTTGTTACAGTATTTCAAACAATCTGTACGAGCTCCATTGCTGTGCTAAATGTGAAACCAACTAATATTTTTGCCTAAGCCCCTAGTCTGTAAGCACTCCTGAGCCAGGGCTTTCTCATGCCTCAATTTATGCTTGTGCCACTACTACTTGGTATATTTTTCTTTGCTATACTGTTTGTGTATTTCTGCGTCATTATACGGTTCTGCAGATTGTTAGAATGTTATAGGAGAATAGAATTGTATAGAATATGCAAATAAATACTCCTGGTCAATTCTAAGCAACTTTCCAAGTGGCTGTCATTTTTTCTTAGTTATAGTTTTTGAATGATTTGCCTCCTTCTTCTGACTTTTTTTTAGTTTTCAAATAGGGGTAACTGACCCCATCTAGAAAACAAATGCTCTATAAAGCTACAAATGTATTGTTATTGCTATTTTTTTTTTATCACTCATTTCTATTCAAGCCTCTGTATTCATATTCCAGTCTCTTATTCAAATCAATGAATGGTTGCTAGGATAATGTGTAAGTGCAACCAGATTGCTGAAATGAAATAATTCAAAAACCACAAATAATAAAAAATGAAAGCCAATTGCAAATTGTCTCAGAATATCACTCTACAACATACTAAAATTTAACTCAAGGGTGAACAACCCCTTTAAGCTTGTGTTGGCGATAAATGAAGGCACTGAGACATTGGTAGATGTAAATGTCCAAATTTTGTTAATAGTTATTGGATATATTTGTTCCACTTAAATATTATGGAGTATTTTTAATAGAGAAAGTGACAAAACAGTTGCATCTCTTCAAGTGGTTTGGAATGTCTACTCATTAAGGGGCACATTTACTAATGGTCGAATATCGAGGGTTAAATAACCCTCGATATGCGACCCTCAAAGTTAAATCCTTAGAATATCGAAGTCAAAGGATTAAGCGCTATTCGTCCAATCGAAGGAATAATCCTTCGATCAGAAATTGGCTAGAAAGCCTATGGGGACCTTCCCCATAGGCTAACATTGATGCTCGCTAGGTTTTAGGTGGCGAAGTAGGAAAGAGACAGTACTTCGACTATCGAATGGTCGAATAGTTAAAAGATTTTTAGTTCGAATCATTCGATTCGAAGTAGCCAATTCGATGGTCGAAGTAGCTAAAAAAATACTTGAAATTCAAAGTATTTTTTATAATATTCCTTCACTCAAGCTAAGTAGGTGTTAGCATCTATACAAAGATAGTGAGCATTGCAGAATCATTACACACACTAGTCTAGTGGATAATGTTTATTCACTAGTCCTTTAAAACCGAGATGGGGAGCCCTCTCCAGGTTACTTTAGCTGTAGGGATGTAATGGAACTAAGCTTCCTAGAATCTTAGTAATGCATACTTCGAATAAGACATTGATATTGCCTAAATGATATGCTCTGTGAGGATAACCTATTCAAGGTGGTTCAATTGGCCCAATGTTTACAATAGCGACTTGCAGCATAACAGGGGGAAATAATTCACTACTGTGCCATGATTAATAACACTACTGAAAGCCATTTTGTTTTAATTAGCGTTGCTGTGGGTTACACCAGTTTTTTTCAATTGTTTTCCCAATATCAATAAGCGTTATTTTCAACCTTTGATAAATATGCCCCCATAAATGTGGGGAGTATCCTTCAGTGCTGTACTCAGCTTAGACTTTTAAATACATATCCATTTATATATCTGAATAGGAAGCAAATACGTTTTTTCTGCTTTGGCTTTATTGGTGGTGAACAGTGAGTGAATAAACATTTAGTGCTCCAGGAATGTATATGACAGTTACATATAGAGCATTATCAAGTAGTCTTGTATTATCATCTCTGTAATCATCTGAAATCCCTTAAAAATCCCTTTAATATAAACTTTTAAAAGATGACTTAAACATTTGTCTTTTTTCTAGTCTTATTTGTACCTCATGTTAGTATGCCATCCCTGTTTCAGACTGGGTTGTTTGAGGCACAAAACAATATCCAAAAGGTGATCCTCCATCTTCCCCATCAAATATTAAATAGTAATAGTATTAATAGTAAATATTTTATTCTATACTGCCATGTTGTGTGTTATTTTCATCATTCTTTCAATTCTGTCTCTTCTCTGCACCTTTTTGTTTCTCTACTTCTATCTTTGTTTTTGATGTTCAGCTTTCACCACTTTAGTAGGAAATGGCAATGATACTGAATTAAGGCCAAATGTTTCGGTGAACGAGAGGGCCCATTTTAATTTCAGCATATTGATTTATTTTGCACCACCCATGAACATTTTTCATGCGTGTGTTGCTCCCTATCTGTTTTAGATCAGCTGTAGTTTAAAGGGGTTGTTCACCTTTGAGATAACTTTTAGTATGATGTAGAGAGTGAAATTCTGAGACAATTTGCAATTAGTTTTCATTTTTTATTATTGAAGGTTTTTGAGTTATTTCGCTTTTTATTCAGAAGCTCTTCAATTTGCATTTTAAGCAATCTAGTAACTAGGGCCCAAATTACCCTAACAACCATGCACTGATTTGAATAAGAGACTGGAATATGAATAGGAGAGGGTCTGAATAGAAGGATCAGCAATAAAAATTAGCAATAACCATACATTTGTAGCCTTACAGAGCATTTTTTTTTTTTAGAAGATGACAGACGCCCATTTCAAAGCTACAAAGAATCAGAAGAAAAACACAAATAACTATAAAAAATAAATAATGAAAAGCAATTTAAAAGTTGCTTAGAATTGGTCGTATATACTAATTAAAAGGTGAACCACCCCTTTAAGAAGAACAAAAGGCACATAGTGGTTTCTAGTGGATTGAGCTGAGTTCTGTTGCTTTGGTAAGGTCAAAAGTCCCATTCCTCACTTCATGGTCAAATTAATTTTAAAACCAAATTGATTAATTGTAAAAAAACAACATGGCTGATTTGGCATTTGACTACCAGGAATGAATGCATCATTCTGCATTGTTGTCTTGGCTAAACAGAATGGTGTCAGTAATATATAGCTTTTATTACAAATGCCTTCCAGTTTCAATCACATTCTGATGGTATTTGCTCATTATACAGATATAAAAAAAGCAGTGTGTCTGACAATGGCTGTCGTGCCAACAATGTTTACCATCTGAAAGCTAATCAAGCCATCTGCAGGTTGTTTTTTTATTTGCAAAATGCTTGTTCTGATTTAATAAAGTGTGTGTGTGTATATATCTGATTACTGAATCAAAATGGAAAGGTCAAATACTGGTATCTGTTTTGGACAGGAATGCTCTCCACCACCAAATTAACAGGTAAACCTCCTCCTATTAAAGAAATTACAGCATATCCACACAGAAACACAAAAAAAGTCTAGACAAGCATTACCTTTATGCATGTGAAGATTTCACTAACTGAAGGAAGAGAACAGAACGCATAAATAATATGAAAATAGATAAAGGTTTTGTGAAACCAGAAGTGGAAAATGGACAAAATGTGATGATAGAAGGGTTAGAGACAAAAGCAACATGAAATTAAATAGCAGAAGAGAAGGGTTAGAGACAAAAGCAACATGAAATTAAATAGCAGAAGAGAAGTCAAAAGGAGTATTACAAAGGAAAGGGAGACAAGAGAGGTGGAAAAATGTATGAGGAAATTAAATGCTTTTAAAGAGCAGGCAATATAATTGAAATAAATGTTAGATCATACCAATGGCTGACAGAATGGGAAAGAAAATACAGATGAAAAGGAAATATGTCAAAGAACTGCTCTTGGGCAAATAAAAGAGGACTGGAAAGGGAGAGCCAGAGGTTGTAAACAGGAGACAAAAGAGAAACTTAAAAGGGACAGACACATGCAAAAGAAAATGAAAGAGCATAAGATCAACAAATCAAACAGAAAGTAAACCGGAAGTAATAAAAGCTAGAGGGAAATGCAAAAAACATAACATGTAAAATCATTCTAATAACATATTGTATATAAATATATATGAAGATAGAGACTGTACTATTTTCAATACAGCTGTGGGACCTGTTATCCAGAATGCTCAGGACCTGGGGTTTGGCGCATTCTGGAATGGATCCTATACCTGTACAAACCATTTAGATTAAAGGATATACTTTTTCCATACTTGTTTTTAGAGTGCCTAGCAAATACATCTCTTTTCTCTCAGTTTACCTAAAATCCAGTATTTGCTTTGCTCAGACAAAGTCAATAATTGGTGTTTCCCCTTTTTCTTTCAACTTCCTCTTTGCACAAGTCCCTATTTCATCTTCTCTTCCGTGTCTACAGAGGCATCTGTCTGTATGCTATAACTCTTGCCCTTCTATGGAAAGGGGCATTTCGGGTTTATGTTGGACTCACAAGTTAATCTATATGAAATGTCTTCTTGTGATTTTTTTTTTTTTCGTTCTGTGTGTTTTTTATGCTACAGCGGAAGAGCTCTTCCAATACACACACACCCACAAGGTTGAGCAGTGAGTTCCCAAACGTAAATCAGTGTAGTTGAGACAATCTTTCCTTGGTCCCCAGAAAGCCTGTATTGATGATGTGCTTCATTTATTGAAGACAAGGCAATGAAAGCCAAATGGCATGTGAGTGAGGACCCCTAGCAAATCAAGCTTTTGTTGATGGAGATCACCAATTACCATATAAAAAAAAGAAAAAATTGTAGACATCCTGGAGGCAATGCGATGAGACTTATTTCTTTCTACATGACTGGGGCTTCCTTGAATGATAAAAGAAAAATTGACATTTTCTGCACTTTATCTCAGAAAGGGAACCTATAACTCTTTTCTCATTTCTAATTCAAAGTAATAAAAAAGGGAGAAAAATGAATTACTGAACATAAGTCCATTTTAAAAAGAGGTAAACTGTTCTGTACCATTTCCAGATTTGCTTTTTTTTTTTTTTTTTGCAAGAATAAATATGCTGTTAATGATGGAGGCAGATTGGATTTCCTTTTAAATTTCTGTGGGATGAGGATTTTTGCTAACTATTTGCACCAAAACATCATATTCTTTTTATTTAGAGACAATGCACTGCAAAGAAAATTCTGATACTCTAATAATCTGTTTCAAGTATAAAAAGCTAATAATTAAGTAAAGTATGCGACTTTTCATATATGTCCCACTAAGGGGAAGTAATAAATTTTTCATGTTTTTATACAGATTAGAAAATGTATTTACCTAAGGGCTGCAACACTTATCACTCAGTAGTGGAGATCAGAACACTGTAATTTTCCATGATTTGATTTCCCCTGACTACAATGAAATGCACCATGTTTATTACTACTCCCTACAGTTCTCTCCCCAGAATGAGAATGGGTATTTGTTTGGATGATAAGCATTGGAAATGCATGACTCTTCCTTTTACAGTCAAGAGGAAGCAATCTATGGAGATCCACCAAATTTTAACCGAAGTTCATCAAAGTTTGCTTGTGAGGGAACTTCAGATGACCGGAAAATGAAGCAAAGGCATTTCGGGGAGATTAGTTGCCTGAAGAAGAGGAGATTTGTTGCTGGGCGACTAATCCCCCCCGAATCGGAGTATGTTCCTCCACCCTTAAATGGCAACCCTTGATCAACAATATAGGGCACATTTAAAATTCTGTATCCCTGCTGGACACAGATAAGATAGTGGAGGTGGGACCAGCTATCATAAAATGCAGTGAAAATTTGAAAACAAGAAGTGCACAAACACAAGGGCATCTAATCTCCCCGAATCTGAACGTGTGCCACCATCCTAAAGCTACAAAAGTATTGTTATTGCTGCTTTTTATTACTTGTCTCTCTCTTCATTCCCTCTCCTGTTCATATTTCAGTCTCTTATTCAAATCAATGCATGGGTGCTAGGGTAATTTGCACCCTAGCACCCAGATAGCTGAAATTGCAAACTGGAGAGCTTCTGAATAAAAAGCTAAATAAGTCAAAAACCACAAATAATAAAAAATGAAAACCAAATACAAATTGTCTCAGAATGTTTGTTTTTTACAGTGTATGCACTATATTTGGAAACTTTCACCCACTGTGTGCTGTATTGATCCTGTATGAATGAGATTCCTATGAAGTACATATTGGTTAATTAAGCTATATACTTATCCCTATTATCCCCTGTGCTCTTATAATCAGCCACTTGCTTTCCAATTGCATTATCCTGACCCACTGACAGATGCCAGCTGCACAGCGATACCTAGATCTTCCGTACTATACCAAGGGGTGCAGTACATCAGTGGAAGTCCTTATATTATTACTGACATGATCCTCATTAGCTTGGTGCATTTTGTTGTTAGGCTAATTTACATCATGGGAAACTTGAGGTTTGTGTTATAAGACAAAAAGTAGTTATTGCTACATTGATCTTGCACAGTTTCTTTGCAATACAGACACAAAAAAAGTTGCACCGCTGATGTAGTTCAAACATTTGTTGGCTGCTTGGCCAGGAAATGTTATAATTTTTGTGTGTGTTTTGAGACAATAAAAATGTTACAAATGTTTAAGGTTTTATTTTGTCTGTATCCATCCCATTGTAAACTTGTTCAAACAGAATATTAGTCAGCTCATCAAAGCTAGTCCCTTGTACACCAGTCAGCATTTCCTGAACTTCATCCATTTATAAGCAAGCACCATAGATATGCCATGAGTAAAAAGGTGGACAAGGAGTTAATAAGGACCGATGATCCAAGTGAATTAGCTATCCGCAGATTGCTTTGTCTGGCAGATGTAGAGGAATGCACAGGAATAACTAGCTGTCACATCTTGGTCCTTGGCGTCAATAATTAAATGACATGGTTAGACGCACACAGACTCCTGATGCCAGCACCCCGCAGACCTTTGCGAAATCACAACAAAATCTCGCCATTTGCAAAGAATTCAAAACAGTTGTTGGCAGTCAACTTTTTGCACATGTAACCTTTAAAATTAGGAGGTGAAGCAGGGATAGACATGTACTGTCATTACTTAATGCAAATTCTGCAAACCAGTTAACCTGTATCATACAGAGAGGTTAAGCTGGATCATATGCAGGTAGCTGTCTTACTAGCTCAAGGGCACCTAACTACTACCCTCCTCACTGGAGTGCAAGGCTACTGGTTTTATCTAGAGAATATTACAGAACCTATGCCATAATGTGTTTTTCATACTAATTTGGTTTGTGCTCATCACTTAACAATAAAGGATTTTGATATATTTTGAGTCATGGAAATTGTAGTTATACAGACTCAGTCAAGGTAACCTCCCAATTCTTATAGGCAGTATGGCTACTTATTCACCAACAACAACGGTGCCATATCATCTGGCAGCTCCCATTTAGTTCAGAAGTTAAAATATAAAAATACAGACATTGAATGTTTACTACTATATGTGATCATTCAGATTCTGTTGTATGTTATTTAACTCTAATAATATGGAGATAAGTAACAGCTAGCTTCTTTCAGCTAAATGTAGGAGTTACTATTTGAAGGAAAACACCTATAAAACCTGCAAAATTGGAAACAACAAATCCTATGTGAAACCAATTTCAAGCAGCTACTGATTTATGTGTGGCACAACCCCTTTTTTTTTTTAGTATATTTGCCTATGTGTCAAATCTTGCCTATATCAGTAAATAAACAATACTATGTTTCAAAACCATTTATTTTATTTTACTGCTGCTCTTTGCTGTGCATGTTAGTTTGTTTTTTTGGCATAGCCATTGCCCAGATGGTACAACAGAACGCCTTGTCTTGTTTATGTAGGATGCCCATCAAGAATAACAAGACCCCAAGGACTGTCCGGCATGCCTTCTTGGGAGCAGCACTGACCTCAGCCATTGTGTGGGGTTGAGAAGTGGAGACTTTGTTTCCCATTCACCCCAGGGTTGCTTTGCTCCTATTTAGCATTTTCAGAAGCGGTTTCAATTGTATTTTACACAATAGAAGCTATTGAAAAATACGGAAAACCATAATGAGTTTAACCCTTCATATTATATTTGCTTCATTTGCTCCTTTTAGTCCCATTTGCCATGTTCCCAGTAATAAAAAAAGCTTGTATAAACGGACGACTGATGTTTATGTTAATGATACCTCTTGTAAAGTATGGGTCTGTTATTGGCTTGCTTATCTTTCTAACATTATTTTCTAAATAAAAGTCCTGTGCATGAGTACTTTCAAGCATATAGTGAAAATGTCAGTACACTGAACTCTACAGCTTATATGCACTGCGATATGTTTATGGGATAAAAAATATTTGTAATGGGGTGTCTTTTGTATATATTAAGGCTGAATTAACCTTTTGCGCACACACACCTCCATTACAGGGTGACTTTGAGGGTCACACAGGACTTGCAAATGAACTCAGGAACATATTTCTCTAGAAGAATATTATAACAATAACCCAGTGTTGTGGAAAGGTTAGTGCTTTGGCCTTGGGGGGGTCAAGGCTTGTGCCCCTTCAAGTTAAAAAAAAAAAAAAACATTGGTGGTCACGCCCCCCCCATAAAGGTTTAAAAAAAGACATTGGTGGCCAGGATCCCCCAATAAAAGTAAAAAAAAATTGGTGGCCAGGGTCCTCCAATAAAAGTTGTAAAAAAACCGGCGGCTTCTTTTTTGGCTCACTTTAGCGACTTAGGCTCACTTCAGCTACTTCACTTCGGCTCCCTTTTAAAGGAAACTTCTGCTTCCTACTGTGGCCCTTTAAAGACCAAATTGAGTGGCGCAGTGGGCATTTGCCCGAATGGGTGTATTGCCAGTCCAGACCTGCTCTTATGGCACAAATTTCTAGCACACAGAATGAAGCACACTTCAAAAGTGGGTTACCCTCTCATGTGAGATCTAGGGCCTACCTAGCACTTAGCCACTGTCCCTGAAATTGTGTCCCTGGCAAAGTGCCACCGGGGACTAATTCCTTCCTTTCTCTTTTGTGGAGCCTCAGCTGCTGAACTATTTGACCTCCTCCTATATCTTACTATATCTATATAACTAGGGTAAGCTCAGAAGCTGCCCTGGCATTTACCTAAAAAGTGCTGAATTTAAAGCCTTATCTTAAGCACTTCTCTCTGTAAAGGCATCTCAGGACTCTGAGGGCACACTAGTGTACTGCCGCTTCTCTCTGCCAGCGGTGTTTCAGAGGCTGTTGCAGCCTGAGGCAGCAGCCCCAATGCCGCCACCCCTCCCTGCTCCGCGCTTTCAACTTTTAGCTATGGGGGACAAATGGGGCATCTGTCCAGGGCCCACTTATTTTGGGGTTCACTGACTGCAAAGTTATATTTTTTTTAAAAAAAATTACTTTTTTTTTTTTTGGCCATCCTGGATTCCATGCCTGGGCCATCATCTGTCCAACACCCCCATACCCCCCATCTCTAACACTAATGGAGAGTGGTGCAGGAATGCGACATCGCTATGTGGGTTGGAGTCAGGACAGGGACCTTATGTGTGTGCGCATGCTCAGAGCTGGAGGGACAATGCAGAAGAGAGACAACGAGTAAGTGTTGTATCTGCATACAACTTGCTGCTCTTAATTGGTCCACACCAGTCTCCACTACCTCAGTCTGTGCCTGCCACACTCCTCACCAGTCTGCAGCACTGTGTCCTCCTGCAAGAGTTCTGAGGGTATTTATACACTGAATTGCCTCTGTGCTTTCAGGCATCTGTCACATGACGCACTGTGTATTATAATAAATAAAGTACCTCCTGTTGCAAAGTATGAGGACATTAGAAGTACCTCGGATTTCAATGACCTGGCTTTGTGTGTTATAGGGTCATGGAAATCCTTGGTAACTTATAATATCTTTATATTTTATAATATTTACTGATGTGTATCTGTAACACGGGGAGTGGTTTATTAGCAGGAGTGTCTCCTAATGTGATCTTACTGGCATGTTTGGAGTTAATGGAGTACTTATTGGACATTTTCAGTGATCTTATTGGCACATCTGGGATTGGTCATTTCTACAGTGATTATACTGGCACAGCTGGGATTAATAAAAAGATTATCCATTTTTTGTAGTATTTGTACTGGCATGCCTAGGGTTAATATGCCGTTAACAATTATATTATATAGGAATTACATCTGGGTTGTGTTTTAGTAAAATGGGTGTGGTTTAAAACAGCTTAGAGGACCGCATTGTCTGGCAGCCAGTAATACATAGCCCAGTTATGACCGGCAGCTGCCACTGCTCCCTAACTTGCTCATCCTGCACACTGCCTTCTACATTGTAACCCTATTGTTTTTCCACTTGTTATAGAAGTAAAAAGCACGGAGGATGAACAGTTTATAGCAAGTACTAGTTTATCCTGCGTTGGTTTGCCTGTTCATTATTCAGCCCTTCTTTCCTTGTGATGTTTGCCCTTGTGTTTGTGAACTTCTTATTTTTAATTTTTTACTGCATTTTATGATAGCTGGTCCAATCTCCACTATTTTATCTGTGTCCAGTAGGGATAAATTCTAAATATGCCCTATATTGTTGATCAAGGGTTGCCATCTTACTCACATTCCCACAGTCTGATCATTATAAATGACTTGCTTCTAACACAACACTCCCTCCTGTTGCTCTGTTCACATTATCAATAAACAAGTTATAATAAAGATGGGGTATAGAGGCATTTGGTCTCATATCCCACTGTTCACTTATTGCAATTTTTGCATTGGCTTCTGCCAAATCGGACGTGATAAAGGCTACAGAGACTCTCAGTGCGTAACTATAAATAACTAAAACGTAGCAGCAGATTTTACCCCGTCTGCCTACAGCTGCTTTGGGGAAAAGAATTTAGACTAAAATTTCTATAGCCTATTTTTCGAGTTCAATTGATATTTGCTCCATTCAAATGCCTTTTAATTAAGGGCAGTTATTGTTAAATAAATAAGTAAACCAATAAAATGCTTCTAAAAGGAAATATTTCATCTGTTATACCTCGCTGCAGTTTCATTTTTTTAGCGCATAGACAAGATAGGGAAAGAGGGCTCAGACCTTCCTTGCGAGGCTCGTGCATTGCCTAAAGATGTGAAGAGAGAAGCAAAAGAACAGAGCTGGCTTTGTCTGGTCTGTCAGACTTCTTGTCATGCTTTCTATTGCTCTAGTCTCAAAGACCTAATCATTGCCTCGACTGGCCCTATACACAGTCTGGTTACCTTAAGGAGAATGGCACACAGGACAACTTGTTTTTTTAGCAGCCTAAACACGCAGAACCAAAGGGAACAAAATCACCTCCTATAGCACAAAGACGGTTACAAGCAGCACCTATATCAGCTCTGTGTGTGAAATATGCTAATTGTTCCCTAGAGACTTTACAGTAATTTTAAACTACTGACTCAAACACATAAACTTAGACTAACTGAAAAACTACAAGTCATTATACAAAGCATGCTAAGTATTTATGTTCAAATAATTAAAAGAGCAAATAGGAGCACTGCCTTTCCATCACTTGCTTGATATTATTAATAATAGAGGGTGGCATAGCAGATGTAATCCTTAGCTATGTTTCTTCTTTATGAAATTGGCAATTTACAGCAAATTATTTAATGCTGGCTATAAATCCTTACTCTCTAAATTGCATAATCTCCTGTTTATTTTCTCTTTGCAGAATGGTGCTGTGCCTGGCGAGGCAACAAAGAAGGATGAAAATTTGAAAAGAGGAAACTGGGGAAATCAAATTGAATTTGTATTGACCAGCGTGGGATATGCTGTAGGCCTGGGCAATGTCTGGAGATTCCCTTACCTCTGCTACAGGAATGGAGGAGGTGCGTCTAGAGTAAACTGCAGTACTGTAATAATCAGAGAGAGGTGCAAAATGCTAGACTCTGCTACCTGGTTCAAATTTGCCAGGTATAGTAACCCACAGCAAACAATAACAGATATTTGACTTTAAACAGCAGATCAGTATATTTTACCTGATTCATTTCATAGTTATAGAGAGGCCCAAGCAGTGACACAATAAAATAACAGTGAGGGTTATCATATTGTCTTATTTTATTTTCTGGACAATCAGCAATCACACCAGAGTTTGGCCAGATCAGTTGTCAGGTACTCCACAGACAAACACATAGTCATAACTTAACTTGTGTAAAGCAGTCATTGATCTGCACCCAGTTTCTCCATAACTCTGTGTCTGTCCAACAATGTACCTCTGCAGGCAGCTGTTTTATCTTGTGCTTTTGTGTTACTGAAACAAATATCCGATCTGTTTACTAATTCTGATATTTAATTCTCTACAGGAGCATTTATGTTTCCTTACTTTATCATGCTTGTGTTCTGTGGGATTCCACTCTTCTTTATGGAACTCTCATTTGGGCAGTTCGCCAGTCAGGGATGCCTTGGGGTGTGGCGAGTCAGCCCCATATTTAAAGGTAGGATGGGGAAATACATGGGCGCTACAATGAAAATGCATGTATAGGAACAAATATAATTAATTGGGTATGAGGCAGATTTCCACATACAGCAGCATGCATAGGCATATGTATAAATGGAATGTATTTACTCTCCACACTTATGTTTTAGTATATTAGAATGGTAAAAAGTTGGTCTTGACAAAACAAATACATGTATAAAGGTAAAGGTATATCTAGCCAAATCACCTCCACATGCTAAATTATAGTTGTGCCAATCAGCATTACAAAGAGAGTATTGTATCCCCTACTTTTTAAAATAGGGAAGTCCCTGAGCATTTCATTGTTCATATGGGGGCACAAGGCTGCAGGCTAAAGAACTATGAGTATTAATTGTAAATTATAAATATTTTAATAGACACCAAGCATTTTTGTGATCATATTAAAGTACAAGGCTGCAAGCTAAGTTATACAGGTCAGGCAGTAGCGTCACTAGAGGGGGGCGGGCCCTGGTGCGTGACGCGCAGCCGGGCCCTGCCCCCCTCCGTACGGCCGAATTTTTCAGTGGCGTGTGAGCTGCCGGGGGCCCTGGGGGGGTGCGGGCCCTGGCCCGCTCGCACCCCCTGCTCCCCCGGTAGTTCCGCCACTGAGGTCAGGGAACTCCAAGTTAACTGTAAAAACAAATCTTTGTTCATTATATAAAGTCATTTATTATACAGCTCTACTGGAAAATGTGTTTATAAATACGTGTTGAGATATTAAATAAAGTACCCCCTCTTGTAAAATATAAGGATATTATAAGTTACCGAGGAGTTTCGTGACCATATAAAAACAGGAGTTTGAAGGCCGAACGTTTTTATACAGGTCATGGAACTCCGAGGTGACTTCTGATATCCCCATATTTTGCAACAGGGGATACTTTATTTATTATAATACACACGTTTCAGTGAGTCATGTGTCAGAAATGACATCACTAAGCTCCAATAATAACCAATGGCCCGTCTAAGCACTGTTTATAAACACTGTTTACAGGAAATTCATGGCTCTTCTGTATTATAAAAAAAAAATAATACTACCATCCACATATTTTACAACAAGGGATAGATGATCTTTTATACAGTAATACACAAGTTGCAGTGTGTCATGGGACACATTACATCCCTATATAAGGAATACATCACAGATTATAAGGATTACATCACAGATTATATAGTGAATAAAGTACCCCCTCTTGTAAAATATAAAGATAACTTCTAATATCCTCATATTTTGAAACTGGGGGTACTTTATTTATTATAATACACCGTTTATAACTGATGACATCAGAACTCGCCGTTTATAAGGATATAATTTACAAGATATTCATGGCTTTTGTGTATTATATAGTGAATAAAGTACCCCCTCTTGTAAAATATAAGGATATTATAAATTAACAAGGAGTTTCATGACCATATAAAAACACGAGGCCGAAGGCAGAGTCTTTTTATACAGGTCATGTAACTCCGAAATAACTTCTAATATCCTCATATTTTGCAACTGGGGGTACTTTATTTATTATAATACACAAATTTCAGTGTGACAGAAATTACATCAGAACTCACCATTTATAACTGATACACATCAGAACTCACCTTTTATAAGGATATAATTTACAAGATATTCATGGCTTTTGTGTATTATAAGAATATTATACACAAGTGCCATGAATATTCTGTAACTTATATCCTTATAAATGGGGTCATCAGATATAATCAGTGCTCAGTGGTGTAATTCTGTTACATGACTCACAGAAACTTGTGTATTATAATAATGTATCCCCTGTTGTAAAACATTAGGATATTATAAGTCACCTTTGAGTTCTATGACCTGTGTAAAAGCACTTTGCATTTTATATGGTATGGGAACTCCTCTGTGATTTATAATATCATTATATTTTACAATAGGGGTGCTTTATTCGCTATAAAATTTATCAGGATAGTTGTTTATCTTGTGTATTATAGATTCATGTAATAATAGCCAAAACCCCTGAAACCAATAAATTACAAAACAATGAAATTGCTCATATATATGTATATATGGTTGTATATCAAATGTATCAACTGTCATACAGTATGTATAAGAACAGACATAGATATACTATGTAAGTTGTGCTTTTTAACCATTAAACCAGTGGTTTTGTGTCATTCATTACAGGTGTAGGTTACGGAATGATGGTTGTCTCCACATATATTGGTATTTATTACAATGTGGTTATTTGTATCGCCTTCTACTACTTCTTTGCATCTATGAACCGTGTTCTCCCCTGGACCTACTGCAATAACCTATGGAACACAGATAACTGTGCAGGTGTTCTGAGTCCCAACTCTAGTGTCTCCTTTAACCTCAGCTCCCAGCAAAGTCTACTTAACCTCACACTGGGATTAAACCAGACACTGAAGAGGACAAGTCCCAGTGAAGAATATTGGAGGTAACAAATTCCAAACTCTTTCAAATACTTGTATAGTCAGCAGATCAGAGAAATGCATTTTAACAGTGATTTAGGAAAGAATGTAGTAGACTTTGGGAAAGGGAGCAAAATGTTAGTTTTACACAAATAACCCTTTATCAGTTGTTTTTGCTGTGTGTTGTGTTAAAGTGCTTGGTTCTTGTACCAAACAGTGTTATATCACAGTATAAAAACTAATGGCTGGCAAGAATTAGTATAAACAGAAAAATTTCCTACAGATAAGTAAAAGAGTTATTAAACTGATGCACTGCAGAAAAAAAGTAACAATCTATTTGTGGAAAAGAATAATTAAATACCCACTGCAATTAAGGTTAAATTTATAACAACAACAGAACGTAGCAGCAGCCACTATCATACTGATTAATATTTATTGCAGACATATAAGCATAAATCTGGTTTGAGGTGCACAATGTAGTTTAGCAACAGTTGGAATTGCACCAGTCTGGCAGCCCTAATACATGACATTGTGAATTGCAGCACCAATTAGCAAATCTGGTGCTTATAATCAAGTTTCTTGCTTTATGGTTGTAAGCATAATGTTGTATAAAGTACATTCTAAAGGCTTTTATTGAGGCTCTATTGATGGGTTAAACTGTTGTTAGAATACACTGGTGCCTCTTATAGAAACCAAACAGAGATGTGAGATGGATGAGATAAAATGCTGCTTTCAGTATTAAACTCTGTGTAGCCTGTGTAAGGGGAGAACAATTGATCTAATTAGGTAATGATAACAGAAAGTCTGAAATATAGGCTTTGCTGCTCTTTATGATTCATGGCTGTTTTTGCACCTTTGTGTGGCAGTTTTATAAGTTTTGAAAAATGTAAAGGAGCCATAATTTTTGCAAAGACCACATTTTTTCGTAAACTCGACACTTATGAACATTTTTTCCTTCTAACCTACACATCTATTGCAAAATGCACAGAAAATGTTCTCTACACTGGTATGTAGTACTTGCTTTGACCAACTTACCTTACGTTCTACATAGTGTTTGTAATGTACGCACAAAAGAACGTTTCTCTGCACATAGCCTACTAAAAAAATCAGAGGAATCACTGGGCAAAGTGCATTGTGACTGTACTCTGGGCGGTGCCCACTGAAATATACACTTAACACATAGAAATGAACCAAATTGTTTAAATGAACAGTTTAGAGACCTACATTTATGTAACATGTCATTTTCAATAGACTTTGAGATTTTCGTTTACCATTTCATGACTTGAGTGGTGAAGCCAACAATATAATGAATCACCAGTATAAAGAGGCTGCTTTAAGTATTAACACAATGCCCAATAACTAGTGCATAATAACATTACAAGGAATGATTTACATATAGATTTAACTTTTCTTATTTTTTTTGTTAAATGTTATTGTGTGGTAACATTAATTACTATATGTAGATTATCGAAAACAAATGTCCAGTAAAACTAATATATTATTCTGCTAAAAGAACCTTACTGAAATTAATATTTTGATTTACTGTCATAAATAGTAGCTATCATACGGCATGATTTGAGGTGTATCTATAATAATTCTTCCATAGAATCTAAGCAGTTTATTCATGTAAGGGACAGCTTTGGCACATGCATTTATTATTCAACAAGAAAAGCGATATTCTGTATTTATTGTGTACATATTAGTCATTTGTTTGCCCCATTTAAGAACTGTTTACACCACTTTGCTAACTGCCTGGGTGGTTGTACATGGCACTATCTGGTTTAAGTGTGCCTCTTCCACTTTTAGGGGCAAATTCACTAAGAATCGAAGTTGCGCCAGGCGCAACTTCGCCGCTCTTCGCCGCACTTCGCCAGGCGAATTTTCGCCAGCGCTACGCAAATTCACTAAAATGCGAAGTTGCGCACAGGGGTAGCGAAAGGTTGCGGAGTTGTGCTAGCGTTGTTTCACTATATAAAGCGAAGTTGCGCTAGCGAAGGCTAATTTGCATACGGCGCGAAATTCAAATTTCAATGGAGGAACACGTATCTGCACTACAAATGCCTAGAAAACCTTCAAATCAGCCAATAAGAATTTTATTTTGCCCTACACATGTGCCCACTGTCTAGGTAAGTTGCCATGAGTCAGGAAATGTAGGGGGGAGGAAGGGGAGCCCCAAAAAAATTTTCGATCTTTTTCAGCCTATCACCCGTCATGTAGAAAACACGCCAGCGTTTTTTGGGACTTAGAAAAAATTTTGACTTTTTTTGAAACAATCCCTATCTACTCTATTGTGCTTCGCCAGGTCTGAGGTGGCGAAGGAAGTCTAGCGTAAAAGGTAGCGTTCGCTACACTGCGCAAGTTAGTGAATTTGCGTAGTTTCGTCGCTAGCGAAGATTCGCCTGGCGTAAGGTTGCGAAGTAACACTAGCGAAACTACGCCAGCGTTCGTTAGTGAATTTGCGCAGTAGCGAAAATGGCCAACGCTAGCGAATTAACGCTAGCGTTCGGCGCTTCGCGCTTTATTGAATTTGCCCCTTAGTATCTGTACATGGAAGCAGAATCACATCTTCTATCAAATGGTCAAACAAATATTTTGCTTTTTTTCTTCACTATGGAAAATTTGTTTTTTTCATACTACTTATACTCTAGTGTATACTTCACAATGTACACAGAACAATGTACGCAACAAGTTTGAGAGGGAACCCTCCATTTCAACTGCAGTTATGTGGAAATCAATTTTAAACCCTTCAATAAAAGGTACTCCTCCGGCAATTCACATGTGGAGGAAGAGGTTACAATGCCAAGTGTTTCCTGGAGGGAGCCAAACACTAGAAAGGAAAGGGGGAGCATTACGTAATGACGCTACCTACGGAATCAGATTGCCAGCCATAGAGTCGCACAGGAAATACCTTTTGAGTTCCTAAGCTAAAGTCATTGTCTGTGCTGGAGAACACAAGGGCTGGTGCGTGCCTGGTACCTAATCGGCTTTGATTGTTTGGAGGACAATCTAACATATTTAACTCCTCAGGGCGAAACACAACCAAGCTTTAAAAGCATGTACAAGTGAGTCATGCTTCCCTTTATAATTCCTGATTAGCAGATTAGACTAAGAGAGAGGTACGGTATATCATTATCACACCATTACCACTTTATCAGTAAATGCATTTAAATATTTATACACATAGAAATCATCTTGTATTATAGTCATATAGTCACTTTTAGTATGTTATAGAATGGCCAATTCTAAGCAACTTTTAAATCGGCCTTCATTATCTATTTTTATACTTTTTAAATTATTTGCCTTCTTCTTCTGACTCTTTCCACTTTCAAATATTATGTTTATTTGCCAGAATCAGAGAAATCATGCCCATGCACAGGATACACAATTATAGGCCGCGGGGAGGGAGAGGAATATGAGGAGTACAGTGACATCTATGAAATGCAGAATAGAAAGTAAAAGCTACTGCCTGCCCCACCTGTGTACCTGGGGCATAGGGGCTAGGAAGACAGCTAAGATGTTTAAATATCTTTGTAATAGGCATGTATGTTTCCATAAAAAAAGAATTTAGGTTTTCATGTTTAATTTGATTACATGTGTTGTACAGCTTTTTATGTCTGGGTTTTTTTTTACACCCAAGGCTGTTCTACTTTCTTAAATATAGTAAGTACTGTATTTCTAGTAAATTCACATAACATAATGCATTTTCGAAATACTTTCATGATGTAGCACAGACCTGCATTACTGCGCCTCTGAATATATTTTAAACTTTCTGTTGCAGACGACATGTCTTGAAGATTTCAGAAGACATTGGTGATTTTGGTGAAGTACGGTTACCACTCCTAGGATGCCTTGGTGTATCATGGCTGGTTGTCTTTCTATGCTTAATTAGAGGTGTAAAGTCCTCTGGCAAGGTGGGTCCCTCTTTTGTAAGAATTTTTTCCATTGTATAAGTAAAAAATGTTTATAAAAATCTTTTTGCTAGCAAATAGCTTTGTAGAGTATTGGTTGCTGCATACTGTCTAAGTTCTTGTGTTTCTGTATCTTCCTATTGTACTCTGCTTTATCTAATGAGTCAGTTCTTTCTTACCTTGGACCTTGAGTGCAACTCAACAAGATTCTTACCTTGAGTGCAACTCAATAAGATCCTCTCTGTAGAGGTTTTTCCCATGTCACACTTTGAGTCATGCTAAGCAGAAGACAAATACTTTTTTTCCTTCCTTGACCAGTTTCATTCTGTTAATCATTTTTTCCACCTCTGGCCCATAGGTAGTTTATTTTACGGCCACATTCCCATATGTTGTTCTCACCATCCTGTTCATTCGTGGTATCACTCTGGATGGAGCTATTAATGGAATTCTGTATTACCTCACTCCTCAATGGGACAAGATTTTGCATGCCAAGGTAGGCTTCCTGAATTGAGCTATTGAGCTCTTATCTACACTTTTGGTTATGGCTCAGCATTTTTTTTTCTCTCCTTTACATATGTAGATAGAAGTCAGATAACTGAAATTATTTACAACTATACAATGCATAAGTTGTATGTTTGTACTAGTGTTAACTATATTCAGGACATTCTAATCGTACTCCTTTGAAAACAATCAATAATCATGCATATCCTAATGATAGCTTCATAACCTCCGTGGCGTGTCCAAGTTAGCATTCAGTAGAACAATAGTCTCCTTGACTTGTTTTATTAAATATTGCAATATCAACACTAAAATGCCCCTTAAAAATGCCATTGTCTGTAGTTGCTACTAATTTTCAGTGCAGGTCTAGCAGACCATATGTGTGTTCAGATGTGTTACAAAATGTGTTACAAAAATGTATTAGGTAGACTTCTTGCTTAAGGGACAAGGACATGTTCTTATTTTTTTAAATAATGTTCTCTTACTTTTTCAGGTTTGGGGTGATGCAGCATCCCAGATCTTCTACTCATTAGGGTGTGCATGGGGAGGTCTTATTACTATGGCTTCTTATAACAAGTTTCACAACAACTGTTACAGGTAAGAGTCAAAATGATTAATGCTGAGGGCACAACAGACTCCTATACCACTTACATATTTGTTAAACATGTCTTATTTCTTTTTATAGTGGGTTTATGAAGACCCAGGCAATAGTGATGGGCGAATTTATTCGCCAGGCGCGAATTCGCGGCGAATTTGCGCAATTTGCGCCGAGCGAATAAATTCGCGAAACGCCCGCGAAAATTCGCGGTAAAAATTCGCTGGCGTCAAAAAAAAAATTTTCCGAAAAAAGTCGCCGGCGCCAAAAACGGGCGCCGGCGTCGGAAAAACGGGCGCCGGCGTCAAAAACGGGCGCCGGCGTCAAAAACGAGACGCCGGCGCCGTTTCGCGAATTTTTCGCCGTTTCGCGAATTTCGCGCGAAATTCGCGCATTTTTCGGCGAAGCGAAACGGCGCAAATTCGCCCATCACTACCAGGCAATCTTGTATTTTGCAACCATAAGTGGCAATTTATAAGAGTTAGTGAACCCGTTACTGTTAAATATAAGTCTGTTAGAAGCCATTAAAGAGTGAATGAGGCAGTCTCAAGCAATACGGCCTTCTGTCTATAAATACTATATACTATATTACCATAGATGTATGCTATCAGGTTGTTAAACTACAAATCCCAACTTTTACTTAAAATTAAAGGTTATTGACAACTGCAAAAACACATTTGACTAATATTAAGCAAAACTACAAAAACAATGATTTCCAGTCACCCACTACTCTTGCTTTCTATTGTTGGAAGGTGGTTCCATGCACCTCCTTCAAGTAATGAGTGCATGCTCTAATGAAAGGAAAGGTGAAATTACTCACCAAGAAATGGCTGTTGGGTAAAAGTAAAAGGGCTTCATGCTGATAATCAATATGGAAATACTTTCTTGCTAAATAAATCCTTTACTGTTACTGTAGAATTGTCAGTGGAGTCGGGTAGCCCCTAACCTGTTCAGTTGCAGAACTTTATTGTACATCAATATGAACTGATTCAGAGATTGATAAATAGAAGGATTTTAAAGGATATTCACATTAAATTCAATCATTACATCACTTTTGCCTTGTTCTACTATATTCTGGTGAAAGATGTGAAAAACTTTAACTTTTATTTTTGATAGAGAACTGTAGTTTGCTTTGCCCTTTCATTTGATTCTTTTAATGTTTTCTGCAAAGGGCTTAGGCGATTCCTTGATGTTCAGCAGCAATCATCTAAAGTTGTCTTTCTTTTCTTTTTCAGAGACAGCATTATTATAAGCATTACCAACTGTGCGACTAGCGTCTATGCTGGCTTTGTCATCTTCTCCATTTTGGGGTTCATGGCAACTCACTTGGGAGTGGATGTGTCTGAAGTTGCCGACCATGGTCCTGGCTTAGCATTTGTTGCATACCCAGAGGCATTGACCCTGCTCCCAATCTCACCTCTGTGGTCCATCCTCTTTTTCTTCATGCTTATTTTGCTTGGGCTGGGTACTCAGGTATTCACTATTTTAACTCTGTGATTAAAGTACAATATAATTGCTCTTGAAATGTTAAAGAAAACTTGCAGCAGAGTCTCACAAGGTTTAAACATATCTCCCCTTGAAGACTACTTTCTGTCACACAAACCTGATGGTTGTCTTATATTTCTATTGACTGCAGTTTTGTCTGCTTGAGACACTGGTCACAGCAGTTGTGGATGAAATTGGCAATGACTGGATCATTCGCTGGAAAACCTTGGTAACACTGGGTGTAGCGATCATTGGGTTCCTTCTTGGTATCCCTCTCACTACACAGGTAATAGCTTGTTTTGCTCAATAACCTGCACATATGGTTTTTCAATATTTTTAAGACATGCATTCCATTTCCCTTGGGTTGTGTAATACTTTAATGGTAGTTGTGGCCAATAATACAAAGAAACCTGGACCACTTATTTATTTATCTAGCCTGGAAAAACAGTTTTTGCAGGGAGGCCTGGGGCCCAAAGTTACGCCACCAAAATGGTATTTGTATCCGTTACTGTGGAATACAGGGTGTTCTAAGCATCTCTGGCAAGGGAGAGACACAGCTCCATAACTGTTCAACTAAAAGCCCTTTTCATTGAATGTCCTTTTACCCACAGGCTGGCATATACTGGCTCCTGCTTATGGATAATTATGCTGCTAGTTTCTCCCTGGTCATCATATCATGTATTATGTGCATAGCAGTAATGTACATTTATGGTGAGTATTCTTAGTGCTAAGTGGAATCGTTTAGTAGCAAAAATGGCATTTAGAGGCTAGGTTATCTTCTAATTATGTACTGTATATAGCATATACACATATATTCCTATGCAAACATAATCAGGTCTCTGCACATTTGTCTTAATAGCAAATTAAGTTTCATGTATATAGATTACAGCGAGTAATGTATTTGCTGTGTATGTTTTAATGTTATTCTGATACTTTCAGTCTGACCATGTTTTCTTCTAACCTTTTCCCAGGTCACAGGAAATATTTTAAGGACATTGAGATGATGTTGGGTTTCCCTCCTCCCTTGTTCTTTCAGATCTGCTGGAGGTTCATCTCCCCGGGAATAATATTTGTAAGTCTAGATACTGACAGTTACACCACAGAAAAAAAATAGTTGACCCTATTTCTTGCTGGTAACATTTAGAATAATGCTTTTTAGATGCTGATATACAGTACAGGGTAAATCTGGCACATGGTAAATGGATAGTCTTAAATGACTACTATCAAATCTAAAAGGATTAACTGGATATTAATTGATAAAACATAGTTGAATAGCAATATCACTAAACTGTATTATTGGCTGCAGACCTCACATATGCATTATAGACAAACATATGGTGTCTGTCAAGTCATAATATTAATATATTTATACATGGCTTGATATATTGCTAACACGGTACAACCTTCTGCTACTCTAAATCTAACAAATCCTTGGTATCAATTCAGATTGTGTTTTTAGAAGGATGCATGGGATTTAACTGATAAATCATAGACAATATCTCCCTTTTGCAGTATAAAGAGAACATAACTAATACTGTACTATATAATCTGGCATTAATAATTCATTGATAATTGATTTAGTTATATATGGAAATAGCATGATGGCAGCATAGGTTTCAATAAATGGGATTAATTGCATACTGCTCCTATGTAGTTGGATGCACTTATACTTGATTATTCCTACTGTTTAGTAGATTGGGGGGGAATTATGGAGGAGGATATAAGTAAATAATGCATCAGTGTTTCTCAATTAAATGTATTTATATGATTTACTTCCGAGGTAAGCTGATTTATTTTATTTTATTTATCTCAAGCACAAACGCATAAATACGTATATCAAACAAATATGGTATTTAGAATCAGTGATGATATAAATGTAACTGTATGTCTTCCTGTTTTAATTGTAGTTCATTCTGATCTTCACTGTAATCCAATACCGTCCAATACAGTACAACGATTACCTCTACCCAGACTGGGCTATCACTATTGGCTTTCTGATGGCCTTATCTTCAGTCATATGTATCCCACTTTATGCTATTTTTAAGATCTGGTGCTCAGAGGGGGATACATTCCTTCAGGTGAGATAATGTAAACTGACAATGCTATACGGGTTGCCACCTTTTTATCTGTACTGTAGATACACACACGTAATTCAGGTATTTAATGATTTTTTTAAATGAGTAATCCCAAAATATCTGCTTGCTTATATCTTAATTTACCTGGTACTAGTTAAGTATCTGTAGAAGGTTCCAAAATCAAGATTAGGCAGACACTTCACAGTCTGATATATAACAAGCTTTCTCCATGTATTAAGAAAGTGAGCACTCTTTTTTGTTTTTCTATGCATATTTTGCCATCATCTGCCTCTATAGAGTTTATGTATTGTTCAGTATTTCACTATAGTCATTACTGGAGCATTTTCATTCCACTTAAAACATTATTTAGAGAGTAACCCTTTTTATACTGTAATCATAATAATGTAATAATAATCATTATAATTTGTAATAGGAATCTCAGATTTTGAGAAATATTAGTTCAGCAAACCTGTTTAAAGGGTGAATTGCAGTATTTTAATAGATTTAAATAGGATCCTTAAAGCTAATGTAAAGGATAGTAAGGGCAGCATAGGAGATGACTCCAGTATTAAAGTTTATGGACTTCCATCCTGTAGTGGAAGCTCATGAGTGTCACAAAACATATTATACTCAAATACAGTCTGGTACCATTCTGGGGACTATACAGTGACTACCGGTATGTTTTTGTCATTAATGAACAGTGATTGCTATTCTGCTCTTTAGAAAAGCTGATAAAGATAGACTTAGCCCTTCAGTCTGTTGGAAGCAGAGATCCGACCCAAGAAATTGCAGCATGAATGTCCTACCTGCCTAAAATGAAGAGAATTAAGAGTATGCACTGCTCCCATTGCGGTTGTGTTGTGACTACCTGTGTCCAACTTCAATCTTCAAAAACAACATATACTGACATACACAATCCAGCACATAACACATAATATCTTCCCATTTAGTTTTGTTCCTTTTAACTAAAAACTTAGTTCTTTTGTTATTGACAATCATTCATTCTCACTTGTGATTTTAGAGACTAAAGAATGCAGTAAAGCCCAGCAAGGATTGGGGCCCTGCTCTACAAGAACACCGGACAGGCCGATATGCTCAAATGTCCAGTACAAGAAGTGAGAGTAATCCAGAAGCTCAACCACTGAATCCAGAAAAGATGAAGGAAGATCTCAGCCTAACAATACAAGGCAGCAATGGCCAGGCCCACACCCAGGACTCTAAAGTGTAATGAGCTCCATCAGGCAAGGGGAAAGCCGAGAGCACTGGCAATGGTATGGATGAGAACTACCCCTTACCCACTCACCCATCTCATATTCATCCAGACCAGTCATACCCTCTGTTGTCCCACATTTTCACCCCATCATCCCAGAGAATTCAACAGTATGCTACAGAAACTATAACAACACTCCTATTCACATGGAGAAAAAAAAAACCTACAACCCTTCAGCTGCTGAGCCGAGGATTCCCAGTGTGGGACCATCCTGTTCCTTCTCCCTCTGGATCAAATGAACACAGTTTATCGTGTGGAATTTTGTCTATACGTCTCTTAAGATAGGGCAACAGGGAGAAAGGAGAGATGAAGTCATCTCAAAACACAATAATTTTAACTCACTTATGGAAGTTTAGTTTACATGGATTTTATTTTTTAGATGTTTTTAAAACCTCATTTTGTTTTTCCATTGTTCCGCCGTAGAGGTCTGGTTGTGACAGAAATGGCCTCCACTATCTTCCGTTGCCAGTCATGGACTGGATGCTGAGGCAAGACAATGTTTCAGCAGTACCTGAAGCATTAGAACATTTTACTGTGCCAAGGAATAAAGCAAAGTGCAAGCATCACGTTTCCTGTTACTTGAGCAGTACAGCAGGAAGCAAAGGGGCTTCCCTGAGAAATTAAGGAATCTGTCCACTTGCCTACTTGCTGCATCCAAACACATCCACTTATTGGGTGACTGACTTATGTAATTCTCATGCCCTGCTGCCTGGAATAACCCTAACGCTGTGTGTCTTTGGAAATTCTCTTGTACCACAGAAGGAATAGCATTCCAGAATAAGCTTTGTTCAACCCTTTGAACACCTCCTGTGGATCAGTTTCTAACTCTCGCTACAAGCTTTTTTTTTTTTTTTTTTTTTTTTTTTTTTAATTCTGTGATAATTCAATTTTAACAACACTGCATTTAATTTTCTTATAGCGCCTTTTCTTCAAATTCAGTATAGGTTCACCAGTTTAACCAGCTGATATATGGTAAAGCACCTGTGTGCTCTTCTCTGTGGGTCACAGACTATACATTTAAGTACCATATTGCTAAAACCATTGTCTATAAAGCTGCCAATTTGGTCTTTAAGTATATTAGTAAAGGATGGTTCCATGTACATGTAGATAGGGGTCAGTTTATAATCCACATATTAGAAGATAATGTAAAAAAAAAAAAAAAAAAGCACCCGGTGATCTGCAAGGCGTTCAGGTAGAAGATAGGATTAAATCTGAAATATAAGGATCTTCAGCAAGAGTATGTACAATTGGTTTTGCACACACAGTGTCTATTGTAAATACACCAATTTTGGTTCAACATAGTAGTCCAAAATGTTTTATTTTAGAAGCTCTGGGTATGCTGAACCAATTGAATGCACCCACATGCTAGTTAAATTTGTATATATGTATGTGTGTGTATATATGTATGTGTATATATATGTATGTATGTGTGTATATATATATATATATATATATATATATATATATATATATATATATATATATATATATATACACTCACATATATGCATATCTTTTTAATACAAAGGTATTATGAGAAGGAGGGAATGAATTGCCAGCCCTGTTTTTTTTTTTTTTTTTGCTGCAGTGGACATTGGTGCTTAATGTAAATGTTATCAGTCATGGTACTGTACCAGCAGACCCTGGTGGTCAGATAAATATAGAGCAGGTTATGGGACTTTAACTCAATCGTCACCTGTGCTACAAACTGTACCAGAACCAAGCATAAGGTGGTTATGTCTCCTCTTTAATCAGTGTCGGACTGGGATGTCAGGGGCCCACCAGAAAACCTTAGACCATGGGCACACCATAAAACCTTAGGCCACTTTCCAAACTATTATTCCTCCTCTCTTTGCTCAACATCTTTATTCTACTAGTCTCTTAGATCTACTTACTATATTCTTCCATTATTATGCATTTTTCCCCATAAAGAAATAGGGAATGGCCATGAAATAGGCTAACTGTTTAGAAGCAAGAGGCCCACTGACACCTGGGCCCACTGGGAGTTTTCCTGGTACCTGGGCCCACTGGGAGTTTTCCTGGTATCCTGGTGGGCCAGTCCGACACTGCCTTAATGCACAAAGCTTTCCTACAGAGAAGGAATGAGAGCATGTCTGTCCAGCCACCGCTGTTCTCTCCACCATGCCTCCCATTCTGTTTTTCCTTGACTTTCCCCTGCTTCCCACAATGCTCACATCAGTTGAGACAATGAATTGTAAACCAAGCATCTTGGACTTGGATCGAGTTGGCATAGTATATTGAAGCTCACCTTAACCAGGCTGCTTTAAATTTTGTTAACAGCTTTCCTTTTTTTATTTATAATTTTGGTATTTAGGCCTTCTTTGGTTGTGTGGGAAAAGTTTTAGTGGCACAGTAACACTCAGATTTAACTTATCTGCTGATGTTATATTATAGCTATTGTCTGTGTGTCCGGTCTGCTGTATTATACGCTACTAAACTATACTATGATGGAAACAAATAAGAGCAAGAATTTACAGTATTTATACATTATTTACTTGCAAATGTACGACAGCAGCAGCCTCTAGACATACTCAGAATTGAAAATATTCCCTATTTTCACTAAACAGAATGTAGAGCTTGAGGCAATAGGTTATTGTGTGGACAGAACAGAATACTTCTCTAGATTCACAATGGTCACACTACAGTTTATTGAATGAACTCTAAATAGGGTATATTTTCCATTTTAGTCAAAAGTCTTCTGGTATATAAAGCTGTTATAGATTACTCATATCAGTAGGCTGATCTGTAAGGGCACAGGAATCAGAGTTATGGCAGTTATAGCAAATACATAACATTTTGTAACAGTAGTGAAATTCTCTGTCACTGACATGATTTTACCATGAAGTGTGTTTTACCTGCTGTTTTTCGTACCTTACATTTTACCATCATAGTGTGAATAGCCTGTATAAGACACTGTACAGCCTTTACCCTTCAGCTGCTGAAATACTACAAATCTCATCATGCTTAGTGGACTTGTAAATCTACAGAATTTGGAGAGTTCTATTAAGGTCACAAGGTCTTGAGGGCTAATATCTCGCCAGAGTATTAGCCAGTTACTGGATAAACTGGAATGAAACTAGAAGTAGTGAGCAGGTGCAGAAAATGCTATATGGCAGTCACAAGGTCGTTTGGGTGTTTTCCTTTCAATATTTGGCCAGCCCACCGTGAACTTCAAATAAGGTGTACGTTTTACAGCGCTAGGGAGTGTTCATTTCCAGCAAGGACACCATCTGCATGTTTTTCCTGTGCTTGCGCGGGTTCCCCTGGGTTCTCCAATTTTCTCCCACACTCCAAAAACTTACAGGCAGGTAAATTGGCCCTAGTGTGTGTGTTTGATAAGGACCTTAGATTGTAAGGTCTCATTTGTCACCAAATATATTTTCAGGAATTTTAATTAGCCCCTTAAATTTACCCTGCTTCCTCCAAGACTGTTACGTGCTCCTAGTAATCCAGCACCACATTTTGGGAACCACTGGTCTAAATGTCCATATCTAATAGAGGGGTACTGTGTATCATTTGAGATGAAAAAGTAGAATTCACATTGTAATCCTAAATATGCAATTACCTGATCATTGTGTCATGATATATGTAATGTTACATCACCAGGGACACAGAAGGTCCAGAGAGGCCGTGCTGTTAAGATTTAGTATTTTCTGAAGGGACAGCCTCATTCATTTTCCCCACAATGTGCCAGGATTCAGAGGGGGAAATGGAATTGGGGGAGGAGCCTCAAACCTGAAAAGGCTTGAACAGTATCTCAGTGACGACTTGACTGACATACATTTATATGCTGATTTTAGTAAATATATAAAGATAAAGGGCCCAAAAGTCCAGTGCTGGATTCATGCAATTCACATCTCTTCTTCCAGTGAAGGAATAGTTGCGTTTTACAATAGTTCAATATGGTTACAAATGTGACAGTTTTGCTGGTCAATTGGTAAAACAATGATTTGATAATGGATTTCTTTATTGTAATTTGGGATGCATCAAATCCAGCATTCAGTTCGGCATTAGACCTTTTTCAGATGGATTTGGATTCTGAAACGAATCCATATCCTTAAAATCATGTGACTTTCTCTTTCAACCTTCCCTACCCTCATTTGCTTATGCATACTGGGATTTGGTATTCAGATGAATATTTCACAAAGGATTTAGGATTCAGACAAATACCAAAATAGTGGATTCAATGCATCGCTAATTGCAATTGTTCTTGGAGGTGGTGCAATGATGTCATTCAGTGCAATTGTTTTGGGGTAGAAGGTCCCAAGATGTAAATTGCAGGCACCCATAATATTCAAAACACTTTATTTATGGACATTGAGTCTCAGGGGGCAAAGGCAGAAAATGCGAGTTTTTTTAGATGTCTCACCTTTTCTGCCATTGATTGCTTTGTGTGATTTGTTTTTCCCATCAACAACAAAAAAAGAGCAAAGAGAAAATAAAATGCTTTCCAAGCTTTAAAGGGGTTTTTCACCTTCCAAACACTTTTTTCAGTTCAGTTTTTTTCAGCAGGGACAGAGATAAGAAATGTATCATTTAAACGTATCAATTTTGAACAGTTTACAGGGTCGGCGACCTCTCCTCCCAGGACAGCTTTAAAGGTGAAAAATGACACTTTAAACTTCAATATTAGAAAAATGGTGACACATAGAAAATAGAAAGTAATTGGAAAAAGTCATTATTTCTGGTGATCTATCTGAAAACAACTAGATGTTTGAAGGTGAACCACCCCTTTAAGTGGTGAGCTTTTTAATTTAAACATTTTTTTAAGAAAGAAATTGGCAAAAAAATGCATGTGTTTTTGGGAATGTGAGTTCCCCGACCTCAGCACTCGATTCATAATTCAATCTCTATGTGTTGTGATTGATTTAGTGCCTGTTAGTATTAGAGTGCAATGCATACCGATGATTGATTCTTTACATGAAACACCCAAATGCGGACAGTCCCAGACTGCTCCATTTTATGTATATAGAAGGTTCAAGACAACATGCCCTATGCCAGAGTTAAACAACGGCTTTTGTGGGGATGCTGGGAGTTGGAGTTCAATAACATCAGTAGATTCAGGTACTGCCCATCCCTGCCCTATGCACTTTATCTCGCAATATCTTATCCGTGTTTACACAACAATAGATGATAGGAAACATTCTACATTCCGTCTGCTGCTGGAAAAAAAAAATTAAGCCCACATTCCCAGCAGAAGGATTCTGGATATTGTAGTCCCCAGCATATGGAGTGCCAGCTCTTGCCTGTTAACAACATCTCATTGCTGTCAGAAAAGTGTCCCGCTTTTTCCCCCAGCGGAATCAGCTGCAGTGGGATTCCACTCATTCCCATGGGTGTTAGAGTCCAGTTTTAACACTGAACTCTAACACAATACTGATTCAGAATGTCCTTCTATGGAGAAGATTCTGAATATTACAATGGGTGACCAAGGCTTTAAATGAGAACTAAACCCTAAAAATTAATAGGGTTAAAAATGCCATGTTTTATATACTGAACTTATTGCACCAGGCTAACGTTTCAGCTTCTCAATAGCAACAATGATCCAGGACTTTAAAATTGTCACAGGGGGTCACCATCTTGGAAAGTGTCTCAGTGGGCTCTGAGCAGCTGTTGAGAAGCTAAGGTTAGTCGTCGCAAATTATCAAGTAGAAAATAAGGTTAGTCTGTAATATAAGATGAGGCTACAGGGCTGATCATTAAAATCTGATGCTAATTGTACTGGTTTCTGTGCTGTCATGTAGTAATTATCTGTATTAATTACTAATCAGCCTTATATTGTGACATTTCTATTCTATGTGTATTGTGAGTGGGTCCCTAAGCTCAGTAAGTGACAGCAGCACAGAGCATGTGCAGTGAATCAGCAGAAAAGAAGATGGGGAGCTACTGGGGCATCTTTGGAGACACAGATCTTTACTGCTAAAGGGCTGTGATTGGTACAGAAGCCCAAAACATTATGTACAACATTTCTAGCTTCTTATATGGTTTAACTTTCCTTGTCCTTTAAGAGATGAATGTTTCCTGTAGTTTTGTTTTCTATGAAAGTTCTAGTGGCTGTAGTAGCAGTTTCAGCCTTGCATAAGCCACAACAATGAAGCAACCTTTATTACTTTCCACCATCAGGGTTTCCTACTGCTTCGACCATTCCCATAAAACGGTAAAGGCCCTCACATCCTTAGCGTTTTCTGACAATATATGAGGAGTTTCTAGCACTTTACTTAACATTAAAATCATGTTTTTATCTATAACTTTTTAATGCCAGAGTAGCGTGTGGTGCAAGGCAGGTTACTAAGCACATGATATCCTACGATGGGCTGTTCCCTGGCCATTTGTATTTGTGCTTCCTCCTCCTCTAGCTCCTGCTAGCTACAGTATATTCTAGTGTGCAGAACTTGCAATCTTACAGCAGCTCAGCATTATGGAAATTCAGCATTTCACAAGGATGTTGAGTATTTTTAGTTCTTACCTAAACAGGGTTCTGTTATGTAAATAAAGAGGTGCTGTTATAGGGGGAATGTACTGGGGGTTCAGAGAGCAATGGTGTATGGCTGCATGGGGATGTGTAATGGGAATGATGATATTATGGCTGAACTTCTGGATGCACAGCTCAAATCACACACTTTATGACTTTTGTGACAGTGTTTACTTTTACAGCACTGCTGCCTGGAGTGGCAAGTGACAGTGTTTTTCTACTAAAAATATAAAGTTTAGTTGAATTATAAAAATTGAAATATGTCGAACCAAATCGGACTATGACAGTTATATTATGACTTCAACCCTTATTTGTGCCGGGGCTGCTTTCATGTCTCAGTAAGTAATATAGATAACGCCAGCCCAGGAATACTTCCAGCTTGTCCATTGTTCATGCTGAGTTATGTGTAGAGTTATGTGTAGAGTTATGTGTAGAGTTATGTGTAGAGTTATGTGTAGAGTTATGTGTAGAGTTATGTGTAGAGTTATGTGTAGAGTTATGTGTAGAGTTATGTGTAGAGTTATGTGTAGAGTTATGTGTAGAGTTATGTGTAGAGTTATGTGTAGAGTTATGTGTAGAGTTATGTGTAGAGTTATGTGTAGAGTTATGTGTAGAGTTATGTGTAGAGTTATGTGTAGAGTTATGTGTAGAGTTATGTGTAGAGTTATGTGTAGAGTTATGTATAGAGTTATGTATAGAGGTAAAATGACTGTACCAGCAGCAAACAGGCCTCCGTGCCCCAGGAACAACATGATTTATGTTGTTATAATACACAAAAGCCATGAATATCCTGTAAATTATATCCTTATAAACGGTGAGTTATGATGTCATCAGTTATAAACGGTGTGTTCTGATGTCATTTCTGTCACATGACTCACTGAAATTTGTGTATTATAATAAATAAAGTGCCCCCAGTTGCAAAATATGAGGATATTAGAAGTTACCTCGGAGTTCCATGACCTGTATAAAAACACTCGGCTTTCGGCCTCGTGTTTTATATGGTCATGAAACTCCTCGGTAACTTATAATATCCTTATATTTTACAAGAGGGGGTACTTTATTCACTATATATTTCATATTCAGTGCTGGCTTTGCTAACACTTACCCTTTTGGCTTCTAATGAACTTTGTATGAATTTAATGATAGGAAACTTTGCTTCAGTACCTTGTACTGTATCTCGTACCTCTGATGGACCAGAACATCACAAAACAGAATTCTATACACGGTATATGATGTGCCATGCCTCTGTGTGTTCAACATCCGCCATCATTATTCATTGTTTCCAACTTACTTTAAATAATAACCTTTTTTTATTAACTGTCATTAAACACATGAACTTGGAAATCAGGTAATGAAGGGGAAGCTGACCTCAAGTTATGAATTTTTATGATGATGTAGATATTATAATACCTTTTGTAGATCGTCTGCATTTTTATTTTTAACATTTTTGTTTCTTTTTGTGAATTATTCATTGCTTTGTTCTGCAACTTTTCAGTTTGACATTTTAACTGGTCTGGTTACTAAGGTCACTACCATCAACTAGACACCATTTAATAAGGCACAGGTATTAATCCCATGCATCACTGTGACATCTATCTCTGCCTTTATTCACATATAAAAACATCTGGATCCTTAGATTTTAAAATGACATTGCATTTGTTCATATTTGCATTGATATAGTGTATGTACATGAGTCAGATACACACATGTTGTACAGTATTCTCTATTTCACATCATTGTGGTGAGGGAAACCTGCTGGTGATTTAGTATCATGAATCATTTCTGCTGCTCCGCACTGGCCAGTCCCAGAAGATTTGCTCAGACAATACTTGCACAGACAGGAGCAACACTAAATGTAATGTGAAGTGTACAAGGTGCCCATCAGTTGGTGAATCTGTTGAAACACTGCAATTATATTTCTCTTCCAAAATACCTCATTGTACAAAGCTCTATATATTGTGCTGATGCTTTACTGTTGCTATTTAGGCTCTAATTACATGTGTGATATAGAGAGAGAGAGAGAAAGACACCCCCCACTGCTGGATATGTGGCAGATAATGAGAGGAGCCATTCATGTAATCATGAAACCAGTGCCTTGGTCAAATCTGATTGGTTTACTGCTGTCTGTTATACTCTTCCCGTGATACCACCCGGCTACTGGTTGTAGAATATCCCTGTCCTGCTTCCCTCCTGCACAGTTATTGGTCACTGGCATCATCATTTGTTGGTTTAAACACGGGGTAATGTAATAAAAGTCACTAAGTTTTCCCAGTGGCAGTAACCCATAGCAATTATCAGCAGAAAGAATTCTAATCTGTTTAAATGCAAGCATCTTATTGGTTGCCCTGGGTAACTGCTCCTGGGCAAACTTAGTGCCTTATATTACATATAGGGGGTTATAGAGTTTTATTAAGAAGTATGGGCTCATCTGATAGCATGTATAATTAGTACAACTGAATAATAATTTAGTTGTAAATGTGGGTAGCATCTTACTATACAAATATGTGTGTGTATGTATATGTATGTGTATATATATATATATATATATATATGTATGTGTGTATATATATATATATATATATATATATATATATATATATATGTATGTGTATGTGTATATATATATATATATATATATATATATATATATATATATATATATATATATATATGTGTGTGTGTGTATCAATGGGCTTATAGTATCCTATAAAAACATATATGGGCCCCAAGGAAGTCAGTGGATGATTGGTTGGCTTGGTGTTTGGTTCAGCTGAATATTTCCATGCCTGTTATGTATAAATAAATGTATCTCTTTTGTAGGGTTCCAGTAATTCACTCCCCTAAATTTTGCAGTTGGAATTATGTGCTGTGCACCTTGTGCCTGTGAAACATTCAGAGGCACACTTATCGAGGGTCGAAATTCAAATTCATGTGAGTTATTTAAAACTCCCATAAATTTGAAATTCTAAATTTGTCAATAAATTTGCATTTTCTCAGCTTGGAATTGGATCGAGCCAAAAACTCAAATTAGAAAAACTTGATTCGAATTTAAAAATTGATTGGCTAAAATGATTGTCTGTATAAAGGGTCATAATTGTCAGGCACCAAATGGGGACTATATGGAAGCTGAGAGCAAGATTATTTGTGGTACCCAGAGTCACAGAATGTAAGTAGTGCTGGAAATATCCAGCTTTGTGTTCTATAAAGAGTATAAGGAGTCAGAGGGACATGTATTTCCACTCAGGGAATGTCTCTGTGTAACTTTAGCAGCTGCTCATGGTCTAGAAATTCACTGATAGGAACACAGGAGTCTGAAGCACCACTGCCTGCTGGGAAATATGATGGCCTGGGTCAGAAAACTGGATGAAACCTTTTACCCTTCATGTAAAAAGTGACCTCCAATGTCTTAAATGTTACGTAGATTAATCATTAGTTTGTGGAAAGGAGTTCACAGAATCCATAGTGATAATGTACCAGAACATAAATCCTATATTTCCCTGACGCCCACATCTCTTTCTACTTCTACTTTATAATGTCCCTGGCTCCCTCGCCTAAATCATTAACTGCAGAAGGTTTCTTTCTAATTGTTCGCATTCCATATTTTAATATATGTTTGAATGTACAATTTTGTCTCTTTAGAGGTGTACAAGACAAATGTGTAATTGTGTATAAATGGTGGCCGACGTTCCCGCGCTACACCAGCAAGTATTATGGTTTCACATAGTTTGTAATTATTTTTTTAATAACTCCTTTCTCTGACAAAAAAAAAAATATATATATATATATATAATTAGTTCTTGTTTTTGTTCATGGCATTTTTATTTCATTTCTCTATTCTGCATTTCTGAGCTTCCTGTCGTCCTCCAATCACATTTGCTTATCTGTATTGCTGCCCATTTCCCTTTAGTTGGCCTTAATTCCATCCCAGCATCAATGAGCAGATTCAGTGCCACAAGAATATTTCTCCATTCATTCAAATGAAGTTTATAAGTGATTAAAGGGGGGTTAACAGGCAAAATTGTTAAATGAGTCAGAGTTCTTTTAATTTTTGGGGTTCTCTTTCACTTCCCACATAGAATCCCCCCCCGTCGCTCCATAACTTGTGCCTCAGTCAGATGGGCAAATGGGCACAGGCTGCAAAGAAGCCCTGTACTTATGGCAGCACATCTGTGTGAGGATACTGTAGCTTTAACTAAGCACATTATTGAAAGCCAACTGTTATTTATTAAATAGGGTTCCTTGTTCTTAATAAGTGACTATCCCCAGCCCAGGATCACAGCAGAATTTGGAGCCAGAGACCCTAATAAAGCTGCTTCCAAATGCACAACCACAGTCACTTCTCATTTAAATGGAGACAACAAACAATGTAGTGACTAGCAAGCTCATTAGAACAGGAATGATTTACCAAAGGGTGGCTGGGAGTTGTAGCTGAAGAGAAGCACATATGTGACACATCAATGCAGCTTTATGGCTCTAGGCGCAGGGAGAGGTTCATTCCAACGTCGGGACTGATTCTCAGCCTGTGTTTAGTAGATCTTGGAGCTTGACACTTGCTAGAACCCCCAGTCAGACTTTAGTAGAATGGATACGACTTCTGAATTATTTCATAAAACTATTGCAGCACAGATCCTTCCCAAAGACAAGAATAGACTTACTGCAGTTAAGTTTAAAGTGGAACTGAATTGGCCCGTCAACATGTCCCTTCCTCTTTTGTGTAATGTGCCAGTGTGTGCAAAAGCAATGACAGTCAAAATATAAGAGAAATGAAATAACTTAGGACTTTGCTTGCAAAATCCAGAAACTTGGCACAAAGGGAAACACTCCACCTGCGCTTTGTCACTTTCCTTATGTTATGGTCACCAAGTTCCAGTTAAAATGGATTTTAATATATTTAGTTTGACCATGAGACATTCAAATACTTACCATGTTGCCCCCGTTCCCCAGGTACCAGTGGTTTGGCCTGAGCACTGAAACAGACCCAGCTTAATATCCATGAGATGAGCATTAAAGGTACAGAACACTGATTTGTGCACCAGCTCAAGGCAATAGCTGCCCTCTAGCAGTGATGATCTGTGCCACCAAACATGCCTCACTCACACTCCTAAGATGGTGAACTCCTGAAGGCCTGGATCTTTACTGTTATAGGGATACTTTTAGGCTGATGCATCAAGCTCAGTATTTAGAATGTGGCATTTCTAACCACATTCATGTTTAGCTTTTAGTTCTCATAATGCTCTAGATGTGTGTATTTACATGACAGGAAGTGTGACCTTGATATTGAAAGCCCATATAAACTAAAATGGAGAAGCAGAGGTGAACCATTTCCTGAAAACTGTGGATTTACTCACCTAAGATTGAGAGGGATGAGTAATAACGAAGTTTGCCAGATACAGTTTGCTTTTGAACAGGTGACCATTAAATGCTACCTGCTGATTGGTACTAGTGCTAAGCACATTTGGCCATACAAGGGCAGATTTAAGCTGTTGATTTGGGCCCTTCATACCAAGTCATCAGCTTATCTGTCCCTATACGGAGCCCACAGACAGGCCTGCCTGATATATGGCAAAAACATCAGTTTTGAAACTGCAGACAGACTACAACAGCCGTGAAATGTCAATATGGTCCTTATCTAGGGTTGCAACCTGCTGTCGCGTGGAACTCAGGGCAGGGGGGTGGAGCAGTGACGTAATTGAGTGTAGGCGCGACATATTGGTATGGGTCAGGCCATAGCATCAGGGGAAGAGTTATGGAGATTGGCCGATCACCATGTCAATCATAGCAAATCCTGCCCAGTCCTGGACAGGCTTTCAAAAAACCAGGCTGCCCAGGTCAAAACCAGACAGGTGGCTACCCTATCTGACGGGTCTCCATAGGCCCCAATGGATGATCTGGTTCAGGGGTGTCCAAACTTTTGGCTTCCCTGTGCCACATTGGAAAAAGAAAAATTGTCTGGGGCCACACATGAAATACACAAACACATTTGATTTGTAAAAGTAAAGGAAATACACAGAAAAGAACTACAATACCAGTTGGATAAGCAGATGGAGCTATACACTGGAATATGGGACACCTGGATATTAAACAGACTTATTATTATATTATTATTACTAACTGGGCAATGGGCAGAGTCCCTCCTCCTCCTATTTCCTAGCGTTGCCACATTCATATGCATCCTGGGCCACATGTGGCCCTCGGGCCGCTATTTGGACACCCCTGATCTGATTTGATCCAGCATTTGAGTGTCCATACTAGCGGATCTGGTTGTGTATTGACACCATTAGTGTCTCTTATTACATAACAGAAGTGCATTCCTATCATAGAATAATGCTGAGCCCAGAGGAGATGGATAAGGGAGCAGCGTGTTTGTATAAATGTATGAACATTGGCCAAGTCTATCACTTTAGCATCCCTTTAAGCCAGTGGTTCCCAAACTGTGGGTCTGACAGTGGAGAAGTGGGCCAATCCTAAAGTGTATCCCTAACCTATTTTATTGCCTTGGACTTCACAGGAACTCTAGAAGTGTCTCACAACCATGTTATCCCACATCTGCCCCCACAAGGGGTTCGAGCAAACATTGGACCACAAAAGATAGGCCTGAGCTCTGAATAAATCTGCTTTAAGCCAACAAGTGCTCCTATTGCACGGGCTAAGAACATCCACATAAATGAATATCTTCCATCAACCATCAATTTTCTGCGGATGTATTTGCATTTGTCCTAAAACTTACAATGTACCTTTAATTAAGGTATCTGTGTGATGTGAGATGGACAACTGGACGATTGTAGAGAGAGATCAGTGGGTGCAGCTCCCACTGGAACACAAGGTGCCTGTAACAAGGTGTTGAAAGCAAATTGAAAGAGTGGAATTGAAATATCATACGGGGAATCTGTGTCCGTTATTTTTTGGCAATAAAGAATATATATAGAATCCAGCAGGTGGAGCCTTTGTGGAGGAACACGGCTTCAACATGGCTCTTTTTCTCCAGCTCATTTGTCCATTTATATCCCAGAGCTGTAACCTGTAACATGGAATGCATGTGTCGGCTTACACACCTCCCCCCCAAAAAAAAACCTCCAGTATTTGCTGATGTGATACCTTTTAACTGTTCATAGCAATAATTATGTAAAAAGCACACTGTTGTTCAGTTACACTGCTGTACAAGTGACGTGTAGGATGATAGAGATTTCAATAAATTTATATTCCCATCACGTGTGTTTTTATTGCACTCAATAATGGCAATTATTTCACCTTTGCTACAGGGAGACCTGCTTATTTGCCCCTAACTGGAGGGGTGCACTAATAGAGATGGACTGCTGTAACTAATGCGTTCCCTTGTGGTGGAACAAAGGAAAGAGGCACAGAAGGGAACACCTGAAGAAACACTTGTGTGTAAGAGCCCTAAAGGCCTCCATACAAAGGCAGATATATGCTGCCGACAGATTAAAGGAGAAGGAAAGCTACGGAGGCATTTTATTGCCAATAGATTAGCTGCAATAGTGCAAGCTAGAATGCTATATTTATTCTGTAGAATGTTTTACCATACCCGAGTAAAAAGCTCTAGAAACTCTCTGTTTGTTTAGGATAGGAGCTGCAGTATTAATGTGGTGTGACATCACTTCCTGCCTGAGTCTCTCCCTGCTCTGGGCTCAGATTACAGTAGAGAAGGGAGGGGGGGGGGGAGAGGAACAAACTGAGCATGCTCTTGCCCAGGGCAATGAGGTTTAAGCTGAAGGCAGGAAGTCTGATACAGAAGCCCATGAGTACACAATAGAAGGAAAGAAATGCAGTATGTCTTTTGACAGGGGACTCAGAGCAGCATTACTTTGGGGGTTTACTGGTATATTTAGATGGACCTTTCTGATAAGGCTTACTTAGTTTTAACCTTTCCTTCTCCTTTAAAGCTGGCCATAGACGCAAAGTTCTGACCGTACGAAACGATTTGTACGAACGGATCTTTGCGTCTTTGGCCAGCTTAAGTCAGCAGCTTATTGGGCAGTTTATGGGGCCCTCAGATTGGCTTCCCCAATCGATATGATCAGGTGGGTTTAAAACACCTGCTGGATCAAGGACTGTATGGGTTTGTTTATGCAGTCCTCAATCTGTTTGTTTTGCAAATCGTTTAATCTATTATTTCAAATTCAGTTTCAATAATGGTGTGAGGGCAGCCAAGACTTTATGTAGTAACAGGCAAGTTGTTTCAGGCAGCTACACAACAGTTATCTCCCAGCCATCAAGGACAGAGTATTTATTTTATCATCCCTCATCTATATAGTGCTGACATATTCTGCAGCTCTTCATGGAGATCATACACCAGTCCCTGCCCCAGTGGAGTTTTCAATCCAAAGTCTCTATCTCCCTCACTCACACTAGGGCCAGGAGCCAATGAACCTGCCTGTATGTTTTTGGAGTGTGGGAGGAAACCAACACAAGCACGGGAGAATATTTAAACATCTTTGCAGATAGTTCCCTGATCGGAATCAAACATTGGACCCCAGTAGTACAAGGCAGCAGGGCTAACCATTGCACCACCATGTTTCACCTATTTAGCAAGTCTGTAAGGCACAGAATTGCCTGAAATCGCCCATGCTGCTTCCTATTCATGTAAATAGAGTACAGTTGCTTCTTGTCAGGAAAATGTGAATTACAGCATTTTAATAGCCACCTATACTAGCAGTTCAGCCAGTTGTCTAGAGCTCCAGAAAGGGAGAGGCATCAGGAACTGCTGTTATCTTGTTACCTGACAATTGTTCTGAGGCCGAGCTGAACAGACAATTCCATCTGTTGGAGGGGGGGGTTATTGATATCAATTTGAAGGGCAGCACTAGCGGCAATGACACACGGGGAGATTTGTTAGAAATTTGTCTCACATTTCCCAGCGAACTATACCCCACAATGCCCAGAACAATGTAGGTCTCTATAAAAAGATATTGCATAAAACACCTCATATGTAAAACCCTGCTTCATGTAAATAAACCATTTTCATAACAATACACTTTTTCAAGAGTATGTGCCATTGGGTAATCATAAATAGGGACCGCCCCCTGGGATCCTACAATTCACAGTGGACACAAACACACCAAACAAACAATGACAGTATCCCTTTAAGAAAATATTGTATTGTTTTAATGGTTTTCTTTTTCTCTGTAATAATAAAACAGTATTTTGTAATTAAGTTACATGAATCCATATGGGTAACAAAACAATCGGTTTTTAAAATTATCTTTAAAGGGATACTGTCATGGAAAAAAACATTTTTTCAAAATGAATCAGTTAATAGTGCTGCTCCAGCAGAATTCTGCACTGAAATTCATTTCTCAAAAGAGCAAACAGATTTTTTTATATTCAATTTTGAAATCTGACATGGGGCTAGACATATTGCCAATTTCCCAGCTGCCCCAAGTCATGTGACCTGTGCTCTGATAAACTTCAATAACTCTTTACTGCTGTACTGCAAGTTGGAGTCATATCACCCCCCTTCCTTCCCCCCCAGCAGCCAAACAAAAGAACAATGGGAAGGTAACCAGATAGCAGCTCCCTAACACAAGATAACAGCTGCCTGGTAGATCTAAGAACAACACTCAATAGTAAAAACCCATGTCCCACTGGGACACATTCAGTTACATTGAGAAGGAAAAACAGCAGCCTGCCAGAAAGCATTTCTCTCCTAAAGTGCAGGCACAAGTCACATGACCAGGGGCAGTTGGAAAATTGACAAAATGTCTAGCCCCATGTCAGATTTCAAAATTGAATATAAAAAAATCTGTTTGCTCTTTTGAGAAATGGATTTCAGTGCAGAATTCTGCTGGAGCAGCACTATTAACTAGTGATGGGCGAATTTGCACCGTTTTGCTTCGCCGAACAATTCGCGAATTTCGTGCGAAATTCGCGAAACGGCGCCGGCGTCTCGTTTTTGACGCCGGCGTCCGTTTTTACCGCAAATTTTCGTGGGCGTTTCGTGAATTTATTCGCTGGGTGCGAATCGCGCGAATTCGCGCCTGGCGAATAAATTCACCCAACTATTAACTGATGCGTTTTGAAAAAAACATGTTTTCCGATGACAGGATCCCTTTAATGTTTCTTAGCAGACTAGAGGTATGGTGATCCAAATTATGGAAATCCTCATTATCTCGAAATCCCCAGGTTCCAAGCATTCTGGATAATATATCCCATACCTGTACAGAGAAAAGGGAATGAAGATTTATTTATTTAAATAGGACACAATTGAAAATGGTATTGCTAAATTTCAACACTTTGTGGATAGCAGGTTTCCATATAATCAACCCCATACCTGTAGCAGCATACACACTGGGGCTCATTTATCAACACTGGGCAAATTTGCCCATGGGCTGTTACCTATAGAAACCAATCAGTGATCAGCTTTTTAAAGCCAGCTGCAAGAAGAACAATGAATGCAGCAATCTGATTGGTTGCTATAGGTAACAGCCCATGGGCAAATTTGCCCAGAGTTGATAAATGAGCCCCAATGTGTCTAGCTATACTAAACCCTGTAATGACTTTTCTTTTTCAGGGTTATTATAAAAGTGTCAGATTTGTGTTGCGTTAAACTACGTTTTTTCACTACAAAAAACCCACAGCAAAAACCGGCAGTCATTTTATGCAAGGAACCCAATGCTGCCGGTAGTTAAATGTCCTCTAAATTTACTATAAAACAAATGTACCCTGTTACTACTATGACACCCCAAGAATGATTTTTATAAAGGAGAAGAAAAACACATTTCTCCCATAGATGCTTCTTTATCTGAACTGGTCTGGTGGAGCTTTACATTCTGCCATATTGGGGTTGGAGAAGTGATAGAGAGAAGTCAGAGCTGATAACTCAATGAACCCAAACTTTTTTCCAAAGGAATCCATGTTTTTCCTATTTGACTCTAGTTGTAGAGAATAGCAGGAAACAGTACAAATGCAGATCAAGAGTGTGACTGCTGTGACCTCACTCTGCGGAAAGATGAGAGTGATTTAGAGCTATTTGATGGTCGCTGCACGGCTGGTGGTGATGGAACAAATGGCAAGTCCAGTTTTTGGGGCACCAATCCTTGCCTGAATAGGCTCTGAGTCTGCTCTGTAACAACACAATCTGGAGGCGGAAACTTTCCCGACATTCTAGTTGATAACGGAATCTCACAAGAAAGACAATTTTGGAGCAGGTCTCGCTTTTGTGCATTGCTTGGACTTGTAATGTGCCTGTGAGATGCCACAGCCGTTCCTCTCTCTATGCTTTGCTCTGACCCGCCACTTGTAGCCTTCCCAAAAGCCTTGGGCTGATAAGGTGCAGGTGGAGTTAGGGGTGTTGGCAGCAGGGAAGTAAAAGAGAGGGCACGGTTTCTCTCTGCAGCAGGTGAGGCGGGCATGGAAGCTGGTGTACAAGGAGAGATGCTCAATTCAGAACCCTGCAAGTTTCCAGAGAGAGGCCGTCTGCTCAATTTCAATTTATGTGACCCAGATGAGCTCCTTGGGACTGTTTCTATAGATCTGTGAAACAAAACTGAATTGGAATGAAACTGAAAGCCACTGACTCTAATGGCATAAAACTGGGAATGAGGGACTGTAACTGCTGGAAAATCCAGATCTGTGTACATGTTACTTCACAATTATATCCTATGAAATATACCAACACCCAAGGGGTAATAACTTCAATAAATTCACACATAATAGACATCATATACACAGGAATCGCAAGTGTGGCCGCTCTAAGTTGCATAAAAAATACCAGTTTGTTATATTGTAACTATATTGTGGCACTGCCTCTGCCACAGACTTGGATCCCTGAATTCTGATGAGTCAGTGGATTAGTACTTAGGCCACAGGAAGGTTCTGTTCTGCAATGAAGTCAAATGTGTTACCTCGACACTGTGAGGTTCCTTTGGGAGTCTTTGGAGGTTACTGCAAGCTGGTTAAGTTGTAGGTCTCTCTCAAGGACCCGCCTCTCCTCCCTTAGTTCTGAAAAATAAATTGTTCACAAAAACACCATTAGAAAACATAATAAAACAAGTATATTTGAGCTTATTTAGCACTATTTATTGCATGCAGCTTTGAATACAAGGTTAGGAAAAGGGACAACAATGGAAGAATGGACAGAAGAAGAAGAAGAAGGGAGACAAGAGGGGGAGGGCAGAAGACAAATTGGGAAGAAAAGAATAAATATGGAGACAAGTGGAGAATTTTGAAAAATAGAAACAGAGAAATCTAAAAATTGGCATTAGGTGGTTAAACTCATTATATACTTAGTTTATAAGCTCTATGGGGAAAGGGATCTACCTCTTGTCTCTTTAAAGGAGAAATTAACCCCTGTACCAAAAAAAGCCCCCCTTAACTGCCTCGCATTTCCCCCCTCTCCCTCCCTGCACTGTGCAATAGTAAAAAAAAAAGAAACCAGTGCAACTAGCATCAGAATTTAATAATCAGCCCTGTAGCATCAGCTTATATTACAGGCCAACCTCATTTTCTGCTTGATAATTAGTGACAACCCCTAAGTTTAGCTTCTCAACAGCTGCTCAGAGCCTACTGAGTATGTGAGTGTCACAGACACTTTCCAACATGGTGACCCTCTGTGATAAGTTTGAAGTCCTGGATCATTGCTGCTATTGATAAGCTGAAGGCTGGTGCAATAAGTTCAGTATATAAAATATGGCATTTTTGGCCATATTAATTTCTAGGGTCTAGTTCTCCTTTTTTTTTTTTTTTTTTTTTTTTTTTTTTTTTAAAAACTGACTCTAAATCTCTCTGCCTCCCGCAGAAGCAGCACTCACATGGTGCTTTAGGTAGTGCAGTCTGACACATTGGAGAAGATGTGAGAGGGAGATTTACACATAGTGTGATGTATAACTGATTACATTTGGGAGCAATGGTCAATTGGTTGAGGTCAATTTATTTATTGGGAGGATATCAAGGGTTGTAACAACACAGCATTAGATGCACCTGAATGTTAGGGGTTAAGGCCCAGAGACCCAGAGACCCATAGACCACAATAATGGATGATTAAATCCCGGGATGTAACACAACATGGTGTAGTTTTCCATAATACATTCCAAGAGCTTGGGTTACTAGGCAGCTTCCGATATGCAACAATAGTTAAATGAAGAAAATAAGAGGTGAATTCAATGATATATAAAGTTCTCTAATTAAGAACAAGTGATAAATTAAAAGATAGATTGGAAAAAGTGAAGGGCATATTTGACACTGAATCTGTACGATTTGAGGAAGAACACAATGCATAGCTTTTAGAGACTGGTAGTTATACTTAACATCCACTCAGAGAGTGACACACTGGCAACAAAGTTTATTTCACTTCAGTTTATATGTAACAGATACGTTCGTTTTATATTGCTATCTTGTGTCTTGTTTTTAACTTTGTATACTTTTTGTACTTTGTGTGACGAAGAACTGTTTGTACTTTTAAAGGAAGCTTATATATCAGCTGAGATAGGCAACCAGTAAAAGCTTCAATAAGAAAAGACAAAAGCCATTTTGTGCAGCTCTTTTCCTGCACTCACTTAACCACAGGAAGACATGTCAATGTGATCTCCAGTACCTGCAAGTGACGGCTCAGGGAGAGAAGTCTGCACTTCTGTCGCATATAGATGTTCCTCTTCGAGACGTTGCTGTGTCACAGAAAACAGTCCATCACTAATGTTATATAGATAACTACAGATACAAATGGGCTCATATATTTACCCATCACAAACAATAAAGACAGTTAAACAGTTTATTAGCACAATCAGCAGCAGCAACATGTTGTGTTTGTGTAAAGCAGAAATGAAGAACAAACACTAGAGGGCAGCATTGTCACAGTAACATGTGATCTATTTACACACAGTCTGAAGCACTAACAATGCCTACACATGACAACTTAAAGGAAAACTATACCCCCCAAACAATGTAGGTCTCTATTAAAAGATACTGAGTAAAACAGCTCATGTGTAAAACCCTGCTTCATGTAAATGAACCATTATCATAATAATATACTTTTTTAATAGTATGTGCCATTGGGTAATCATAAATCGCTGAGGCAGCACAGATAGAGTCACGAAATGGTGGTTCAAGGCAAAAGATGTAAAAGGGCAATATTTATGTAAATATATATTCCAGTTTGGTAGATTCTTTAATATGTCATTCAATTTGATATAAACTATCTGTTGTTTTAGTATTCATTTTGGGGGTATAGTTTTCCTTTATTGACTTCAGGGTCAATATAACAGATCTATATCTTGTGCTTGGGAGGACTTTCTGCACATTATAATGAAGTCTCACGTGACAATGTTATATGTGGAATGCACAGACAGGGTGTGTGTGGGTGTGTATGGGGCAGGGACTGATCTGTGAATGATGAATAATCGCAGTTAAAAGCTGTGTTATGTGACAGTGCTAACAAGAAGAATACAACAATTACTGTGTGCTCCAAAGCTGACGCACTGTTGTGTAAGTGTGTGTTTGTGTGTATGCCCTTGCTGCGGGTGTACCTGAAAAAGTCAAACTTCAGCATAAAAGAATGGGTTTGGCACTTATGGGTAACTGTTTTCACTTACATGGTATAGTCCCTAATACCAACTAATGTTAGCTTTGGAATCATGGCCAATCTCTCAAAGGTAACCAGCAGCAATCAAAGCAGCAGCTAAAGAAAGGCAATTGTGTTGTTCCTGGCAGGCAGGGAAAGCAGTGTGGGCTTTGTGCTTGAATAATTAGAGAACGTTTGGTTACTTGGCTGAAGGTTGTGGTGTGGCCTCTGCTGGGAGATATCAGAAGCTGAAGGGTCACAGGTAGGACATCCCTGGGTTGCAGTTTGTGTGTCCAGTATCTGTTCATTGCCCTGGGGCTACCGCTTCTCTAACTCCAACTCTAATGCCAATATATATATATATATATATAAATATATATATATATATATATATATATATATATATATATATATATATATATATATATATATATATATATATAGCCCACATAAGGTGGTTGAACTTCACAGGACTTTGAGGACTTCTAATGATTTATTTTTTAAGGGATTTGTCAGTATAGAGAGCTGTAAGCAATCCTGCTCTGAAACACACTTTCATATCACCCAGAAAGAAAGCTGCATGTAGCTCTGATTATTAAAACAAGGCCTACTGTTATTATTACTTTTATTTTATTATATTATTTTTATGGGGGGTGTGTCTTTCCTGTGGCCAAAGCAAATATGTATGTAAAGGCTGAGAGAGCTCTAGTTTTCTAGCCTAAAAGGATGGGATTATTAGTAAGTGAATGGTTCAACTTTAAGGAATCGTTTTTTGTTTTGTAACTATTACGGCCCTATTTATGAACCACTGAAATACTAAAAACCCCAATTTCTGGCACAATTATAGTTCTACTGAAGAAGCAACACCAGGCTGAAGCAAGGTTACTGAATCATGTGACTACAGCTAAGCAAGTTGAATTTATTGAAGTGTCACTGATATTTCATGTGATCTGGTAACCATGGAGCATAAGGTTTAGGCTGGGAAATATGTTATTTTCACAAGTGAGAGAAAAAGAATCATCAAAAAAACATGCATAATACTAAGGGTTCAAATTCATCCATCTAGCGTCTGAGACGCAGACGCTAGATGGTCAATCCAGAGCCGGGCCGAGCCGGACAGGTGCCCTAGGCAGCCTGCCCGGCTGCTGTGCCGGCTGGATGAGCGATTCTGCGCATGCGCGAAAAGACGCGCATGCGCATAAAGACGCCTCTGCGCACACGCGAAAAAACGCTTCTGCGTATGTGCAAAAACCGCTTCTGCGCATGCACAAAAATCGTTTCTGCGCATGCGCGAATTGACGCATGCATGGGACAGTGGGCGGTCGGCAGAGAAGGGACCGGACTAGGGGTAGGAGTAAGTACGTGCCTGGCGCCCCTCCACCTTTGCGCCCTAGGCACGTGCCTACTCTGCCTACCCCTAGTTCCGGCCCTGGGTCAATCAGATGTGAAAATAAAGATATACCTTTTAACCATAACCTCGAGAGTGGGCGATTCTTCCAAGATGCCGGTGTGCGCTGCCACAAATTTTTGTGTACATTTACTGTTAACATGAATGAATTTTGTTACAATAGAGCCACTTGCTGGTCATTTTCTGACCGTTCTGACCACCAAGTAGTCAAGGAAGTTGTCAAGAGAAAGAAAGAAGGCTGGTCTGATGATGTTCTTCTGCTTAGGAAAGATTTGAGAAAGGTTTCTATTTTTTTCCAAACCAGAAGAACATCAGACAGCCCTCTGATTACATTTTGATGTTAATTGTGCTTGTTTATGAGCTGCCATGTACCAATAATTGTTTACTAATCAGCCTTATATTTTGACATTTATATTATATATACAGTATAAGTATATTGTGCATTGGTCCCTAAGATAAATAACTATTGAAGTGCCCTTGTAGGGAAGACCACCCAAAGACCATATATCAAAGCACAAATACACCATCTGTAAGAGCCAAACCTCTTTATTGGTACCTGCTCATTTTCAAGTGGCGAGTCATTCAGTGAGTCTATTGAAATTTCAAGTAATTGACTCAGTCCCAATACCCAGAAGAGGTAGTAACAGACTATTATCACTACAGAAACTAGAAATGCACTGGATTCACAGACTAGATACTGTGTGGCCTAAGGGCCTGAATAAAGATTACACCCCGGAAATGTTTATTTACCAGTAGGTATGTAGACTCATTACTAGTACTGATGTGATTTTGGATAAGATCCATGATTATATACAGTATGGTGACTAAATAACTCTTTTTCCCTTAATGCTGCCACCTGCATAACCTGAAGTGCCCTAGAGAGAGAAATGTGTATAGTATGCAGTACAGGTACTCTATATGCGCCTCAGATCAATTTAATGTCACTAACTAATTATATCCACTCAGGATGTATGGACTTAAGATACATGAACTTTTGCAAATAATAAGATATAACTAATTGAATGTTTATAGGTCTTTGGTAAAAGTGGAGTATGGAGTATACAGTAGAGTATACAGTAGAGTATACAGTAGAGTATACAGGGAGTATGCAGTGCAGTTTTGGGCTCCAGTCCATAAGAGGGATATAAATGAGCTGGAGAGAGTGCAGAGTTGTGCAACTAAACTGGTAAAAGGGATAGAAGATTTTTAATTATGAAGTTTGAATGTCATGGTTGGGGTTGTGCTCATGAGGGGACATGAAAACACTTTGCAAGTACATTAGAGGACATTAAAAGCAGATAGTGGGGGATCATTTGGAGGGGTTGAACTTGATGGACTTTTTTTCAACCCAAATTAATTATGTAACATATCTAGCCACTGCCACTACTCATTATTCATATATGTCTCCAGCTTGGCTGTATTTGCCCCCCCCCAGGCTATGAAGAGAGTCTGTCCCAGGCCTTCTGCACATTAATATTCAAGCCACCCTTTATTTGCCTTCCCATTCTCTCCATGTAAGCATTCACATTCATAGGTTTAATCATTAAAACTCTAGTTAAAGCCTAAGGGCAATCAAACATTACCATAAAGCCCATAATCAGAAGGAAATAGCTGGTGAGGTTTTTTAATCCCAGTGTTTATTCTTAAATGTTTATAGTTGTCAAGGCCTTTGACTAAAGAATTTCCCTTTGGGCTCCTGTATCTTACTTTGGAATTTATCGTATAGTGAGAAAACTGACTTTTGGCTTGACTGAACTGGCAAGGCTCACTTTCCTCAAATGCTAAGTCACATTAATATACTGTATAAACAATGAAATTAGGATTCCCACAGAAACACTGTTTGTTATTTCAGCTTACACATCTGCTTAAACATTGGCTTGGCTAATACTGCATTTTTTTAAAATTTTATTAAATAACCAGTCCCCTTTCTTGAGTGCACTTAGGTTCTGCTTACAACATTCTACATATTCCTTAAAGCTAAGCATAATTAAATGTATAATGGCCATGAACACAATCCCTGAAGTGCTCTTTATAAATTTATGAATTGGGATTTGTTTGTCTAATATATTACTATATTATATTAATCTATATATATACTATTATATATATATATATATATATATATATATATATAGGGGCAGGGGGCAGATTTATCAAGGGTCGAATTTCGAAGTTAGAAATACCTCGAAATTCGACCATCAATAGGCCTTGGAACAAACATTTAGTGAAATCTGATTTCCACTCCTGAAGAAGCAACACCAGGCTGAAGCGAGGTTACTGAATCACAGCTAAGCAAGTTGAATTTATTGAAGTGTTACTGATATTTCATGTGATCTGGTAACCATGGAGCATAAGGTTTAGGCTGGGAAATATGTTATTTTCACAAGTGAGAGAAAAAGAATCATCTTTGGCCAGGGAAGGGGGATGCAGGCTGCTCCGGCGCTGGGTTGGGAGTGGGTGTAGGGTAGGGTAGTGCAGATGGGCGGAGGGATGGTTGGGAAGTGCAGTGCGCCGGCCATCCGAATATTTTTTTGCAGGGAGGCATGGCGCACTGTAGTTATGCCACTGGCTCAAACAGTGAAGATTGCATATATGTAACAGATTACAATCTGCAGGTGCAGCAGAAGAATGGCAAATACATACAGGTACACAGGAACTGTATGCCTGTGGGGCTGGCCACCTATAACCCCAAGGTGGATGGGGTGCTAGATAAGTTGAGCTATGTGAATAATGCCAGTAAAATCTTGACCCACATGCACACATAAGGCTTTGGTTGTAGGATTGAGGAAGAGCTGCTGCTTAAACACTACAATGCCTACTTGCTCTCCTAGATATGACTTGATGACCAGCTTTATGGCTAGCTTTGGGGAGAATGGATGCTGTAGATATTTTCAGAACTCTAGCTATATGGAGACTACAATACTTTCAAAAACCTTTACATTACCAGCTAAAGGAAACCTGACTTCAGACCTCAAAGTAGGGCCGCAGAAAACTTTACAATCTCTTGGCTTTAGCCCCAGGTGATTTACACCAGACATATGGGAAGTATTCCACATCCTTAAATTCATAATTTTGTTAGAGAATTATTATTATTATCAATACCTACAGCTGGCACATTTTTGGGCCATTTTCAGGCCACTAACTTGAGTGAGATTAAGCTAGAAATTAATGACTAGAGCAGTGACCAAAGTGAAATTTGTATGCACTCCCTGGCCTTTCCTTGGTGCAATTATCCGGTGCTCAGTCCTCTAGGGAGACTGGTGATGTGACGAAGGGGCCAGCCCCCGAAACGTTGTGCTTGTTTGACACAATAAACTCATAGGGGTCTATCCCCTTTTGCATTCATCTCTGTGTGCCGGTTCCTCATTTGCTTGTTTCCTGTAGAGCAGTGACCCTCCATGTTGCCTGACACTGATTGGACACCTGTGATTGGCAGCTTAAACTGTGCAATACTGTACAAAGAATATGTTTACCATGTAAATGGCATAATTAAGTGAATAAAATTTCGAGGGTAGAAACATTGTTAAGCACATGATCACTAAGGAAAAAACACATCACATACCTGTAGAGATACTAGATCTCTCTCTAGAGCCTTGCACTCCTCTTCCAGTAAAGACCTGCCAAAACATATATTTGTATATGACTACGAGGCATTATTTAAAGGAAAAGGTTACGTTTTTTAAACTAAAAGACACTGTCTCTGAGGAATAATGTATAACGTGTAACCTGTAAAAATATAGGGAATAACTCTAAGATATTATAAGGTATGGTCCATGACCATATAAATAGAAGGCCACCAGTTGTGAGGTTTTATACAGGCCATGGATTGTGTGGTAACTTCTACTTGCTAAGCACTGCTTACAACTGATGGCATCGACATCACTAATGTTCAAAAGCATAAAACCCCAGGTCCTGAGCATTCTGGATAACAGGTCTCATACCTGTCTTTTACAGGTTATTCTCAGCACTGTGACCATGAAATTTCTATATGTGTGAAGACTCATCACATTCGAGGGGCGGCTCACCTTTACGTTAACGTTTAGAATGTTATAAAATGGCTAATTCTAAGCAACTTTTCAATTGGCCTTCAGTTTTTGTATTTTTATAGTTTTTAAATGTCCTTCCTCTGACTGTATGTCTATTAGGTCTTCATTTATCCAGGTCATGGTATATCTAGTAAAAGTAAATCTAGAGCAACTGGACATGCTGATTAATCCTTGAAGATGTTCACTACTCATTCGAGCAGCTTCTTCAGTTCAACTAATTGGTATGGGAAATCCTCAGCATATCTTCCAATAATCCAATCACAATGGTGTAGTGCAACAATCCAGAGAGGTGGCTATTCCAGCTTTCAAATTGGGGTCATTGACCCAATCTAAGAAACAAATACTCTGTAAGACTACTTTTTATTAACTCATCTTTCTGTTCAGACTCTCTTATATTCATATTCCAGCCTCTCATTCAAATCAATGCAAGGTTGTTAGGGTAATTTGGACCTAGGTGCTGAGATTGCAAACTGGAGAGCTGCTGAATAAAAAGCTAAATAACTCAAAAACTCTCTCTACATCATACTAAAAGTTAATTTAAAAGTGGACCAACCCTTTAAGGTGCTACACAATATGTTGGCGCTATATAAATACATGTTAATAATAAGGTGGCTTTAATGCCAACATGAATGGGTACCAACTGATAATTTTTTTAAAGAAATATTCATTACAGCTATTTTAATGATGTGAGCTTTCTTAAAATGCAAATAAAATCTGACTGGTTGGAATAATATTTTCTTTACAAAGACCTTATGTACCCTAGCACTTAGCAACAGCAGAAAAAAATAAGGAGAAATATGTTGAGAAATTAAATGATATTTTAAAGCAACCCACTGTTTCCCAACTGTACAAGCACATGACCTCATAGTCTCATTTCATTCAACAGAAACGAGTCTGGATATAACAATCTCATTCATCAGATCCCAATAAACATATTTTACAGAACAATGCCCCCCCCCCAAATGTCATATACACCACCACTATTTGCACAGTAAGCACTTTGGGCCAGATTCAGTTCAGTGAGAAAAAGTTATCTCATGGTTTATCACGTGAAAAAAAAAAACTTTTCTCCTAATTCAGTTCCAGCTTTTTCCCATAGACTTCAATAAAGTATTCACGTGACAAAGAGTGGGATGTTTTTCTGAATTGAATTGCATCTCAAGTTGAATCTCGTCCATGAGTTTTTACATTATAAACCTTTTTCTCACTGAATTGAATCGTGCCCTTTGTATAATAAATGTAACTGTTCATTGGAGTACTTGTTGGCTTGGTTTTAGCTGGAGCAGACCACTGAGGTTTATAGCACACCAATTGCAAGCAATTAGCCAGTAGATGTGGAAGTGTGAAAACTAATTAATGCCATGTATGCCATGCAGGATTTCTTAACATAACGAGGGTTGTTAATATGTTTTCAAGGTAGAGAAAACTGAAAGCCAGCAAGGTCCTTTAAATTGACAGTAAGAGATTGAATATTTTCAACATATGAAGTGTAGAAGGCTTTGTAGCATATAAATCAGGATTAAAGTCTGAGCTATCATTGAACTGTATTTGGCCAGAGCCATTCACATAAAACATCAGATTTTTTTTTCACACCACTGAATTTGCTTTTTTTACTGTCATTTTGCTCAAGTTAAGTAAAAAATAAAAAATTAGGTCTCCATGGCCACATAGGAAGAGGTACAAATATTTAACTTTAACATACCCACAAATGCCAGACTAAAATCCACGGCTGACATGTTTTCAGTAGAAATTCCAGCTTTATCTGTAAAGATGCTATTTCCTAGAAAACCTACCCTTTTGTGTAAAGCAGTGCTGTCGGCCTTCATAGGTGTTGTATGACATTTCCTATATAATTAGCTTTTATTTAGAATTTCTTATTCACATTAGTATTTCCTATAAGGGATGAACAGATCACAATGATAAATGCCTGATTGGGCCAAGTCTTCTGAGAACTTAGGGAGCTCCTGCACTACAGCCTCTAGTAGCATAGCATAAAACTATATAATAATCAATAAAATAATGAGACATTGTACTCAAGTGCACAGAGTACAATTTGAACTTTGATCAATGTGTAGATTATACGTCATGCCACTCACACCAGCAGTCACATTACATCATTGCACTTAGAGTTGGTATGTAACTAAAGCAGCACAGATTAATATGAAATAGAACATAAGATCTGGGGCCTCTACTGAAATAAATAGCCAGCAAATAAGCAAATACAATGTAAAAAAAAAACATTAACAACCTTTTTTCAATGTGCTTTTGTCTAGTGGAGATATAGATAAATGAGTAAAGTAATTCCTGCTGCAAAACAACACATGTTGAGGCACATTTGAGTCTGAATTGATCTCAAAATTTTCTGGAAAAAAATTCAGACCAAATTCGCACAGGTTTTTTCGCCGTATTTATTAATTCACTTTTTTGAATTTTATTTCTGATTTTTCACCCGGAAACTCTGATTTTTTCCACAGAAATCTTCGGATTATTGCACTACACCCGGCACAGATCAAAAAATCTTAGGAACCTCTCCCATTGACTTATATGCAACCTCGGCAGGTCTGAGATGCGGGATTTTCAGATTTGGACTTTTTCAATCCTCTGGATTTTGGCATTTAGAGTTTAGTAAATAACCCCCTTTGTGTAACTGTTTTCATATAATGTCATTGTCTGTGTCATATAAGAGTAATCTGCAAAGAGACTGTCCCCTTAAATGTAGAAACCAGTTCAGTTAAAGTCAGTAAATGATACAGAATTCTTGTGTCAGTCATCTTTCTGCTTTATGATATCATACTCCACAGTGGTTTCCAGGATGGAAATTGATTGACATTTTAATGTCTCCTAACATCCCGAGGCTCAGAAGAAGCTATAATTCCAGGTGTGTATGTAAAACCACAAAGTATATATTTTTCCTGTGCTGAGTGGAATTCTCATCTCAAACTGACAAGCCATAATTTTAAAAAAACATATTGCCAAATCAGCACAAGGGAATATTCCATCCATTAAGAAGAACAAGGGATCGGCACTGTAGCTTTGGAATGTGTTAATACACTCAATAAAATATATAAAAGTGTTTAGCCCTTATATAGTACAAAAGCCATAACCTCACATAAGACAGGATAAGGTTAAACCATTTCAAATAAATGCTGGTTAAGGTACAAATCCAGGGTTATCCAACTGCAAAAGCTCATCTTATAACACGAATGACAGCTTTGTGTCAAATAAAACCTACTGTACTAAATAATATTATCCATTATCTGTGTTTTACATTACCCTGCATTCAAAGTACATGTATCTTGCAGTTGGGATCTACTCTACAAGAGGTTTCCAAGATGTGAGCATTCCCTTGCCTTAAGGGCCCTGCAGCAAAAGATGGAGTGCTCAGCTCAAGGCTAGTTGTGGTGAGATTTAGGTGAGATTTTTTGTTTCCTTAGATATTGCTGGAAGCTAAGCTTGCATTTAAATAAAGAATATACCAGGGTTGAACGCTGCTCAAAGCCATAGATAGTTTTGGAAAATAAAGGTGTGCTATTATATTGAAACGCTTCATTTGCAAGTCTGAAAATCAGCGTTCTAGTCTCACCTACAGGTGAATCTGCAACACATCTTTAATCCAAAACTTTACATCAGATTAGTTTACTAGTCCTCTAATTATCTGAGAAACTGCAGATGTTTCATTTTCACCCTATGGTACACACAGGCACCACACTAGAAATATGAATACAATCAATGCAGGTGATTGTACAAAAAACAGGTGTATGATTATTCTTGGGTAGACTTCAGCAAATCAAGGGCACATATAAAGCTGGCAACTGTGAGCAGTGTTTGGGAAACCATGAATGCAGGACTCAGGTGCAGCCGTCCCTACACTCACAAACAAGGACTGTTCTGTATTAAAGGATGCCAGAAACATTCTGGAATATTGCCGAGTTACTCCCATTATGGACTCCACGGCAGCAGGAAGCGTAACTTCTGGCCTCATTCTGCAAATATGAATCTACTTCTTTGTGATTTTAAATATAACTTAATACCTGTCAGTCAGCGCTGTGTGCAAAGTGTAATTGAAATGCAGAATTCAATAGCTCCTGCTCCCCCCTTGGCTTTCCACGGGTTGTATTTTCACACCCCATTTAAGTCAGACAAGTATGCAAACAGCAGATGAACACAGACATGTTAATTATATAATATAAAGCACACACGTACCATTCAACTGATAAATCCAAAAGGTCATGAGCAAGGTTTGGCAACCATGGTTTGATGTATAGTTATTGATCCCACGGGGTTCATGTGGTCTATATAGCATGGCGTGGGATAAATCATTTGCCATTTACTCCCCTTAACAAACAAAAGTCAAACGCTTGCTGATCTCTGCACTTACAGTCATGAGACTGTCTCATAAGGGTCTCAACCTAAACTGTCGCCTTGACTGGCTGCCAAAGTACTAGTGGGCCGTTTAAAATCAAGAAGGCTTCTCAGCAGATAAATGCTTGGAGTAATGCAGTTTTTTTACAGGCACCAAGTGTGAAATGGAAGATGGATAATAAAATATAAAAATAGTTTTTACACCATAAAATACCAAATATATTTATGGGCAAAATGCTCACACATTATAAATAGAAGCTAATAAGAATATAACAATGCTGTATCTGAGATCACTAATAGGTACAGGGTATAGACAGAGCTACAGAGCAGATAGATATCAGTCTCAGTGCACAGTGCAGAAATGTGCTCATTAAATGCACTGTAAATTAGGGTCAGATTGATTCACTGCAAATGGTTGGACTAGAATGGAAGTCCACTGCACTGTGTGCACTTTATGTACATGTCTTAGTTCCCTTTGGGGTATTAAACAGTCCTGTGAAACTTAAAGTTGGGATTTTAATTTCAAAGAATATTTTAGTGAAGTCTAGTGTTTCCCGGGTCACTTCACAGGTTATGCTTTCATTAGGGTTTTGTAATTCATTGAGGAACCTCCATTAAATGCAATCACTCCTCCTCTGATTCCTCTGTAGCCTGGTGTCTGAAGACTTGTTTTTATTTTATTCAAGAAGCCATGTTTCCTAAGCAATGAGCAGCCTACTGCACTTCTCCACAGTAAGCTGTCTCCTGTACAGATTCCACATGTAAGTGATGCATAAATCAACAAAGAGTAAATGGAAAACACATTAAGAATTATAAATGGCATTAAGTCTGTCAGCAGCACTATAAATTATAGGAAGTTGTAGACTCTGAGGAGTTCCATGATCATAAGGTGTAAAGGCAAGGGACAGCAAGAGTTGTGCTTTCATAAAAGTCACTGAATTGATCTCTCATTTACTTTGAATATTTAAATGGTGGTAAATTCCTTTCAGTTAACTGTAAGACTGGCTGTGTTCCAAGTCAGAAGCTCAGGTGTCAGAAATGTGCACATTTACACTGGCTCCTCTTTTAGTGATCCCTCCATTCTGCCTTCTCTGTCAGCAATGGCTGGACATATGTTTGGTGTCACCTAAAAGGCACACACCAAAATGTGAGCAGCAATTGGCTAGTATATTATAGAAAGGGAACAGGAGCCAGGGTGGCCCAATATTCAAGGGGGAAACTTTTGAGCACATCTGAAAGAAAATGGGCAACATCAAGAGATATGAGGCTTGGCACACTACCATACAAAAAGATCTGGGCATTTTACAGGGGGTGATGGGGTTCATATCTCTTGCTCTTTTATGTGCACAAAACATTATGATTCTTAAATGTTTACACATATTATTACAAAGACCAGAGCTTGCTGCAATGAACATTTTAGTCCAGAAATGAAAATTTACTGAAAATTCAAATATCATTTGGTATAGAAGAAATCAGGTACTCCTTAATTGGTTAGACCAATATTTTCAGAGGACGCTTTGGGAATTATACTCTAATCCTTTTGACATGAGTACTGGGTTGCTTTAAAGTAGATGTCAAAAGAAACTAAAATGAAAGCAGTGCTGGGTATGGTAGCATGGTTAGCATTATAAATATGATTATCATATCTAAGTTAAACAAAAACTTTACAAAAATTACATATTTTTCACATCCAGATGCATAAAATAATCATAAGATTTGGGTAACAGCAAGACACTGATATGGAAACATAGAGATGCTTAGAAAAAGCATTCAATAAGTTATAAGGACTCTAAACTTAAATGGGAAGTGTCTTTTATATAAACATATAACCAAATTGTAGAGGATGTTTAATTCATTTCCACAAATAGTACCGTACTTTAGTTTCCTTATAGTTTTGAGATATAAATGGTTTATTATTATGCTTCCTCAGCCTAACATTGCACACAAGTCAACCATGTTGCATGTAAGTAGTGCATTTCAGCAAAGAATAAATGGAACAACACCATGTTTCATTTTCCAATTAAAATGTCTTGTAGCACCAGAAACATGGTGTTGTTCCAGTTTTCCTTAGTTGAAGTGTTCCATTGGGAGGATGGCGGCTGGAGAATGTGCATCACTTTACAAGCACCTGCTAGAAGAAGTGCCAATTACTGCAGGTGAAATATGTCAGTGACTAACAGTGTGAATGAGTTTGTACCCTTAGAAAGTTATACAATGCCATGGCTCAAAAGTTAATAGTACTGTTAATAGTACTGGTAGGCAACCTGATTTCTAGCAACGTGTAAGACCAGATAATATACCGACAAACTGTATCCTTGAAATTATACCAGCTTTAACCTCCAGTGACTACTTATACCGTTGTAAATTACAAAAGCGGATTCATTATCCCTAATTTTATTTAAACATTATTAAGTCGCTACGTACCGTATATACTCGAGTAAAAGCCGAGTTTTTCAGCCCCCAAAATATGCTGAAAAACTCTACCTCGGCTTATACTCAGGTCAAGCGCAAAAACGGTCGCCGGCGCCTTAGAATAGTAGCCGGCGCCTAAGAATAGTCATCCAAAAACGAGATTGAAATTTACCAGAAGCTGCTGCATTTCTCACCCTCGGCTTATACTCGAGTCAATAAGCTTTCCCAGTTTTTGGAGGTAAAATTAGGTACCTCGGCTTATACTCGGGACGGCTTATACTCGAGTATATACGGTATGCAAAAAGAAAGAAACGGCAAGGGTGCACATTATTGTCAATTAAGGTTATTGTATTTTTAGATAGAAATATCTACTATGGTCAGAACAACCTGCAAAGCATGTTATTTAAAATGTCATTTATAAATGTAAGCATGTAAAAATACTGAATGGAAAAATGAACTTCTGTAAGATTTATATATCCTCAAGTGCTGAGAAAGCTAAAAAATAATTTGCTACCAGAGCCAGCCTGGCCAGACTTTGGACTCCTAACTCAAGCCTCACTCTCTGGTGTCCACAGATCCTTAGAAAGCTTGGCTCGCTTATTTGTTAAAAGCCACAGCTTCTTGGCTCACATAAGCAAGTAAAGAGAGCCAAAATAAAAATACTTCCCCAGAAACAGATGTAGCCGCCAATAAATCTAACTAGGCGCAAGAGACTTATACATATTTTCCCCAAGAACTTCCCAACAGTGGTTTCCAATAATTGTTAAATAACTAATATCCACTATACATAACACATTAAAACACCTCAGATGTGTATGGATCAGAAAAACATATACTGTAGAAATCTAGTTAGTAAGAAAACCTTGATTTGTTTAGAAAATGAACCACTGAGAAAAACAGATATTCTCACTTACTTTACTCAGGGTTGCAATATTATTGATGTGCTACATTAAAAAAAGCTATTTAATTAGTGTACCTAAGTAATTTGGGGTTCAGGGATACATTGTTCCATACATATGTGTATAAATACAGAGGGGTTAAGAGCACAGTGGGGCTCATTTATAAACTCTGGGGAAATTTGCACCTGGGCAGTAACCCATAGCAACCAGTTAGTGATTAGATTTTTTTTTTCAGCCAGCTGCAAGGAAAACAATGAAAGCAAACATCTGATTGGTTGCCATCTGCCCAGGTACAAATGTGCCCAGTGTTTATACATGAGCCCCAGTGTGTATTAGTAGTACATACTACAACCAAGGTCCATCCTACCTACTGCATTCATGGAACAAGATTCCAATAATAGATTTTGTTTCTTTTCAACATTTTTATTGAGTTTTCCAAAAACAAGCGAAATAGATTTTGTTTACAAAACCAGAATTGCGTTTAAGTGCAAACAAACTAAAGTTGGTTGAATAAATTAGACCTGATTCAGATGAATTAAAGGAGACATTTTGCATAAAAAAAGGAAAGTACCAGTGCGTTATACTCATTTAGATATAAAAGAATTGTGCTCAAAAAAGTAGTGTTTCAGGCTGATTTGTTGAATATTTCTGCAAAAACCCTAATAATCCCTCTCTTCCCTTCTACTTCCTACTCCCTGAATTCTCAGGCTGTGAAGGGGAGCCAACGGCTCTCAGCTCACTGTACTGAAGGATAGGAACCAATCAGCAGCTAGCAGGACCTTATAGGGAACTGAAGCCTGTCTTTGCTTGTGTGACTGCAGAGCTGTGATTGGCTGTCTGCTTCCTACTGTGCTTCTGGCAGGGACCGTCAGGACACGCCCACCCCTCATTTGAAACACAGACAGGGACCAGAGAACATCTATAGGGAGCTCCAATAAAGGGGCTACTTTTAAAGATAATATTCATTTTTAGCACCATGTAGAAGCAACACCATATATTACTTATAATTGCTTACAAAATTCTTTTTTTTTAATTTATCCTATATGTCTCCTTTAAGATCTGGGTTTTTTTTTATTATTATTATTATTATTGGCATAAATACCTGTAAAGGGAAAAGTCCAAATCCCTATGTAAGTAAGGATGCTACTGTTATATAAATGTTACTCAATCTGGTACTCTGTTATTAATAATTCTTTACTTTTTTGGAGGCTTTCTTCTCTGCTCCTTGCTTTTCTCATCATTTCCTCATACTTAGCATCCTGCCTCATTCATTCCTATTTTTTATTTATTTCTATATTCCTATTGAGAGTCTGGCTCATTCAATTATTTATTTACTGGGTAAAGCAGTAAAGTAAGCAGACTGTATATTGTGATACATAATGTGAATAATAAAAAATGTATTTCTGAACACAAATTAGCAGGAAGTACCCCAGCTCTGTATGCTTAGGCAGTGCTGGGCCAGGACAGCCGGGCGCCCCAGGTAACCTGTCCGGCTGCATCGCCCCCAAGTGTGCAAACAAGAACGCCCACATGCAAACAGGCACACAGATGAGTGTGTGCATGCATGAACAGGCACTCACTGCCACGATTTGAATTCAGAGAGCGGAACTTGCCTTGGCACTTTGTGAGCTACATTTGCTGGATTAGGGGTAGGCGACAGGGAAGGCACACGCCTGGCATCCCCCAAACTTTGCATCATAGGCACGTGCCTCTTCTGCCTACCCCCAGTTCCAGCCCTGTGCTTAGGCAGCTGAAAGGGGATGTCATCCCATTGAGTTAATGGATTCTGTTAGAAAACCTAAAAAAGTAGCCTTCAGCTATTACTGCCAGCGTGCCATGTTAAATGCAGGTTACTAATCCAACACTTTGGATATGTTGTTGGGTTGGAAAATGTACAGGCATGCAGTACATATCAGTGTAAACTAAAAATAAGTAGTGAATCTAAATGATCAGGCCAAAGAACTAATGTACCTTGCCGCTTATTGAAACAAAGATATTCTTCTCACTGTCTGAATAACTTCCTTGTAAGTAGGTCCTTCCTCTCTGTGACTTCTTAAATGCCAAATACAGTCACCTTTTCACTACTGGGGCTTGCGTCCTTGGTACCCTCTCAGAAAGAATGCCGCAGTGAAGGGAAGTGGAGCTACTTAACCATTAGTTACATAAACGCCTATATTTGCTTTCTGATGAATCAAGGGTTATTATTCACATACAGTAATAAAGATGCAAGAGACATGCATTATATCTGCTCAAAAAACTGCTGGATCAATTGTGAAGGGTGGAAGGCAGCTGTCAGAAAATGTGATACATTTACAAGGTATCCTGTTCTATGTTAACTATACAAAATGTAAGTTAATGAGAAAAAATATAAATTACTTTTATACTTTTAGTCAGAGGTGCCCAAATGGTAGATCTTGGTAGAGACTGCAACCAGTAGATGACAGCAGTCCTACTTTGTACACTAAGGGGTATATTTATCAAAGAGTGAGTCAGAGATCACCACAGTCCACTGGTGTGAATTCTGGCACTGTCCATTCTTTTCTTTGGGATTTTTAAAAGAGTATTTATCAATGGGTGAAAGTGAAAATTCACTGGTGGTGATCTCTTACTTAACTCTTTGATAAATATACCCCTAAGAGTTACATTTATATCCCACTTCTTCATACTTTTAATTATTCAGACAGAAAAAAAGTTTGGAAAATATGTGTTGTAAGTTTAGATTTAAAAAAATGCATTTCATTGTGTTAAATGCATTAATGCAGTGGCTGCCATCAGCCTTAAAGTCTGTTTATTTGTCCTTACAAAAAGCTATGAATCATAGATAAAAAAGTAATAAAAAAGCATGTCACCGCTGCATGACCAGTGAGGCTAATATGCAGGTTACCAACATGTAAAATGATAACCGGCCTTCCATGTGGGGGAAAGCCTTCAGTGAAACAAACGATGCTGAGAGTTGCAGTTTAAACACATTCTCTTTATTGTCACAGCCTTAAGTTAAAGGGGATGTAAAGGCAAAGAAATTAAATCCCATTTTTACTTTCTTTAATGAAAAAGAAATATATCTCCAATATACTTTAATTAAAAAATGTCTTTCATTTATATAAGAATCCTGACAGTATGCAGTGAAATGCCCCCTTCATTTTACTTGCTCTGACTGCTGTGGAAACTTCAGACGGTCCCTAACTGCTCTGCAGGGAAACAATCATACTTTCAAACGGCAGGGGACAGCCCCATACCTTACTTCCCAGAACTCAAGCAGCTTTGTTTGTTTCCCTATAGAGCAGCTGGCGACCGTGGAGAGATTCGTATCTGCAGACTCAGTGCAGTCTGCGTATTCTGATTTTTATCAGATTTTGTATCAGCTTCTATGGCAGATATTATTTGACCTGTGCTGTTTTGATAATTTATGACTATCCCTAAGCTTAGGCTCCCAATTGAAGCCCAGACCACACTGAGCAATTGCATGGTTTTGCAAAGATGTTTAACAAAAAGTTACAAGACGATGACCCCCTGCAGCCAAATTTGAAAGCATAAATCGTTTAATTAGGCTTCTAGTGCAGTAAGTTCATGTTTATTTTTTAGTAGACAAAATACATAATTTCTAGCAATTTTCTATTTTAGACTTTAGTTCCCCTTTAAGCATACCTCCCAAGTCCCGCTTTTGACAGCTTAACCAGCAGTCCTGCATTTGTACTGAAAAGTCGCTACTTTCTCTGCACTGAACAGGCAGAAAAAGATACAGAGTTTCTAACTTAATTGGCTTTTGGCAGAGAGCCCAGAACAAAATTTCGACGATGGACAGCACCGTTTTCGTATATGTAAAATCCTTTATTGTTACATGGCTACGACTAGAGATACAGAGATACATCATCGAAATTTCGTTGTACCATGTGGATAGTGACCACTGTCAGAACGTGCACCGACGGAGTTGAGGAGTGTGTACTGACTTGTATATTTCTTTACAAGAGAGCCCAGAACAGCCACTAGGTGCAGATAAGATACTTTTGTAACAATTTTGAGATAAGCAAATAAGTAATTTTAACAATTTAGGACGTCCCTTGGGAAAAGTTAGACTAACATCTTAAAAGGCAATTCACCTTCATTAACAATTAAACTGTGATAACTGAAAAAAGCCACAGAAATATGTTCAAATTTTCATAACCTGCCAAATTTTGTAAAATTAACATGGTAATTAGGGGGTGTGGCCACAAAAATGGTTAGGGTCAAAAAATATTTTTGTGTCCCTCTTTTTATCTCGAAAATGTTGGGAGGTATGCTTAAAGCACATTCACAGGGCTCAATCTCCCAGCTTTCCATATGACACTTCCCAGGGGGACACACACGCTCCCAGGCACCCCTCTTGGGACCTGGCCGGCTCACTCTGCAAATCTAGCCTTTCCTCTTATGCCCTGGCTGGCAGGATTCCCGCTGGGAACACTATGCCCACTAACCATGGGCCATAGCTGCCCATGCCAGTTAACTTGCTCTCTTACAATTCCATAGAGTGTACTGTTACACCACTAGGCCACACACTGCCTAGGCTCAGTACCTCTCCCAGGAGATGACTCTACTGCTGCAGTACCCTCTGCTCATCTTTCTTCCCATGACGCATCTCTAATCTCCCTTCCTGAAACCTTTCCTTTTATAACTTGCTGTTCTCCACCCACTGGGGCCTCACTCAACAATTGTTATCATCCAGCTCCCCCTAGTGGCTAACCTGAATATATGTATTAACTATTTTAAACAATTAACATTTCACCCTATTACAAACAGGATTTTAGAAATATCACTTTATGAAACTACAAATTACAGGTAAAACATGTCACAAATGAAGCAGTTACCAGAAATATGAGTCAGGGGATCATTTAGAGATATCACTTTATAGAATCACCAATCATATTTAAACCTTGTCACCAGTGTATGACCAATAATAATTCACATTTTTAAAAATGATTTCCCTTTTCTCTGTAATAACAAAACAGTACATTGTATTTCATTCCAACTAAGGTATAATTAACCCTTATTGGAGGTAAAACAATCTTATTGGCGTTATTTAATGTTTAAATGATTTTTTTTAGTATACTTAAGGTTCAGAAAGATCCCTTATCCATAAAACCCCAGGTCCCCAGCATTCTGGATTACAGGTTACATACCTGTATATGGAAACAACACTTTATGAGGCTTCCAATCATAGATAAAATGTGTCACCAGTGTAAAATCAATGAGGCTGGTAATCAGGGGGGGATTAAGAAATTTTAATTTTATTAAAATCACAAGGGCTCATTTACAAACATAGGTGCTAACCTGCAAAAAATCTGATTAGTTCCTAATAAATCAGTCCTAGCTTATACACATGTCAACTTTGCTACTCAAAACAATTGAATGTTTCTGGAGGATATCAGCAACTACAATGATATCTCTGCTATATTCTTATATAGCATCTATACTTGAAATAAAATCCTTTCTAACATAAAGAAGTTGAACCAAATTTACATGGACAATAATATTTGTATCCTAGATCCTAGATTTTGCTTGTTTGTCTGTCTCCCGCGCCTTTGGCGCTGGCTTTTTTATTTCAGTAACAATAATATTTGTATGTATGTGTTGTAAAGCTGCTGGTGATTTTAAAAAATTTATTGCAGGTTTGTCCTATGCAGATGATTCACTGCTTGAATGCTGCCTATGTTAAAAAAAAAGATACCAACAGCTAAACTAGTGAGAAGTGGTACAGGAATGGGATCTATTTTCCATAATATTCAGGGTTTTCAGAAAAATTAATTTTTCTGTAAAGTGAAGCACTATACCATAATGATACTAAAAAAATATTTAAAAATAAAAACCAGCCAATAGAATTGTCTTGCCACAAACATGGATGTATGCCAGCTTAGTTACCATCAAGTACAAATTACTCTCATGTTACTACAGAAAAAATAAAGAAAAATTATAATTTTATTTTGGAGCTTTCTGGATTTTTTTGATACAATACTACAAAAGTGGTAACATTAGTAACACTATTTAGACAATGACATTTCAAGCCATTTGTAATGATCAGCTGGATGCGCTTCATGCATTACAATATGTCTGGAATGGTGGGTAAAACCATGGTTCTTTGTTTTTAGAAGCTGTAACAACAAAAGCATTCCACTGAGCTATTTTGGCATGCCCTTCTCTGTGCTAAGCACTGGCATACTGTACAGTGATATCACTTTCTCTGCAAGCAGCTAACTGGCCACATTCATTCCCAGAAAAAACAGGTCATGTGAATCATCTTAAATGAATGGATTAAATTCTGCTCTTTGATGGAATTATTTATACATCATGCAAAATGTACCTATTAAATAAGCTGCATCTAATTCCATTTATTTTGCTAAAAGGGAAACTTTAAAAACTTTAAAAAAATAAAATGAGGCATATTTAAAGAAATGTAATTCAATTAGGGATGCACTGAATTCACTATTTTGGGATTTGGCAGAATCCCAATCCTTCGTGAAGGATTTGGCTGAATCCCAAACTGAATTCAAACCATGATTTGCATATGCAAATTAAGCGATGTTCCAATATACATTCATTCTAAACCAATGTTTCATCTGTGTGTCCTGATAGAATGTGATAGGAAACCCTTTTTTATTATAAGAAATGCCAAAAGTTTTTTAAGCAGAGAAAACCAATAATTGTTGTAATCAAGAGTTGAGGGTATTGGGGTGTCCACAAACTCATTAATCAATTGAAAATTATCAAAATTGGGACTTAACCTTCAAGCCAATCACCTCTTGAAAAATTATCATAATATAAATAATCCAAACTCAAATACTAAAAAGGCAATATTTATTCGCAACCATGCCATGAAATAAAAATTAAAAACATGTTAAAACCAAGCAGTACTGCATCCTGAAGGAGGGATCCCTCTCTTGTATATGCTTAACCCTTTAAGTGCCAGCAGAATTTCACATTTTGGTTACGCGAAATGCCAGCCGTTTTTGAAACATTTTGTGCTCTCTCACTTTAGGGGCATTTTCTGAGGGGAAACCTATAGTTTACCTAGGAAAACTATACATTGTTTTTTTCGGTAGAAACTGAGCTTTCTAAATCTGCCTGAGTTTTCATGTATTTCCACCTGTGCAAAAAAATTTATAGTGCTAAATACCAAAAAAAAATGAAAAATTACCATTTTTCATCGTATATCAATTTATACCAGAAAAATATTTCATTTTACGGATGAAAATCCAACTGATTTGGAAAGCCTTATGTCTCTCGAACGTGCCAATACCAGATATGTATAGTTTTAGGGAGATTTAGGACTTCTGTACCTCAAAAACTCCCGGCAGTATATTGCCGAATTTTGAAAGCACTAAGGCAGAAAACGGCATGCTTTAGATTCCAAGGCAAAAACTCCTGAAACCGTAGGTTTACCCCAGAAAACCATACATTTTTGAAAAGTACACATTCTGCCGATTACAAAATGGGTAACTATGTCTCTCTAATCCCAACTACCAAACATAAAAGCTTGTCTGAACATAGCGGTTTTTCAAAAAAAAATTCAAAATTCTGAAAAATCATTGCAAAGGTTTTATTTTGCTGCTCCGCATATCCCAAACTATATTAGGTACCAAGAAAAAGCACCTGAAATATGATTGCCAGGGGTCCACTGAACAGTTTGATACCCATTATGCATAGGTTTACCAAAGTATCTGGCATTTAGAGACACCAATATGAAGTTAGCACATCCAAATTGATCAGGACTTTACTTCAGCTACTGAGAAATCAACACATTGACTGCATTTTTTGTGGGGTAAAAACACAGAAATATATGTTTACCCCCCAAACCCATATATTTTTGGAAAGTACACATTCTACAGAATCTAAAATGGGTACCCATGCCTTTCTGCTCCAAACTACTGAGTCGCAAGGCTTTCCCAAAATTGTCGGTTTTGGTGAAATATGTGAAAATTGCCTCAAACCTTCAACTTCCCAGCACCATATCACCCATGTATCATTATGTACTAAGAAAAAGCACCCTAAATATGATTGCCAGGGTTCCTCTGAACATTTTGGTGGCCATTGTTCATAGGTTTACCAAAGTATCTGGCATTTAGAGGCCCCAAAATGAAGTTAGCGCATACAAACAGTCCCGTGGGTAACTTCAGCTAATGAAAAATCAAACACATTGACTGCATTTTTGTGGGGTAAAAACACAGAAATATATGTTTACCCCCAAAACCCATATATTTTTGGAAAGTACACATTCTACTGAATCTAAAATGGGTACCCATGCCTTTCTGCTCCAAACTACTGAGTCGCAAGGCTTTCCCACAATTGTCAGTTTTGGTGAAATATGTGAAAATTGCCTCAAAGCTTCAACTTCTCAGCACCATATCACCCATGTATCGTTACACACCAAGAAAAAGCACCCTAAATATGATTGCCAGGGTTCCTCCAAACAGTTTGGTGGCCATTGTTCATAGGTTTACCAAAGTATCTGGCATTTAGAGGCCCCAAAATGAAGTTAGCGCATACAAACAGTCCCGTGGGTAACTTCAGCTAATGAAAAATCAACACATTGACTGCATTTTTGTGGGGTAAAAACACAGAAATATATGTTTACCCCCAAAACCCATATATTTTTGGAAAGTACACATTCTACCGAATCTAAAATGGGTACCCATGCCTTTCTGCTCCAAACTACTGAGTCGCAAGGCTTTCCCACAATTGTCGGTTTTGGTGAAATATCTGAAAATTGCCTCAAAGCTTCAACTTCTCAGCACCATATCACCCATGTATCGTTACGCACCAAGAAAAAGCACCCTAAATATGATTGCCAGGGTTCCTCCAAACAGTTTGGTGGCCATTGTTCATAGGTTTACCAAAGTATCTGGCATTTAGAGGCCCCAAAATGAAGTTAGCGCATACAAACAGTCCCGTGGGTAACTTCAGCTAATGAAAAATCAACACATTGACTGCATTTTTGTGGGGTAAAAACACAGAAATATATGTTTACCCCCAAAACCCATATATTTTTGGAAAGTACACATTCTACCGAATCTAAAATGGGTCCCCATGCCTTTCTGCTCCAAACTACTGAGTCGCAAGGCTTTCCCAAAGTTGTCGGTTTTGGTGAAATATCTGAAAATTGCCTCAAAGCTTCAACTTCCCAGCACCATATCACCCATGTATCATTACGTACTAAGAAAAAGCACCCTAAATATGATTGCCAGGGTTCCTCTGAACATTTTGGTGGCCATTGTTCATAAGTTTACCAAAGTATCTGGCATTTAGAGGCCCCAAAATGAAGTTAGCGCATACAAACAGTTCTGTGGGTAACTTCAGCTAATGAAAAATCAACACATTGACTGCATTTTTGCGGGGTAAAAACACAGAAATATATGTTTGCCCCCCAAAACCCATATAGTTTTGGAAAGTACACATTCTACCGAATCTAAAATGGGTACCCATGCCTTTCTGCTCCAAACTACTGAGTCGCAAGGCTTTCCCACAATTGTCGGTTTTGGTGAAATATCTGAAAATTGCCTCAAAGCTTCAACTTCTCAGCACCATATCACCCATGTATCGTTATGCACCAAGAAAAAGCACCCTAAATATGATTGCCAGGGTTCCTCCGAACAGTTTGGTGGCCATTGTTCATAGGTTTACCAAAGTATCTGGCATTTAGAGGCCTCAAAATGAAGTTAGTGCATACAAATAGTCCTGTGGGTAACTTCAGCTAATGAAAGATCAACACATTAACTGCATTTTTTGTGGGGTAAAAACACAGAAATATATGTTTACCCCCCAAACCCATACATTTTTGGAAAGTACACATTCTACAGAATCTAAAATGGGTACCCATGCCTTATTGCTCCAAACTACTGAGTCGCAAGGCTTTCCCAAAGTTGTCGGTTTTGGTGAAATATCTGAAAATTGCCTCAATGCTTCAACTATCCAGCATCATATCACCCATGTATCATTACGTATCACAAAAAAGCACCCAAATTGTGATTGCCAGGGGTCCTCCAAACAGTTTGGTGCCCACTGTGCATAGGTTTACCAAAGTATATGGCATTTAGAGGCCCCAAAATGAAGTTAGCACATACAAATTGTCCTGTGGGTAACGTCAGCTAATGAAAAATCAGCACATTGTCTGCATTTTTGTGGGGTAAAAACACAGAAATATATGTTTACCCCCCAAACCCATACATTTTTGGAAAGTACACATTCTACAGAATCTAAAATGGGTACCCATGCCTTTCTGCTCCAAACTACTGAGTCGCAAGGCTTTGCCAAATTTGGCGGTTTTGGTGAAATATCTGAAAATTGCCTCAAAGCTTCAACTTTCCAGCAACGTATTGTCCATGTATCATTACCAGCATAAAGCATCCTAAATATAAACATAGGGGTCTACTAAATAGTTTGATGCCCAATGTGCATAGATATACCAAACTATGTGGCGCACAGAGACCCCCAAATGACAATATGTATAGACATTTTCACGGCTGACGCGCTGGCTGCTGCAACATAACCACCCGGTGTGTGTATTATGCGACATTAGACCACCTAACAGTACAGAGACCCCAGAAAACCATATATTTTCAGAAAGTACACATTCTGACGAATCCAATATGGGTAAATAAGTGTTTCTACTACAAACTGCCAAACTGCAAAGCAATGCTGAACATAACGTTTTTTATCAAATTTCTGAAAATCGTCACAAAGCTTGAATTTTACCCCCATTATATGCCCCACATTTCGTAACTTATCAGCATAAAACATCCTAAATATGAACGCCAGGGGTCTACTGAACACTTTGATGCCCAATATGCATAGATATACCAAACTATGTGGCGCACAGAGACCCCCAAATGACAATACTGTATATACATTTTCACGGCTGACGCGCTGGCTGCTGCAATATAAGCACCTGGTGTGTGTATTATGCGACATTAGACCCCCCTAACAGTACAGAGACCCCAGAAAACCATATATTTTCAGAAAGTACACATTCTGATGAATCCAATATGGGTAAATAAGTGTTTCTACTACAAACTGCCAAACTGCAAAGCAATGCTGAACATAACGGTTTTTATCAAATTTCTGAAAATCATCACAAAGCTTGAATTTTACCCCATTATATGCTCCACGTTTCGTAACGTATCAGCATAAAACATCCTAAATATGAACGCCAGGGGTCTACTGAACACTTTGATGCCCAATATGCATAGATATACCAAACTATGTGGCGCACAGAGACCCCCAAATGACAATAGTGTATATACATTTTCACGGCTGACGCGCTGGCTGCTGCAATATAAGCGCCTGGTGTGTGTATTATGCAACATTAGACCCCCCTAACAGTACAGAGACCCCAGAAAACCATATATTTTCAGAAAGTACACATTCTGATGAATCCAATATGGGTAAATAAGTGTTTCTACTACAAACTGCCAAACTGCAAAGCAATGCTGAACATAACGGTTTTTATCAAATTTCTGAAAATCATCACAAAGCTTGAATTTTACCCCATTATATGCTCCACGTTTCGTAACGTATCAGCATAAAACATCCTAAATATGAACGCCAGGGGTCTACTGAACACTTTGATGCCCAATATGCATAGATATACCAAACTATGTGGCGCACAGAGACCCCCAAATGACAATAGTGTATATACATTTTCACGGCTGACGCGCTGGCTGCTGCAATATAAGCGCCTGGTGTGTGTATTATGCGACATTAGACCCCCCTAACAGTACAGAGACCCCAGAAAACCATATATTTTCAGAAAGTACACATTCTGACGAATCCAATATGGGTAAATAAGTGTTTCTACTACAAACTGCCAAACTGCAAAGCAATGCTGAACATAACGGTTTTTATCAAATTTCTGAAAATCGTCACAAAGCTTGAATTTTACCCCATTATATGCTCCACGTTTCGTAACGTATCAGCATAAAACATCCTAAATATGAACGCCAGGGGTCTACTGAACACTTTGATGCCCAATATGCATAGATATACCAAACTATGTGGCGCACAGAGACCCCCAAATGACAATAGTGTATATACATTTTCACGGCTGACGCGCTGGCTGCTGCAATATAAGCGCCTGGTGTGTGTATTATGCGACATTAGACCCCCCTAACAGTACAGAGACCCCAGAAAACCATATATTTTCAGAAAGTACACATTCTGACGAATCCAATATGGGTAAATAAGTGTTTCTACTACAAACTGCCAAACTGCAAAGCAATGCTGAACATAACGGTTTTTATCAAATTTCTGAAAATCGTCACAAAGCTTGAATTTTACCCCATTATATGCTCCACGTTTCGTAACGTATCAGCATAAAACATCCTAAATATGAACGCCAGGGGTCTACTGAACACTTTGATGCCCAATATGCATAGATATACCAAACTATGTGGCGCACAGAGACCCCAAATGACAATAGTGTATATACATTTTCACGGCTGACGCGCTGGCTGCTGCAATATAAGCGCCTGGTGTGTGTATTATGCGACATTAGACCCCCCTAACAGTACAGAGACCCCAGAAAACCATATATTTTCAGAAAGTACACATTCTGACGAATCCAATATGGGTAAATAAGTGTTTCTACTACAAACTGCCAAACTGCAAAGCAATGCTGAACATAACGGTTTTTATCAAATTTCTGAAAATCGTCACAAAGCTTGAATTTTACCCCATTATATGCTCCACGTTTCGTAACGTATCAGCATAAAACATCCTAAATATGAACGCCAGGGGTCTACTGAACACTTTGATGCCCAATATGCATAGATATACCAAACTATGTGGCGCACAGAGACCCCCAAATGACAATAGTGTATATACATTTTCACGGCTGACGCGCTGGCTGCTGCAATATAAGCACCTGGTGTGTGTATTATGCGACATTAGACCCCCCTAACAGTACAGAGACCCCAGAAAACCAGATATTTTCAGAAAGTACACATTCTGACGAATCCAATATGGGTAAATAAGTGTTTCTACTACAAACTGCCAAACTGCAAAGCAATGCTGAACATAACGGTTTTTATCAGATTTCTGAAAATCGTCACAAAGCTTGAATTTTACCCCATTATATGCTCCACGTTTCGTAACGTATCAGCATAAAACATCCTAAATATGAACGCCAGGGGTCTACTGAACACTTTGATGCCCAATATGCATAGATATACCAAACTATGTGGCGCACAGAGACCCCCAAATGACAATAGTGTATATACATTTTCACGGCTGACGCGCTGGCTGCTGCAATATAAGCACCTGGTGTGTGTATTATGCGACATTAGACCCCCCTAACAGTACAGAGACCCCAGAAAACCATATATTTTCAGAAAGTACACATTCTGACGAATCCAATATGGGTAAATAAGTGTTTCTACTACAAACTGCCAAACTGCAAAGCAATGCTGAACATAACGGTTTTTATCAGATTTCTGAAAATCGTCACAAAGCTTGAATTTTACCCCATTATATGCTCCACGTTTCGTAACGTATCAGCATAAAACATCCTAAATATGAACGCCAGGGGTCTACTGAACACTTTGATGCCCAATATGCATAGATATACCAAACTATGTGGCGCACAGAGACCCCCAAATGACAATAGTGTATATACATTTTCACGGCTGACGCGCTGGCTGCTGCAATATAAGCACCTGGTGTGTGTATTATGCGATATTAGACCCCCCTAACAGTACAGAGACCCCAGAAAAACCATATATTTTCAGAAAGTACACATTCTGACGAATCCAATATGGGTAAATAAGTGTTTCTACTACAAACTGCCAAACTGCAAAGCAATGCTGAACATAACGGTTTTTATCAAATTTCTGAAAATCGTCACAAAGCTTGAACTTTACCCCATTATATGCTCCACGTTTTGTAACGTATCAGCATAAAACATCCTAAATATGAACGCCAGAGGTCTACTGAACACTTTGATGCTCAATATGCATAGATATACCAAACTATGTAGCGCACAGAGACCACCAAATGACAATAGTTATTATACATTTTCACAGCTGACGCGCTGGCTGCTGCAATATAAGCGCCTGGTGTGTGTATTATGCAACATTAGACCCCCCTAACAGTACAGAGACCCCAGAAAACCATATATTTTCAGAAAGTACACATTCTGACGAATCCAATATGGGTAAATAAGTGTTTCTACTACAAACTGCCAAACTGCAAAGCAATGCTGAACATAACGGTTTTTTATCAAATTTCTGAAAATCGTCAGAAAGCTTGAATTTTACCCCATTATATGCCCCACATTTCGTAACGTATCAGCATAAAACATCCTAAATATGAACGCCAGGGGTCTACTGAACACTTTGATGCTCAATATGCATAGATATACCAAACTATGTGGCGCACAGAGACCACCAAATGACAATAGTGTATATACATTTTCACAGCTGACGCTCTGGCTGCTGCAATATAAGCACCTGGTGTGTGTATTATGCGACATTAGACCCCCCTAACAGTACAGAGACCCCAGAAAACCATATATTTTCAGAAAGTACACATTCTGACGAATCCAATATGGGTAAATAAGTGTTTCTACTACAAACTGCCAAACTGCAAAGCAATGCTGAACATAACGGTTTTTATCAAATTTCTGAAAATCGTCACAAAGCTTGAATTTTACCCCATTATATGCCCCACATTTCGTAACGTATCAGCATAAAACATGCTAAATATGAACGCCAGGGGTCTACGGAACACTTTGATGCCCAATATGCATAGATATACCAAACTATGTGGCGCACAGAGACCCCCAAATGGATATATAGTAGATAAAATTTACAAGGCAAAACAAAATAAGGCAGTAAAGAGTGAAATGAAAAAAAATCCAATAAAACCACAAAAATCAATGTTTTTTTTCCAGAATAGTGTTATCGGCCGTCAGAATCACAGTTTGAATATTTTAGCTGGGCCAAACAGGTTATACGGCTAGAAACAAGTGAACACAACATATGCAGAGCTGAAAATGCAATAAAATGGCTAAAAATTCAATAAAATGGCTAAAAATGCACCAAAATACCCAAAATTGCAATATAATCACCGAAATAACATACAAAAGATATTGCACAGTACGGTTAGCGAATACGCTATTCGTAATGGCAATAAAACATTTTTTTCAGCCAAAAAAAGAGACGATGCCATAAGAAAAAAAAAAAAAAAGCCACAATGCCATGTATGTGCGTGTGCGTGTGTACAAATGGTAAATTACATGTTATGTGCGTGTGTGTGCGTGTGCACATGTGTGTAAGTGCAGTGAGTGTAAGTGACCCCCCCAATCCCCAAAAATGTATGTGTAAGTGTGTGTAAGTGTGAATCTAAGTGTGTATTACTGTAATAAGTGTGTGTTGGTGTGTTTGTGTGTGTAATTGTTGCACTAACCTGAAAAAGTCTCTGAAGACTGTTGCACACGATGTGGAGGGGTCCCAGGAAGACATCTGCGACGATCCTCGTGTTCCTGTGCTGTGGGGGCGGAGATCAACGGCGCAGTGCTGGCTGCAGCAGCAGGACACGTAAGTAACACGTGCCTGCTGCTGCTTTTGGGCCCCTGGGCGATCGCGCCCCAGGGGCCACTCGATCCCCTGCTCTGCTCGTTGCCTAGGGGCAGGGGATCGAAGCGGAACGGAGCGAGCGGCTCTAACAGCCGCTCCTCCGCTCCACAACCCGGAAGTGCTGCAGAACGTAGAATCTACGTTCTGTGGCATTTCAAGTTACTTTTCCACAGAACGTAGATTCTACGTTCTGTGGCACTTAAAGGGTTAATCACATTACCTGAATTGCGTATCAGGTGTGTGAAAAGCAAATGTTTGGTGTAAACACTGACTAATGTGCTAAGATGGGCACTGTGTATTAAATAGTTATGGACAAATCTGTCATATGCCTATTATTCACATCTGAATGGTGCCTTCGAAGGTCATGTTAGTCCAATGTTAAATAACTATGGAGTAGTCCCAAATGAGGAATCATGTGATGTTGGGGCCCTGGTGTAACTTATCACATTAAAGGCTGTTGGATAAATGGGGCTAATTGAGCCCAGCGGATCCTGTGGTGTCCAAAAGAATATATTGATAGTGGTGGTATAATAAGACCAGGTATACTGTCTATATGGGAGTTCAAGCCACAAAGTCAATATGTAGTGACCAATGTGTCGCAGTATGACAAGAGTTACTTTAACACACCGGTATGGATGATGTAAGTGCTAGGCCACAGAAACTCCCAATATTATCCAAACTCCAACTGGGGTCAGAGTGTTTGGTGTATTGGGTGTATTGGATCCACCTTGGATAAATGCCAGCGCCCCGTGTCTCGCCTTGCGTAGTGAGTCCTCTGAGAGGGGAAAAGCCATCCCTCAGGAGCAGTGCTGTGCCTCGACAGCCGTTTCGCTAAAATAGTAGCTTTGTCAAGAGACCGAGTGCAGGAAGTGACGTGTTCTTAAAGGGAACGTCACATGGCGGTGACGTAAATTGCCATAGTGATAGATATAATGTAAACAATTTCGTGAAACGAATACCAATAAGTACTTGTGTTACATGTAATTCATTAGTCCATACAGTGTCTCCAATCTCCCTTGAGATCCACAATGTCCATGTCTGCTGTATTTAATTGCAGAGGCTTTTATGTATGAACACTGGTTGATAAGACGCTAAATGTATGTGTTTGATCCTTTTTTAACCCAAACTATAGGTAGAGGTCTGACAAAGTCAGATGAAAAAAAGTTAACGATATTTTTTAAGAATAAAATAGTTGATGCTATATCTATACCAAGTAAACTCAAACCATAAATTGCAAGACCGAAATAATTAATGATAATAATAATTCATAAAAAGGTGCTGTCTAATAACTTAGGTAAAGTGCTAGTGCAAATAAATAAAGTGAAATCAATCAGTCCTGACTGATATTGATTATTCTTGAATCCAAAGGGTATATTAACCCACCAATAGATTCCAATAACACCCCTTAATAAATAAGTTCATTCATTAATTAATATATAAAGTGCGATTAATCAAATAGATTTGGCAAATCGATATTGCAATTAAGTTCCACCAGTAAAGTGCAGTGCAACAAATAGGCTAAAAAATTAGACTTGGTAATTGATTAATTAGTTAAAAAGGAATTATTAAAAAATGGCCAAAAATTCAATATGGGTTAAAAAGTCATCCGGTCATACTCCAAGAATAAAGTTAATAGAAATTTGAAAAAAAATAGAGGGTGGAGTTGTCCCAAAAACTGACTACCTATTTTGTTTCTAAAGCCTGGGACACCACAAAGTAAAGGCAGGACAGGGTAACCGGAGCTGTGGCCTTGTAACTTAACTTGCCCTAACAGTTAAAAGAGGCTAAATATCCCTAAAAAGCCACAAACCCACGGCCCCTTAGAACGGAAGGAAGATGAAAGGTGGTAAAGCAAAGGATTAGACCAGAATTCCTGCCCCCATCGAAATATAACCAATATGTTCCCCTAATGGAATTGATTCTTCAGAGTCAGATTCAGATTATTATCTTAGACCAATTTTCAAAAGAACGCCGACACGCGTTTCGCTTAGAAGCTTTGTCAAGGCGCTAAATTTCCCAATATAATGGGGTAATGTCCTCGTAGGTATGGAATTTGCTAACACTATAGCTAATAAGAACCATGGCATGGTCGGAATATTCGAAATTACTGAGTAACTTATCACACTACAAATTTATACAAAATTAAACTAAAGTTAATAAGAAAACCCATACTAAATAGACAAAAATATTCTAAAAAAAAAAAAAGGGGGGGGGGAAAGAAAAAAGGGGAATATAGTTTCTTCGGCGTCACCACATCCCAATTATTTATTAATAAATGCTTGGAAATTCAAATGGCCATTCAGGCCAAATTCAGATTTATAGGTGTTAAGCCAAAATATCCAAGTAGTTTCCAACTGAAGCAGTCTATTATCCAGGTTGCCTCCTCTTATATATCTATGATCTATACCCTGGAAATATGAACCTGCAAATTGTCCCTAAAATATCCAAGTAGTTTCCAACTGAAGCAGTCTATTATCCAGGTTGCCTCCTCTTATATATCTATGATCTATACCCTGGAAATATGAACCTGCAAATTGTCCCTTGTGTGTACAATGAATGTGCTTGGCTATGCTCGATAGAAAATTACAATTTCGGATATCCAATGATGTTCATAGATTCGCCTCTTGAATTGCCTTTTAGTTTTGCCAACATAGAGGCCGTCGCAATGGCAAGTAAATAAATATATTACGTGGGTGGTGGTACAGCAGATGTAGTGACGCATATCAAAGCTACATTCCCCCCTCCCAAAAGTATTGGACAGCTTAATGAAACGACATTGTTCACAACATCCACATCTAAAGCTTCCAGTTGTCTTACAACAAGCTGTTTTTGAACCTTTCTGAAAATGACTTTGGGTTAGTATATCCCCAATGCTGGTGTTTCTTTTGTAAATGAACAATGGATGAAGAGTAACCAAACAAGATAAAATAGGATCTTTGGACAAAATGTCCCAATGTTTATGTATTATACTGTAGATCTAATATCTTTGTCATTTTCATTATAAGTCAAAATTATTATTATTACTATTATTATCCTATTCTATTTTTCACTTAAGATTAAATAGTTCAGGGTTATTTTTTATATTAGATTCTTTACATATTTTAAATTATCTAGATTCTTTACATATTTTAAATATTCACTGATTTTGCTATTGTTACAGAGTAATGGTTATAAAAAATAACTACTTGGAAATATATTAGCTAAGTATGGAATATGTGATTATAGGCAACATAAAAACACGTATACCTAAAAAGTATCTTCAGGGATCTGTGAATTCTGAATTGAGAAAGCCAGTTGGATGGCTGGTAAAACGTCTTCAAGGAAAATCACAGCACACTTATTTTTACACATATGGTCTTCCTAAAATTCCAATATCCTGCAAGTCACCCATTATATACTCTCTGCCCACCCCAAGTTATTACTTACTGCAGGTGTGATATGACCTCATCAATGTCGGAAATCTTTAATTTCTCCATGATTTCTTCAAGATCTTCTTCAATGTTGGATCCAGTGGACAAAGAGGAAACAGGTCTGTGAAGAGACCCAAACGTGAATAGTTTCAAACTGGTAAATAATTAACAATGTATTAATGTAGAATAGTAATAGGGATCATGGGATGGGATTTGAGGTATTTTCATCACATGAGCAGAAAAAATGCTTTGTATGTTATTGGCCTCAAACTAAAGCACACTCTGTGACAGTCACCAGTACATGGCACTACAAGCAACCTATCACTACACTTACAGGTAAACAAAAGCTTGGAAGCTGGAAGGACTAGGCTTTTAGCTGTCTTCTTTATAAATGGGATTTTTTGAGTATGATCATGCCCAACTGTTTGGCACCTTGATTTTACATTTAGCATAAAAGAAGTCTGTAATAACTGAACTCTAAATTTCTATATCTTATATCTATGGTGTGCTAAACCTTCATATTTACTAAATAAATACATTATATTAGTTATGCCCGCATATTTAGAGGGCATCCTACCCCCAGGGCCACACTATTTCTTCAGTGACACTGATTCTTGTTTTAACTCTTTATCTTCAACATAACTTATTGGTGTTTCCATTAGGAATTTGAAAATGCATTACATTAATGATTGTGCCACAAAAAAGGGCACCATCAGAAATTACAGGGGCTCCATATTACTTATTTGGCTAGGGCCCATGGGGGGGGGGGTTATTTGGCCCTTACTTGTCCCAACTTAAAAAAAAATGTTTTTTAATAGGCTATATCCGGCAGCTCCCACATCCACCCAAAAAAAACACACTAAATGGCCCAAACCCACAGATCCTGCAACAAGCCCCACCCTTTTAGGTTTCCCAAAACTAGAAGTTAAGTCTTTCCAAGCCCTGCACTAGGTTCAGGCTCTTGACAGGAATCCTGCCTGTCCATCCCTGATGGTGGCCCTGGTCACTGGTAAATGAAGGACATTTCTTTGATTTACTTTTCTGTATTGTGCATATGAATGTGCTTATGATAAAGAGTGGTCTTTAAATACTAACAGTCTGAACACCACCAGTATTCACTTTTGAGGCCACTAACTAAGGAGCATAGTTTTATATCATGGGTACAGTTATTAAAACTTTACTGACAAGCAGGAAAGGATTTCCAAATGTGTAGCTTTATCAGAGCATTTTTTTTAAATGTCTCAACTCGTAAAAGATGCAAGTGTTTGGGCAGTCGAAGGGCCCTGGAGTTCTTATTCTGCACAAACAAATTAATACTAAATACTATTTATTTAATTAACAAATAAGATCTAAAAAAATAAACAAATTTTAGTCACAAATGCACTGTTGAAGGGGGTTTTCAGACTCTGTCTCAGGCTGCTGGCATGGTCACCAGTATTATTCTGCTCTTGCAAATCTGACTGTTACTAATAAATTTCTACTCACCGATCATCACTATACCTGCTGCCCATCTGTTGCCTGTTGGTTCCCTGGTCTTTCAATCTGGCACCAGTTCCGCTATTGATTCTGCTGTCAGACTGGGCTGTCCCCATTGCAAAATTGACAATTTTGGCATTATATTTAGACAGTGCCTGGTCTATGTCCCTGTAAATAAGAAAATGTTTAGAAACTCACAAACTATAATTGATAATGTTTATAAAGAAAATGTTTTATTCAGCTAGGAAAAAATGGTATCTTGCGTTTTATAATGTCAAGTGAGTGTTCAGAGGGAACATATGGTTAGCCCGTGACAATAAATGATTGTCACTGTCTTCAATTTTCTACGCATACTTAGAAGCTTGGATGAAGGTTTTTAACCCATGAGTTTTCTTTTTCTTTTAAAACTTTTTATTAGATAACTATACAGCATTTATTTTCGTCATAGCTGATTTTTATAAATATTTCTACTTTCAGAAAATGAATATTCTCCTACGCAGAGGACAATGTCATCATATTCAAGTACCCAGAGGGTAGAGAAACCTTTCGTTTCCATCATTTCTCACAGCTATACAGCATAGATCGAAACATTCTGACCTTGGAAATTGCATATCAATAAGAATTAAACTAATAAACTTAAACAACCGTTTCCGTGTTTATTATAAAGCTACAGTATTGCTCCTAGTTCAATGCTTATGACCACGCAAAGTTCCATCCTGTAGGTTCCAACTCTATTTAACCTTACCCCTTGTTACACTTTTTCAATTATAAAAATAAATAAATAAATAAACCATAAAGCTCCTGCCAGATATTTTTATTATAACCTGGTATATGATATCCAAGGCATCCAGATTTTGGTGTAGACATTATATTTATCTGCAGTAATACTCAACATTCTCTCATTTACCATAATCCAGTTCATTTTGAGCCGGAACATAATTATGGGAATTGAACACTTTTTCCAGGATGCAGCAATAGTCTGTTTCGCTGCTGTAAAGATAAATTGTATGATTTTACGGTGATATTTGTTCGAAACTGGAATTGTTGTATTAAGCAGTACCATCATAGGATCTTTTCGAGTGTTTGATTCCCATAATTAAATCAATTAATGTAAATATCCTGGACCAGAATCTGAACACCTGTCTACAATGCCACCAAATATGTAACATAGAACCTTCTATGCCACAATTTCGAAAGCAGAGCGGGCTAGAATAAGGATAAAATTTATGCAATTTTGTGGGAACCATATACCATCCAGATACTACTTTATATAATGTTTCAAGAGCCAAAATATTTATTGAAATCTTAGCTGTATTGGTCCAAGTTTGTTGCCATGAAGATTCACCTATTGTAGTGCCCAATTCTTTTTCCCATTGTTTAGAGTAAGTTGGAAGGGAAGAAATCGAGGAATTTAAAATTTCTTTATACAGAATGGATATTATTCCTCCACTACAAGGAAACTTAACACACATTTGCTCCCAGGCAGAAGAGGTCAGAATATTAGTACACCCTTTAAGCACTTTGGTAAGAAAATGTTACATTTGGATATATCGAAAACATTCTGATTTTGGGTGGTTATTTTGTTCGACTATAACAGACCAGTCCTTAAGGCCTTGCAAGCCAAGAAATTGGGTGACATATATCATATTATGCGATTTTCCACCAACAAAAGTCTCTATCCTGTAGCCCTGGTTTAAAAATAGGATTCCCAATCACAGGTATAGCTGGGCAATGAGGGGACATCAAAGGTGTTTTTTGTATGGTTTGATCCCAAACGGATAATGCCATTTTGAGCAATGGGGTGGAAGCAGTAGGTCTTTCTTGTTTAGGAATCCATGGTAACACTGCAGGATTTATTTGATTTCAAACATGCTACTTCAATTTGAGCCCATAAGGGGAGGTTGGGTCTATAAAAGTGAATTAGTGGCATAATTTATGCAGCCTGATAATAGTAAAGTAGCAATCAGCAAATAACATTTGTTTGTGAGTCTGGTGACCTATTGTTATCCTATTTATATTCAGATCTTGTCTGATCAGTATTGCTAGAGGTTCAATCGCTAGAATAAACAATAAAGATGAGAGAGGGCATCCCTGTCTCGTCCCCCTATGCAAAGTAATTGAGCCAGAAGCAAAAGGACCCCATTTTAGAAAAGCTTGCGGAGTGTTATATAAAGCTTGGATAGATAAGAGAAATTTATCCCCAAAGTTTCATTTTTTTAACACACAACATAGATAATCCCAGGTGACTGAGTCGAATGCTTTTTGAATATTTAAAGCCAGTACTAACGCTGACGTTTGTGAGGCATTAAGAGTATATATTAATTGTATCAGACGCCTTATATTTTCTCCGCCATCCCTGTTGGGGACAAACCCTACATAACATCATTATTTAATATTGAGATAGGACGGTAACTACCACATTCTAACAGATGTTTATTAGGTTTGGGTGTTAATGCAATTTGTGCCAATATAGAGAGTGAATGCAGTTTACCTCCACACATCAAGTTATTGAACATATTAGTAAGATGTGGAGACAATAGTGGAGCAAACTTCTTATAATACATTATTGAGAAGCCGTCTGGGCCAGGTGTTTTGGAATTTGGGAGTAATTTAATTGCTAGCAAAGTTTCCTCTATCGTGATATCGTTATCCATTATCTGTTTTTGTCCGGTAATCCCACTTTAGTAAAGATGTTGTCTACTTGAGTTACTTTAAATTTAGTGGGGGTTTGATACATTTTGGAGTAATAATCAGTAAATTCTTGTAAGATCTTCTTTGGATTGCCTGTATTGTAATCAGTTTTGGTCCAGATTTTATGTAAAGGGGGATTTGGGAGTAATTTAATTGCTAGCAAAGTTTCCTCTATCGTGATATCGTTATCCATTATCTGTTTTTGTCCGGAGTTAGAGCAGGTAATCCCACTTTAGTAAAGATGTTGTCTACTTGAGTTACTTTAAATTTAGTGGGGGCTTGATACATTTTGGAGTAATAATCAGTAAATTCTTGTAAGATCTTCTTTGGATTGCCTGTATTGGAATCAGTTTTGGTCCAGATTTTATGTAAAGGGGGATTTGGGGTCATTACTGAGTGTAGCGTTCAGGCTAAGGGGGTGTCTGGTTTGTTTCCTTTACTATAAGGCCTATTGAGAGTTTTCTTTTTCTATTACTTCCAATTGAGTAAAAGCATTAAACTTTTTTTTGTTTGGTGTCTTTCTATATGATGCATTTTTGTTTGCTTCGCCTTAAAATTTAACTAAAAACACAAATATTGATTAAATATTGTTCAGGGCTGCTATACTTACTTTTTGTACATTCCCCCGTGACTACACTCACTCATGGTCATAAACACAAACATGTTAGCATGTTGTGCTCTACAACGGTTCAAACATTACTGCTGCTGTCACACATTAATGCTGCTGTCACACATTACTGCAACGCAAGAGCAGCACCATCACTGCAGTTTTGGGCAGCTGAGCCAAAAAAATGGGGACATTATAGAACCAACAGCTTTATGCTGGGCAGGACCAAAGTCCTGAAATGGTGCCTGTCCCCTGAGAGGGGGACTAACAGAAAAACCTTCTGTAAACAGCAATTTAGGTGATCTACTCTAAATCTGGTGACATCAGCATACGAGCCAACATATTGTAGGGACTAACTGCTTAGGTCTTGATTGCACTAAATCTCTTCAACTAAAATCTCAGTTTCAGTGGATAACAGTGCTATCACTCCTATGATAAAACAGCTGCATCATATTTGATTGTGACCTGCATTTTTCTCTCAAGCTTAAATACAAACTAATAATTTGTTTAATAATGTCCCATGCAACAACCCTTACCATACATGCAGCACCAAGACATTAATATACACACTCATTATCTTTGACCTTGTTTCCTGACACCATTTACTAATTTTATCTTCCTACCATCAAACAGCTCCCTGTGCAATTAAAACTGCTTGCTATTGCATACAGCAGCATTCTCTTACAGACATTTACAGCACAAATATATACATTCTGCCAGCTCTTGCACTGGTTTCCCAAGTCTCATTCTGTGCATCATGTTGCATATCCTGGGAAGACATAATGCCCAAGGCGAGCTTATGGCATACCCAGAACAAACCCTGTAAATCCGATCTATATTTCTGGCTAAGCTCATTTAAACCAGTGGTTTTCATTTTGCTATATTCCAATACAAGCCAGTCCTCTCAAAACCAAATATAACCTAATGAAAGTATATACAAAAAATCTGGAATTACCTAATGAAACAACACACTGAAAAATCATCACAATAACATGTTTTGTTTTTTTTTTTAATCAATAAAAAACAAAGCAAACAAATACAACCAGGATGTTTTTAAACAGCATCCTGTAGTGTAAGAGCATTCCCAGTGGGGAGCAGTATTGGGTGCCTAGTGCTGTGTTGAAGAGCAGAGTTAGGCATGTGTGTTCTGAGGAAAATAAAACAGGGTGCTAAGGACTGTTACAGTTCTGGGAGTTCTACGAGTTCTGTACCCAGTCAAAACTGATAGTGACAGCGACAGCTGCTGAGAAGGACACTTACCAGAATGAAGACATTTTCACATTATATAGAGTAAAATAATTAAGTCAAATTCCTGCCTGTATCCAAGCTACAAAACATGGGGTTGTCTGCAAAGGCAAGGGTTGGGTGCTAACAAGTGTTGCCTTTCAATAAAAGCAGTGTTTTAAAGTATATATAGCCAAAAGCACAGTTCTTCAAAGCCTTATGTGTGCACTCATTCATGAGCTGGATGAATTAAATGATAAGAAAACCTTTAAAATAAGTGAAGGTAATAGTTATGACCGTGCTATTCTAAGAACCTTCTGACAACTTCCTTGACTACTTAGTTGACCACTAAGTAGTGGTCAGAAAATGACTTGCAGGTGGCACAGTTTTAACAAAATTATTTTATGTCAACAGTACATGTATCCTCTAATATCTTGGAATAATTTAGAATAAAAATAATGAATGTAAACTGCAAAAGTATTTTAAAGGTTTACTTATCATTTAATTCATCCAATTCATTGCTTTAATGGGCTCCAGACAAGCAGAAGCTACACATGGAACAGCTGTAAGGTTAGTTTCACAAGTATTTGTTGCTCAGCCTTTTGTCGCAGCTACTAGACATCAAAAAATACCCTACCAAAATTGTCTTTGCTAAAACACTCAATGTGTAATCCCTCAGAAAGCATTTGACAATTCTCAGTATTGTCTATGGTAGGGTATTCTCTGGAGTTTTAGGAGCTGTGACATGTGACATTGCCCTTAGACTTTAATTGAACTCTTGAACTAATCATTGTGAATTCTAATTCCAATAATGGGGAGTAATAAGTAGTATTTCTGTTACCTGTGCAATTATAAATGTACTCTGCATGTAATTGGAACAGCAAGAACATAAAATAAAGTACACATCTTATGGGCACTCAGGCCTGTGACCTGGCTGGACATAGGTGAGACCAGTAAGGCTGGCAATAACTGTTCATGAAAGGGAAGACAGGACAATGAACAGTAGCCCCTAACTCTAGGCTAGCCCAACTAAAGAGAATCATGGTAAGGAATGCATTTCTATAGTTACATGGGGACTATGTATAAATCAAAGACAAGAGCTAAAAAACAATTTAGACATTTAGGGCAGTTTCACAGCTCTGGTAATTACTTTCTCAATAATTAACTTTCTCAAAAGTGAACAACAGTAAAGTCTGACATATATATGGATATGTGAACCTCTGGCCTTGGTCTGCAGGGGGGATTACTGACGTTGATTCTTTATGGGAACCAGGTTAGGGGTAAGCACTAACAATAGACATACTGCAAAACAGAGGGGGGCTGGGCATTGTTCAGAAATTCTCTCCTTTCAGGCACAAATCCTTTCTACTTGCATGCTTCTCTGCACATCAGAGTTGCTATGAAGTGGGCAATCAGGCCAATTAGGTGCCTATTGTATTGGAAATGTCATTCTCTTATAGACACTTTAACACTAAGGGGAAATATTCCCGCATGAATAGGCTGCTAAGGGATAATTTGTTGTTTTGGAGATACAAGAAGCAGGCAAAGCTCACCACTGATAAAAAGTTGCCAAGTATCCTAGCATCCCAAGCATGGGATGGTCTCTGCATTATTAAACCCATTACTTTTCTAAAGGGTGTACAACACATCAGTGGCACACCTTAATTCTCTGGGTTCATTAGTGAGACCCGGACACAAGTGCTACTGCAACCAAAAAGCACTTTCTGTGGATAACTATGATGTGATTAAAAAAAAGTGCAAAATGCAGAGCACAATCAAGCAGGGAAACAGCAGCCCAGTCCTTACCACCTGCCATAGGTAGTAAGTACAGGGCTCTGTTGTGTATTGTGCCTGCTAGCGCTGCCTAACTTGCATGTCTAAATGATATGCAAGTTAGGGGATAGGTAAGTGAAGGGAGGGGGTAACATGTATGTGCTTCCACCCCTCTTAACAAGAACGCTCTGAATGCAGGCAATTCTGTATATCAGGCAAATGAAAAAAATCTTCTACCTGCAGAGCAGGGCACACCCTACAGTACAGGTAGTAAATGACTTCTGTCTTGATTCAACGTAAACTGAGCAAACACTGATAGAATTCAATTAAGTAATGCTAATTTCTACTAGATCATTGTAGAGTTCAACATGCTTTTACACATGAAACAAAGTATATACACATTTTATACACATTTTAGACATCAATTCATCTAGATAAAAGCTTGTTTTTAAACTAATTGGTTATCTACAGAATTTTGCTAAAATTTAGACACAGAATGTAACCGTACAACACAAAACACTGTGCAATAATCTCTGTATGTACAGACGTAAAGACAACAGATAAGAGAGACAATCTGGCATTATTTATTGGTGACTACCAACATGGCACATAACTCATCTACCTGTAAAATTATAACTCACCTTCCCTCCTGACGGGCCTTCTGTCTCACAGCTATCAGAAGCATCCGGATCTCCTGAGTCACCATATCTTTAATTACAGGAGGGTCTGCCAGTAGAAAGCTGTTGTTGTGGATGGAACTTTTACTCAATGTTAAGCAGGTGCTCCTCAGCTCCCTCCAAAGATCTAGCAGAATCTCAAACTGCAGAAAATGATTACAGATTTAAAGAGATAGTGAAAGTAGAAGAGAAGATGTATAAAAAAAAAAGTAAAACATAGAAAATAATGCAACAGAATATTTTATATGCAAACATTTTGTGTGGCTATAAAACAAAAAGTTTTGACAGGAGATTAAATTAGAGAGAAATATATACCACTTGAACTCATTCAGTTGGACTTACTGTATGTAGAAAAATTATAAACACTATCTGGACTTTCAAAAATAAATATAAATGTTCAACCTGATTCCACAGATTGAAAGGATGATATTTTGACAAAACATTCCCCAACATCCCTTAGGCTGACAGTGTAATGCAACCCTTTCCTAAACTTATGCCATTGTGAAATGACGGATTCTCAGACTTGAGGTTCACCAGTCCCTTTGATTTTCCATGCTTTCCATATTTCTGCAAGTTTGAGTGTTTATTCAACCTTCCACAATAAGCCCAGCTGAATGAGCTCATGTCCAAAACGGGGTAGAACATAAAAAGCTCATTTACATTAGGCTATATAAAGTAGTCCAATTAGTATTAAAAGCATCCAAAAATAACGCACTTTCTTTGCCTGATATAACTTTCAGCAGCCGAGCATCAATGTCATAGTGAGAATACTGGATGGATAACCACAGGTGTCTCTCTTTGTAATGAGGTGTGTGATATAGTTACACACTGACCATTTCGTAAGTATAACTGTGTTGCCTGCTAATCACACTGCTTGTTTTAAGAAATATGTAGAAATGGATAACACTTTGGGGGCAGATTTACTAAAGGTCAAATTGAAAAATTTAATTAGAATTTTCGTAATTTTTTTATGTTCAAAACTCTTAAATTGGAATTGTGAATTATCCAAACTCAATTCGAGTTTTAATTTGAATTTCGAGATTTATCATACTCTGGCCCTTTAAGAACTCAAATTCGACTATTCACCACCTAAAACCTGCCGATTTCATGTATAAGTCAATGAAAGACGTCCAGGGACCAATTTGGACATGTTAGTAGCCTTCCGGACATTTGAGTTTTAGATATTCAAATTTTTTTTTATAAATAACCCACAGTTGAATTTCGAGTATATTCTAATTTAAAAAAACTCACATGAATTTGAAATTCAAATTTTAATAAATGTGCCTCCCCATGTTGCTAAAGGAAAAATAGACCTCTTCCAATTTTTTTTTTCCAAAATCAAAAAACATGAGATTTAGACAACACAGACTTGACCAAAATTAAACAATACCTGAAGGGAACAAATGTAAAAACAAATCTTTCACCATTTACATTGACTGAAAAAAAATCATTTTCAACACGGTAGGGCCTTTGCTGAAACTGTTTAATCTGCACAATGACAATTTGCATTATCTGCTTTATATTGGGTCCTACCAAAACGCATCTCCAGAGGCCTATTCACTAATGGACTGCAACAACTGTGTTTCTTGTATTTTAAGGACACAATAGAAAAAAGTCATTCCTTGTGGCCTGGACAGGTCTAGAGATCACACTCACGCAGCATTCATGGAACATTGTAGTGCTGTACAGAGGCTGTATAGAGGCTTCCTGTAAGTGAGATAGGGTGCCATGGCTTCTGAAGAAGTGGCTCTTTATTGCCACAAAATGCATTAAGTCTGAGCTTCTCCGTATTCATATGCTTTTTAAAATATAGGAAATAAAGAAGTTGATTTTATGAAGGCTTTTATGGATTTTATGAAGGTCTGATAATGTGATTTCCATTAAATCCTATTTGTTCCTGTTTGCCATGGCCAGAGGGTTTCAGTGGATCCGTCCATGCTATATATGACCGGTTTGAGCTTCTTCTCCTTTGAAAGCCCTTTGTTTGTATGAATCAAATACATTTCTGCATCAATTTAGCAAAGAGGGCAATACATAAATGAGTTTTCCATGTGAATAAGTCCGTGGTCAGAGCTCAGTATTTGAAATCATTATCCATCAGCCAAAAGGAAGCCTGACAGGCTCCCAACAACCCCACTTGAAGGATATGTCCAGTACAAATACATTTTGCCTTAATCAAAATGCAGGTAGTAATAAAACTTGCAAAGGCTTCACTTGGTGTGATCTCATGCCAGTTTGTACCCTTTGGAATCAAGTAAATGAAGAATTACCTTTGCACAGCCTGTAACACATTTCCAGCTGGCAAAGCGCATTTTTGGAAGCTTATACAACACAGAAGACGCTTACAATGCTTACAGTATGTCCCTTATCTTAAAACATATATAACATATTTTTTTGATTATCTGTTTTCTCAAACCATTTTACATTTTTTCTTCTGTAAAGGAACTTCTCAAAATGATCCTCAGTGGCACCCTGTAAGGAGTCATCAACACATGTCCAGTAATAACACTGCACTTAAAACCACATGTAGCACAGTGGGCCATTTATAATGGACAGCTCCAATATCTGTACGTCTGCTCCAGGCCTCGGTTGACATTCACAGCTTACATGATGAAATGTATTTTATCATGCAAGTCTGACAAGCAAGACTCGCCTGTGCACTCAGTATTTGTGCATCAAATTATGATTTCCTTTACTGTCTAGCCATGAAACTGATATATACAGAGGTAATTCTACTGTACCTTTACTGTACATGTGTGATGGGCTGTTGATATAATGCCAGAAAAATATTTCCAGTTCCAAAAACGAGCTGTAAAATACTGTGTACTGTATTAAGTAACCATACCAATCCAGCGAAACCCCCCCCTACACGCCGTCCTGCATTAGCATTTCCCACCTTACCATTATGTTTTTTTAATATAAGAAAATACATTATATAAAAATGTAATGTTTGCAAACAAAAATAAGGTACACCAAAAAATACAAAAGTTTTATCCTGGTAAACAAACAAAATGCAAATGAAGCCATCAATATTTCAACCAAGGCGGCAGGCCCGCCCAAGCCCCCCATGATCTGTACCTGTGCCAGCAGCCAACAATGAGCCCAGCCATACTGCTACCCAAGCCCATGCCCCCAGCTGTACCTGTGCCAGCCCAGCAGCCATTAATATTTCCCCAAGCCCAAGCCCCCCATGAACTGTACCTGTGCCAGCCCAGGAACAAATGAGCCCAGCCATACTACTGCTGCCCAAGCCCACGCCCCCACCTGTACCTGTGTCAGTGCAGCAGCCATAAATATTTCCAATTCCCCAGGCCCAAGCCCCCTATGATCTGTACCTGTGCCAGCAAGCGTCAGTCAGTGTCAGAGGAGTAATAAAAGAGCCAAAGCCAAGGCTCAGCACCAGCTAGAGTCCTGCGCGGGTCCATTTTTTGGAACCCTTACCCACAACCTGCAATCTGCAACCTGGACCCGCATTCTTAACATCATCGGAAGTAGGCGTGATCAGGAAAAAAAGGAGTAAAACAGGAAGTGCTGTCATTGTAAACCAGAAGTGACATCATCGGAAGTAGACATGATCAGAAAAAATTTGTAAAAATCGCTATTGAGAAGACCCGCGGCCCGACCCGCAGAACCACAGAACCGCATCTATACCCGCACCCGGAACTTCTACCTGCAACCCACAGGGTACCGCACCAGCAGGACAGGTCTTCAGAGCGAATTTCTCCCTCTAGCGTGCACAGGTCCTCTCTGCTGCTGCTGCCCGATCCATTGCAATGACGTGACTGATGCTCAATGTATGGATGCATCATGCGTCGCAGCCTATTGTGCATATGCGTCATCATGGAAGGCACCAAGTCAGGTTCCAGGGTGAGGGAGCCCCTTCAAAATTTAAATCAGCTGAAACAAACCCCAGAGGGGGTTGGGGCATGCGATTTTGAAAAAGTATCATGTCATTAATAAAGGCCAAACAAACTTAATAGTAAAAATGAGGGGGGAGAAAAAGAAAAAAAAAAGAAAAAAAAAATTTCCCTGAGAAGTGCGCCCCCCAGTGATTGTGCCCTAGGCGGTTGCCTACCCTGCCAACCCCTTGGCCCTGCCCTGCCTGTGAGCAAGCCTGTGTAAAGGAAGGGTGCCTAAAAAATATAACTGGATAACAAAATACCAGTCACCCACCGAGGCTAATTCATAGGTATGAATCTTAAGAATGTTTAGGCTCAGAATTCAGTTACAATGCAGATTAGGTAAATAATGGAGATTCCCTAATGGAATATTTGACAGCATAGAAAAAGATAGAAAATGCTTTAAAGGAAAAACAACCCCCTAATAAAAAAAAACCCTACCCCCCTACCCTACATAGACCCCACTCCCTCCTTCCCCCCAGCCTAGCTGCTAACCCGGGCAAATGCCCCTAACTCTTTACTTACCCCTCCGTGCAGATTCTGTCCAGCGGAGTTCACGGGTGCCATCTTCAGACGATTTGGTAATCTTCGGAATGTGACCGGTGCTTCGGCAATTCTCGTGAGTTTCGGCACGTGTACAGTTGTCACGAAACACTTCAACTGCGCATGCGCAACTACGCCAGTCTCATTCCGAAGATTACTGAAGAGAAGATGGCTGGCGTGAACTCCGCTGGACAGAATCTGCACGGAGGGGTAAGTAAAGACTTAGGGGTATTTGCCTGGGGTAGCAGCTAGGCTGGGGGGGGGGAGGAGCGAGGGGGTCTATGTAGGGTAGGGTTTTTTTTATAAAAAAGGGTTTGTTTTTCCTTTAAAGGGGTTGTTCACCTTTCAAACACTGTTTCAGTTTAATTGTTTTTAGATTGTTCTCCAGAAATAAAGACTTTTTTCAATGGCTTCTCACTTTTTATTTTTTACTGTTTTTCCAAAACCTAAGTTTAAAGTTTAATCACCCTGTTTCTGGTGTTGGAGTCTGGTCAGCTCAGTAATTCAGGTGCAGACTCTAAACTATTACAATTTTGCAACATTCAGTTGATACATTTCTCAGCAGCATCTCTGGAGTATTAGTAACTATTGTATCAATTCTAACAGCTGCCATTAATGGAACGCAGGGATTCTGCTCAGCAAGGACAAAGATAAAAAATGTATCAACTAATGTATCAAATTAGAACAGTTTACAGGGTCGGCAATCCTCATTTTAACTAAAATAACATGAATGAAATCTAATGTTTTATATGTACCAAGATGACAGGTGGGCGTAACAATGAGGTATTCCATCTATAGGTCCAGCTTATGAATCTTTTGGCAAATATACAGCTCATGAATTTAAAAAAATTGATGTTTTCAAAAGTGGACGATTAATCAAACAATGCATAAGCTTTTAAACATACAGGGGGTATCTTCAACAGATATTAACCTTGTATTAATTATTGAAAAGCTAATGAAATTTAACATCTCTCTTTAATTTTTGGTCCATTAAAAGGTATCATAATCTTTAATAGTTCTTCTGGAACCTAAACCGCTGAACATCAAGAGTAAAAAACAGTACTCCCTCCCCAGTCATTGCACATAACACAATGTATAGACTTAATTTAGAGTACAGCACACCAGAGATTTTAAGTGTAAATGCTGCTAGACTAATAAACAATATTCACACAGGAAGTGTTGATGATGTTAAATAAAAAAAAAAATCTGTGTTGTAGAAATGGTCTCTCCAGACCAAAGATGCCAGTACTCCCACTGCTGGGGGCTCTTATGCTACATGCATAAAATAAAGAAGGAAGTACTGCCTTTTTCTTAATTTTCTGTGAAGCAAGAAAAGAATCAGGTTTCAGAATGCCTGTTCTCGGAAAAATGTCTTGAAACTATTCTCAGAAACTGAATGTAAATATCCAGGAGTGTATCCCTTGTGCAAGAGCAAAAGAAAGGTTGTTATTAGTTTACACGGGTCAGAGCAGATTGTTTCTTTCTTAAAACCCTATTCTGCAAAGCTGGCCTGCAATGGATCTGAGCATCATGGAGCATCGTGGAAATTGACTCATATATATATAGTGAATAAAGTACCCCCTCTTGTAAAATATAAGGATATTATAAGTTACCGAGGAGTTTCATGACCATATAAAAACACGAGGCCGAAGGCCGAGTGTTTTTATACAGGTCATGGAACTCCGAGGTAACTTCTAATATCCTCATATTTTGCAACTGGGGGTACTTTATTTATTATAATACACAAATTTCAGTGAGTCATGTGACAGAAATGACATCAGAACTCACCGTTTATAACTGATGACATCAGAACTCACCGTTTATAAGTATATAATTTACAGGATATATATATATATATATATGAGTTCATATGAGTCAATTTCCACAATATATATATATAGCCTTTTACTTAAAAATGTTTCTTATGTTTCCTAATTTCCAAAATCAATAGATCCTACTACTATGTCACACCGTACTATGAGAAAACAGAAATCCTACGTGATACCACCTCTTGTGTGCAGTAACTGTCATGAAGGGTTTTCATCTGTAACTGCATACATGGGGTAGAGTTTGTCCAAAAATGAATTTTTTTACGGCATAAATCTGCTCTTTGTGTGCAGTGACAAGTAAATACATTCAAAAAGATTCTAAAACTGGTAGCTAGAAATACCTACCAGTAGCACATTAGTAACCATATTGCAATTTAACATAGTGAAATCAATTTTTCATAACATAAGAAGGGTAGACATACTGCATATTAGGTGTTTTGGGCTATAATAAATGTGTTTTGTGCTGGCAAGAGCAATCACACAAAAATTAAACACAGATCCAGATGTACATTAAGCAGGCAGGATCTTATCACAGGATCTTATCACATTGGGCCACTGGCCCAGAAAAGCAGGAGAAAATCTGTATTGCACAATAGCAATTTAGGAATCCTTTCCTGGTGTTGTTAAACTATCGTCTAGCATCCGTTAACCATTTATAATATGCTGGGTGGAACCAGTTTCGGGCAGGGGGGTCCTGGTCCACTGGGGCTGCCTTATCAGGGTCCCGCACGTACACGCTCCAGGCCTCCGTCTCACCCTCCTCCAACTTCAGGGGCCCTCTTTGGCAGCCTCCTACAAAGTGCCTCCACCCCACCCTGAACAATAAGTACCCTTCTATCGGTTGGGGCGGGGAGAAATCGCCAGGTAGGTCAGAAAGGTGGGAGCAGATCTGGGCCGGCGGGGCCCATGATGGCCACAGGGTTTTTTCCCGGTGTCCAGCCCAGTCCATCCAGTCCAACCCTGGGTGGAACAAAATAGTACAGTTATGGGATCTCTTATGCATCTATATTATAAGGCCACCTCCCATAGAGTCCATTATCCTGATTTATAAAAATTATTTATTTTTTCTGTGTAAAAATAAAACAGTAGGTGTATTTGATCCCAACTAAGCTACCTGTATCCATATTGGAGGCAAAAGAATTCTATCTAATATTTAAATTATTTTTAGCAGACTTAAAAGGGTTGTTCACCTTTCTACATTTTTTCGGTTCCGTTGTTTTCAGACAATAAACCAGAAACGAAGAGTTTTAAAAATTACTTTTTATTTGTGGCTGTTTTTCTAAGGGGGGAATGTAATATGTTTCGCTAGTGAAAAAAACTGCGCACAGAGCCGGATTTAGTGGGTGGGCGCCCCAAGGCCGCACAGTTCTGGCTCACGCCCGCATACCCACCCCCTGCCCATGAGCGCACATGCCACGCCTGCATCGGAGCGCTGCAGCTGATATTCTGTAATAGTAAAAAAGATGTCAGATGTCAAGATGTCAGTCTTGGACAGGAAGTTGCAAGGGGGGAGGTCTGAGCACAGTGTTCAAGCTAATACGGATGTTTTTGACCCAAAAGGTATTAAAATAAAAACAATTTCTTCTATTTTATATTATTTCACATGGTTTGATGCATTGTGGAAATTTATGCTATATGTCCCCTTTAAAACTAAAACCAACTGAACTGAAAAAAGTATTTGGAAGAGCAGGTCAACTTCAAAATAAAAATTTGCCTAATGAAAGAAAACATAATTCTAAGCAACTTTTTAATATACATTTGTTACATTTTTTAAATGCAATGAATGTTTATTGCAAAATTGCTTATTATTATGTTTTCTTTTATTTGGTAAAAAAATCTTTTTGGTTTGACATTCCCATTTAGTTATGGTGATCCAATATACAGAAAGATTCCTAATCTGAAAAACCTTAGGTCCCAAGCATTTCCATACCTGTAATGGAATATTTATGCACCCTTTAAGGTAATATACTCCACATGCACCAAAAGAAGTTTCTGCAGTACTTCAGTTTTCCGAAACTGCAGGAGCAGTCATGGAAATGTCCAGTGCCAGCAAAGAATCAATGGGCAACAGTATTGAGGGTTTATTTGGATTGTTTTGTGTGGTTATTGAGTAAAGAGCCAGGGGACAAGGATACCCATACAAATCTGTAAAGTAATTTCCTACGTTGGGTAAGTGATTACTATATTTGGAATGAAGGTACAGAGGGTTTTTATTCTTTATACTGTTATATTAATATCAATTATATATTCAGGGCTGTCAGTAAGAAAAAATAATATTTGAAATGTCTCCCTAAATCTCATTTTACTTTTCTTAAACAGTTTTATTTCACAGGAATGGCCAAACAGAGCCGCAATGTCATGTCTTCCTGATCCTGATGAGGAAATAGGAAGGAAACACTTGATATATTGTATGATGGGTAAACTGTTCTGAGACAGACACTGTATTATTACTGGATTCAATCACACTCATAGCAAAAAGATGCAGAGCACCACAAATTGTTCACAGACCATGTGCAGTGCCGTGCAATGACTACATGCCTACCAGGGGTTCTATGTGCTGTGATGTTTATAGAAGCTTTAATCACAACCAGCTACATTGGCAGCAAAAGGAAATTAAGTTAGAACCTGTACTAGTGGCCCCCTTAAAGACTATTATATAGTGATCCACTTCATAGCTTCAGCATGGGCTAAAAGGAGAATATACTAATATATTAGTACCATTTTGCATTTTCATCTGGTTTTCAAATAATCAGCTTATCATAAAGGATTTACCAGTTTGGAACTTCCAATTCAGTGTCTGTGTGTCTGGGGTACAGCATCAATTATTGCATATGTAAAACCAAAATTGTGCATGGGGATTGTAAGTACAGTATGTGTATACATATTTGTATACTTCTTATTTCTTTTAGAATGAATTTATTTTAAGGGGTGGTTCACATTCATAATAATAACATTCATACATGACTTTCTCTTCACTAAACAATCATTTTTTCAATATACCTGTATATGCATTACCAAAAATGAATGGCTTAGGAGAGCTCAACTTGCAAATTGGAAACAAACTACAATAAACCTTTTCAAATATGCTTCTGATGCAGGAGATCGCCAACACCACTTCTCAGTCGTCCTAAGCACATCTGATATCACACACAGTTTGGGCACAGCTTGCTTCAAGCACTGGACCCTATTAACATTTTATTAAAGGACATGTAAAGCCTTTGTCACGGGGGGTGGGGTGCCATAAATTAAGGCACACAATACTGCATATGTGCAGTACAGTAAAAGGTTGACATTGTACTAAACAATTTTCCCCACAAATACAGAGACTAGCAAAACATGGGCATATGGAGCTCTGGGAAATGTTGCTACAGTAGTGGATGAAATTAATTTTGACCCATTTTCTGAAATCATCAATTGATCCCATCCATGTTAAAATGATATGTATGTATGCATAGCACCAACAATGTATGCAGAATTACAAGAAGTAAAAAATAATGAGAAACAAACAAAAAGAACAGTAAATAAACCACCATTAGCAGGACAGGCCCTTCCCTCTTCGGCTTAAATTCTAAGGGACATGTTTACTAAAAACCACATTTTCTCCTCATCTAAACCAAAGTTCACATCAGTATATCAGGCGTATTTTTGTAAGTGTTTACTTACTTTACTTGCAAATGTAATATGCTGATTTTTTTTCTGGAGTAAATTTGACAGTTTATTTTCTTTATTTACATACTTAATTGTAGTGGGTAAATGTACTGGTGAATTTACACTATAAAGAAATTACATACATTATGTCTCATATAATAATGAAAGATATGGCATAGCTAATGAGATACAGAAGTTACTGCTCTAGTTTTTAATAGGAGTTTTGGCAGCCTGAACCTGCTGAAAATTACTCTTGGAGAAAATACACATTGGAGGTTTTAATACGTTGGTAGATTTTTTTTCACACTGGTGTAATTTAAAAGATGCAAATGTGTGCCAGGGCAAACTTAATTTGCCAAAACTTGTCAAACATATGTCTGGTGCATGATATATGCCAAGTAGCAAGGACAGAAGTTCTGGGAATCATAATAGGTAGAAAGAAGTATGATGAATAATATAAAATACAAAGCCCTGCACTTAGTGTGAGAACCCGCATGGAATTCAAAATACCACTGATGTCCCATGCCTCAGACAGGGGTTGTTTAAAAACAACTACTAAGTGAGTTTAGTAAGAGCTACAACTTGACTATGTAAAGCAGCCCCAGGGAGGACATGCCTTAATTATTCCCAAGTATGTCAAACAATAATATTTTGAGCACTTTGTGGGATTTTACAGCTGCCTTCATATAGATATCAGCTGTGAGTAAATCAACTATGCTTCCCATCAATGGTTTTCCCCAGAGATCATGAGCTACAAAGTGTGACAGCATTAATTGATGGGGGGGCAGAATCTATATAAGTATAGGATGTAGAATGTATTTCCTGGATGGCCTAACATGGCTCTGTGATTAGCTGCCAGCATTCCATCTGAGAAGATGTTTCTGCAGCAACTAAACATGTTATTTTTAAATTCTGACTACAGTTTCATTCAAACAGTTAAGCTGGCCATAGACGCAAAGATCTGATCGTACAAATCGAGGATTTGTACGATTTTCGGACCGTGCGTGGAGAGTCCCGACATTTTTCGTCCGGCCGTTTGGTTGATCGGACAGGTTAAAAGATTTCGGTTGCCGATAATATCTCTGCATGTATTGCCGATCGTACGATTTTCAGAGGGAGACTGTCACTAGATTTGGTAGGACATAACTTTCGTACGATTGCTGTCAGGGGCAGAACATCGGCTGATCTGTTCTTTTGTACTTTATTTGATCGGAATGGTTAGTGGCAGGTCGGGAGATGGGAAAATCCGATCGTACGATGATTCGTACGATCGGATCTTTGCGTCTATGCCCAGCTTTATGCATACATACACACACAGTCACACATACTACTCTAATATATTTCCAGCTTTACACCTACAGTCATCATACACATTCAAACACTAACAAAAGCACTTTAGACATACAAATATACAAACTTTATTTATCTAAAATTAGTTATACCAGGCAGAAATGGTTAATACTTATACTAACCTCTGCATGCAGCTCCAAACTCAGGTCAACCGCTGCCTCTCCTAGAATCCTCTTGAACTCAGGCCTCTCACTCACTGGTACCTGCTGCTCCACAAGCCTCCATAGTGAAGGTGGGGGCTCAAGAATTTCTCCATAGCCACTGTCCTGGTCACTGAAGGGCTGCATCTCAGGAAAACAGTCTGTACATCAGCCTCCTCCTAACAATATGACCATGACCAAATCAAGATTTTTCAACCTTTTATCAGTTAGAAGAACCTATAAATTCATAAACCTGCAAGCAGTTATTTATGTGTTTATCATGTAGTATATCTCAGTCTTCCCAGTGGGTCACAAAATGTATCTTTATCTGTTTTTCTGCATTCACAGTTTGTTTTCATCCCTGTGGATAAAAAGACCCACACAAATGAATGGGATCAACTAACACAGGACTTGAAGTGAGCTTGAATGGACCACTGCATTTACAACTATGACTTATCGAAACAATATTTTTAGGACACATTTTCAGTACAAAGACTTGTGACAGTAAATGAGGTAATAGCCATGCATATATATATATATATATATATATATACATAATATATATATATATATATATATATATATATATATATATTTGTGTGTGTGTATATCATCATCATCATTTATTATATAGCGCTGTCAAGATACGCAGTGCTTTATTGCAGTTATAGCAAACAGGGAATAAATGTATATATATATATATATTAAAAATAAATAATTAAAATATTAAATATTTATTCCCGTATTTATAGTTTTATCGAAATATAAAGATATGCATTTATGCACGATTGACATGTATACGATAGATATGAAATTGTTTATTTTTTGTATATATATATGGATACTCACTATATATGATAGACACTTAATTGAAACACATGATTCACATTGAAATGCTGATTGAAAGAGGGCACTGATTGGTTTGCAATGGAGCACTTTGTTATTTAATGTGGTTGGTTACAATAAAATTATTACGTTTTAAAAGGGAGTGCTGGTCTGCTGATAATTGATATACATACAATTACCGTGCACTCATTGGAAAGTGTATATATATATATATATATATATATATATATATATATATATATATATATATTGTCCAGTAAGCACTCTTCTTCCTATAATCAAGTGGGTGCTGTGGTCAATTAGAATGTATAACCTTCAATGTGGACCAGCACTCCAAAGTTATGTCAATCAAACGATTTTATTGAGACATTTCTTGTGTATCCCATACACACTCCGTATTTCAAAATTGCAAAAATGTATTGTAACATCACAGTTCTTCCAACGTTTTGGCCCACATTGGGGCCTTTATCAAGGATCCTTGATAAAGGCCCCAATGCGGGCGGAAACGTTGGAATTATAATAAATAAAGTACCCCCAGTTGCAAAATATGAAGATGTTAGAAGTTACCTTGGAGTTCCATGACCTGTATAAAATATGGTCAGGAAACTCCTCTGCAACTTATATTATCCTTATAATTTACAAGAGGGAGTATTTTATTCACTATATATATATATTTCTATACTGTATGATATCATAGGGACCTACAAATATTCCACACTCAGTGAAAATGAGACAGAAATGTGGCTAATGTTCTATTTTGCAACTGTACAACAAATTGATTTACAATTCAACATCACTGAACACTGTATTATGTATAATAGAAAGCACTGTCTGGTCTGGTGCATAATGTGACATGCACACACATAAAATACATTGTTAAAATACATTGCTATAAATGAGGTAACTCCAACCCAAATGCCTATACATGGAGTCACGGGAGTTACCATGTAGATACAATAATGGCAAAAGGGGGTGGAAAGTGAGTCAAACTCAATAGTGAACCAAGTCCTGATATCGTCATTATACTACTGTTTGTTATACCAGGACAGGGGCCTTCCCGAGAGAACACAATGATTTTGGAGGCAGGTAATGCAGCGAACTGTGAAAGTGAGGGAAACTAAAGGGTAACATTTGGGGTTTTGCTGGGGTAAAGTAAAACAAAACTTGCTCCCACTCTACCTTGCGCTTCTGGGCAGCGGCCGGTATCCAAGGAAACATTCCTCCTGTTGCTATGGCGATCCTTCCCCGCCTCCTTTGCGGCTGCGTGCCCGGCCCTTTAAAGCGGAAGCGTATGTTTATCTGTGTACAACAGGAAACCTGATCCGTATTTCACAACTAGAATTGATGGCCTCATTTATTGCCTTTAAACCAATATTCAGTGCAACAAGGGACTGAATGTAAATCAGTCCGGTTATAGGTCCCTGCTTCCTGGCGTAGCCAATTCTTTGTTCCAATTAAGGGATGGTTTTGAAATACAGAATTTATAACCTTCCCTTGCCTATAAGTTACACCTAGTTATCCCATACATTAGAGGAATTGTTACACTACATGCTTGTGTGGTTATTCTCCTCTGGAGTGAAGGCAAAAATAGAAATGGGCAAGAAAAGTTTACAAGGGTATGTCCGCCCAAACACTGTTTTCCATATTGAAAGAAAATTCCTGCCTGTTTTTGCAATCGGTTTTATTTTATTTTATTTTTTTATTCTTTTTAGTTATTTCGTTTTATTCAGCAGCTCTCCAGTTTGCAGTTTCAGTAATCTGGATGCTAGGGTCCAAATTCCCCTAGCAACCATGCAGTGATTTGAATAAGAGACTGTAATAGGAATAGGAGAAGCCAAGAATAGGGGGCCCTGCGGGGTTGTGGGTCCTGGCCCAGTTGCACCCCCTGCTCCCCCGGTAGTTACGCCCCTGAAAATAAGTAATGGAGACCAATCGAAAAGTTGCTTAATAATGGCCATTCTATAACATACTTAAAGCTAACTTAAAGGTGAACCACCCTATAAAGGAGAAGGAAACCCCCTAGGCGCAGAAAACACTCCTCCTTCCCCTGTGTTGCCCCCCTCCCTCCTCCCCCCTGGCCTACCTGTCCCCCCGGGCAAATGCCCCCAACTTGTTACTCACCCTCTGTGCAGGTCCTGTACACAGTGTTCACAGCCGCCATCTTCTCCCGAGCGGTCTTCTTCCTGGATTAATTAGCGTTTTTGACGCATGTGCAGTAGGAGCATTTACCAGTACGGATCTACTGCGCATGCGCCGAAAGTCACAATGTTTTCTTTGTGACTTTCGGCGCATGCACAGTAGATCCGTACCGGTAAATGCTCCTACTGCGCATGCGCCAGAAGATGCCGATTAATCCAGAAACAAGACCGCTCGGGAGAAGATGGCGTCTGTGAACCAACGTTTTGGGTGGAGGAAAGTTCATTTCTGATGCAATTATAAAATGTGCTATCTAGAATTGGGAATTTCCAAATAAGGGATATTTTCATAATTTGCTTTACCATTACTTAAGGCTGCTAAAAAATTTCAAACATTAAATACTCATAAATTATATTTATGAGTTTTATATTGTTGTATTGCTATGTGTGTGGATTTTTGCTAGCTTAGTTCCATCGAGTACAAGATTCTGTTTACTGTTACAAAAAAAAGCATATCATTAAAAAAATAAAAACAAGAATTGTTTACTTAAATAAAAATATTCATTCCTGTGTTTTGGAGATCTCTAGATAACAGATTTCACACCTATACAATGTTTCTGTAGCCTGGCAACCTGAGAATTCAATAGCAAAGGACAGACAGAAAACTCTTTCAATTGCAATTTAAACCATTATGTTTCTGGAATTCAGGTGTTGGGCCCATTGCGATTCTGTTTAAGCAGGACAGTCAGTATAGGGTCAATGGGGCCAGACAGTTTCCAAGTAAAAAGGCACTTGTACATGCTGAAGCACACATAGTATTTATCATTGTCTAAGGTATGAACTCATGGGGCACTTTCCTACGTTGGCTTTTTAATGGTTTATTGGGAGCCAGGGCAGCTATCATAAACAGCATGGTAAGTATAATTTTTACCCCTTTTCATTAACTATAAAGTATATGGATCAAGTTGTAAAATGCATATTTTTATTTACTTATTGCCACATTTCACCACTGACAAACTTAGGTATTTACCAAAATGGGGGATGCACTGAATCCACTATTTTGTATTCAGCCGAACACCCAAATCCTTAGTGAAAGATTTGGCCGAATTCCGAACAGAATCCTAATTTGCATATGCAAATTAGGGATTGGGAAAACATTTTTAACTTCCTTGTTTTGAGACAAAAAGTCACGAGATTTCCCTCACCGCTACTAATGCAAATTAGGATTCAGATTCGGTTCGGCCGGGAATAAGGATTCGGCAGAATCTGAATCTTATTGAAAAAGGCAGAATCCTGGCCAAATCCCAAACCAAATCCTGGATTCAATGCATCCCTAATGGTTATATACTGTATGTAATTGATGTATTACATAAATGTTTTTTTTTGTAACACAAAATGTGTTAAAAGATCTTGCTTTTGTGATAAATAGTTTCAAGCAAACTTGACAACAAGCAAACAACAAAAGTGGCTAAAGAAAAATAGTTCTTCATCGATGAATAAATAGTCCCTTAATAGCTTACAGGAACACTGACATTCCACTAAGCAGTTGGCCAGCTTTTAAGACCTGGGATTCTTCCAGTTACAAAAATAGGTATGCCTGGAAAGTTGGGACAGTTGTCATGTGCGATAAAGAGCAACGCAACAGAACGCAAAGTTGGAGAGTTGCCACAGCTTCAGCTTCTAAAAACAAAATACACAGAATCACCTCTGAGCCACGACAGAAATCAACACTTGCAATTTACAAGAGGCAACAACTAGAGTTCATATTATGACATAACAAGTAAAGGCAAAACTTTAGGTCCTCAGCCACGGGATCACATGGTCATAATTTTGCATATTACCAGTTCTAAAAGGTAATTATTCTTTCCTCACTGCATCACCCAGGGCACCCTCCTGTCTAACTGTCCTAGGGGTAAGTGGATGGAAAAGGTACGTGCCCGGCACCCGCTTCACCTTTGCACCGTAGGTATGTGCGTTTTCTTCCTTCCTCTACTTCCGGCCCTGTTGCTGGTTTTATTTTGGGCTAAAAAAAATTTCAATTTAGTCTCTTTATTGGAGCTCACCATAGATCTGCTATGGCCCCTGACCATGTTTCAAATAAGGAATGGGCGTGTCCTAATGGTTTCATCCAGAAGCACAGTAGGAGGGCAATAGTCAATCACAACCCTGCAGTCACAAAAGCAAAGATAGGTTTCAGTTCCCTATCAGGTCAGTCTAGCTTCTGATTGTTTTTTTTATTTATTTAAAAGAGAGTAATGCACTGGCACATTTTTGTTTTTCGCACAATATGTCTCCTTTAAGTCAAACCACTGATCATTGCTTCAGCATTTTCAGATAAACTCTTTAATACTGCTTGACTGTCGTACCCTTTTTTCAACAATGTATTGATATGAAGCATAATTCTATACAACTTGATAATTGTATACTCATGTATTTTTCTTTTATCAATCTGCACGTTGAGTGTAATATAATTATTACATTAAAAAAAAACATAAGGCATGTGACATATTTCATGATTGTTTTAATGCCTGAGGCACTAGCAGAGTGTTATGGGTAACCTGTCATAGCCTCACAATTTAGGATCATGGAAACTTTGTAAGTATTCTTTAAGTACATTTGGGCTGCCACAGTAAGTAGGCAATGCCTGATTCCTGTGTTACTGTATGTAGTGAAGGGAGGAGGGGGCCTATTTCAGCTAGTATCAGATATCAGATCATATGCTAAACCCAGCCCAGAGAAAGACAGCACACTGAAAAGAATGAGTTGTAATGGGAGCCTGTACCCACCCAGAGACCTACTGCGGCTCTATACAGCCCCCTTCTCCCCTCCCTCCTCTCCTGGAGCTGCCTAAAATTATAAAGTGAGGCAGACAGAGAGAGAGCCAGTCAGACACTTCAGCCTCACTGAGCAGAAAATAAACTTGTGAACTCCAAGCAAATATTTCTGCCAGAAATAGGACAAAAGAAGACAAGGGCCATCTTTAATTTTGGTACAATAAGAAGAGGTGGAACTGAGCAGGAAAAAAAAATTCTTTTGAGGATTTTGCTTCTTACAATAGTTTGAACAATCTGTGGCTCATTGTAGGGGGGTGGTCATGATTTGAAAGGTGTCTTAGAAGGAACTCATTAAGGAGAAACAAATTGTCCACAGTGAAAAGACTAATTCGGAAGACTTGTTGGAAAAGGACAGTTGGCAGATATTTTAAGGCATAAAATATCTTCTCTAGATTTAATTTGCAGCTATTTCATCCTTCCATCCAGTTGGCAGCTATGGCTTTGTTTAGCCATTTCCATGTTGGATGCTCCATGCCAGAGGTGTGCTTCTTTGTCTCTGTGATGCTTCTGGCTATAGTGGGTGAGTTCAGCCTTTCCCTGGCTGCGCAGGTGAGTACCTGTGAGGCAAATGGCAGTGTCTACTATGTTGGTGAGTGGTACTTCCTGGACTCGGACCACTGCACTCAATGTGAGTGCACCACAGAGGGCCCAGCCTGTGCTAGGACAGAGTGCACAGCCTTGCCACCAGCCTGCATGCACGTCAGCCACTACCCTACGGACTGTTGCCCTCGCTGTGAGAAGATTGGCTGTGAATACAGAGGAGAAGTTTATGAGCTGGGAGAACAATTTCAGGTAGTGCCAGCACTGAGTTTTCTATTTACATTATGTTAATAACTTCCAAATATGACTTTCAGTTTTCTCCTCTATAATCATTAACACTTGGGTTACATTTTTTGGCTTGACTATTGATTCTTGGTTCAGCAATTTCAAGTTAACTATGTGAATGGTTTGTAGGTTATGTTCAGAAAAGTATAAAAATATGTGTCCACCCAGCATCTCCTTAGCTGTACTGGAACTGCAACTCACAACTTTCTCTGTCACACATTGAATTGATGAGGATGATGGTAGTTATAATTTGGCAACAGGTGGAGGAAGGCAGGTTATAGATTCCTAAACTGATGGAAAAACAAAGTCAATACAAATATGGTAATGGTTTACCAAAGCTTGGTATCCAGTCACTCAGAAATCCCTCCAATAATTCTTTATAAAAGTAAAATACTGTCTGTGGTTGATTTGAGGAGCAAGCAAATATGCTGATAATGTAGTTTTGATTCATTGTTCTTGTGTAAAGCATACATCTTTGGAACCCCAGGGCATGTATATGGAATCTGTACATAAACAAAAGCCTTTGAGCTCACCTTAATGGAATAGGGGAAAGAGGCCCCAGCTTGAGAGTACTTGGAGTCTAGGGGGCATTGTTACAATATATGGTAATGAATTGGATCATGAGGCACACACAGGGAATATTCAATTTGCTTTCCACAGAAAATAAACAGAAAGCAAATCACATATGAGTAGACAGTGAAAAGACTTCTATTTAGATTAGTGGTTAATGTCCATTTTGCTAATGCAAAAGTGCATAAAAAATAAAATTGTTCAATTTGTTAAACAATACCTCCCAGTGTTCCATGACAGCCATTTTTTCCCTAACATGTTAAACTGATAGAGACAGAGAGGAAAACGTCAGCCCAACAAAGATTATACATAGTGAGAATATTTCTTAAATTGTTGGTTCTACATGTCTAAATGTCACAACTGCCGCTTAAAATCTGCAGCTCCTGTCCAACCAAATTTTTAGAATCAGCATTTTCCAGCCTATTGAATTGTAATAAAATATAACTTGGTTAAATCCATATGTAACTTTTTTTGCTTTAATCTGTATTACCCTGCCTTGGCTCTACCCTAAATCCAGCTATATCCAAAACCTCATAGTGATCTGAACCCTTTTTCTACCATTACACCATCTCCCACTATTTACCAGTCTGCTGCAAATGCTACAGGAAATGCTGCTGAGACTTGGGATACACAACTCCTACCCATCAAATGAAGTCACTCAGAAGTACCGTTGTGAGATTAGTGTTCTCCATAGAAAAACTATGATTTTTAGAAGAGTATTTATAAAAGTAGGCAAGTTTCTATAGGTTCAGTACTATAACAATAAATACGCTATAGGATTTATGTATCAATACCATACGTCTATATGTAATATACCAATTATCAACAATTCAATGGAAGATATTATAACTACACTGCTATGTTAAACAAACACAGTATATTTAGCAGAAAGGAGCCCAATCAGGCACTGTACAAGTAGGTAGAACTACACAGGATTTGTGTTGGATGTCTTTACATGGGCACATCTTATCCTACAACTTGGATGTAGCTGTGTATTTATAAAAATATAAAATGTTCTTTTTTTTAACCAATTATCTTTCTTACTCCAATTTTTTATGACTTCATCCATTTGGATAGCATCAGATTGCTAGCCAAATTGCTAGACATTAAAAGGAAGATGGTGGGGGGACTAATCAGCTTTCCAAATACACACTGAAAGAAGTATAGATTTGTGGGAGGAGAAGGTAATTCTTCCCTTTTACAAGCACTGATAATGCCCCATCTGTATATATGAAGTAGAAGTGCAGCTTTGGTCTCCAGTGCTCAACTGGGATTTTACTGAGATAGAAAGAGACTGAAAAAAGAGCAAGCAAGCTGATAAAGTGTATGGAAGATATCAAGAAAGTCTGGCAAAGTTTACACTGAAAATTATATGCTTAAAGGGGGACATGATAATTATGTTTAAATATATAAGGAGACGTCCTTCCGACAGGCACAAAGGCACCCACTAAGATTTTTTTCATTTTATTTTTTTACAGCAAGAGCTGTGACGTTGTGTAATATTTGCACTGAAGTAGTTGTACTGGCAGATACATGAGATGGTTTAAAGAAAGGCTTAGATGGCACTTTAAAAGGGGAGAAAATACAGGGCTGCTGAAATTAACTCTTATCACAAATCTGATCAAGGGAATGGTCCAACTGCCATGTTGGAGTCAGGAAGGATTTTTTCCTCTTCTGAGGCAGGAGAGGCTAGAGACTGGGTATTCCATTTTGCATTGGCTCAATTAGCAGTTAGGCAGGTTTCAAAACAAAAAGTTTGAACTTGAGGGAGATGCCACCCTCCAAGGGCTCCATAAACACTGTTGATTGACTTCATAATTTTTTATATATTTTGGTTGCAAACATATAACTCCTGTAAAATACTGGTTCACATAGCATTGAACCATTTCTCATATACAGCTCTATACAAGGAGAACTGTGGTATACTCATCGCCCACAGTACTTATTGTAAGGGTAATGGTACATTGGAGTTTTTGTTGCCTGCAATAAATCTAGATTGCTGATGACAAAGAGTCACTTATTTCTTTCCCATTGGCTAAAATGCAAATAGCTGGGGGAAACATGCAGCACACCTTGAAACAGGTTTGGCATGACAAAACACTTGCCTAAATAACAGTGCCCACAAAATGGCACCTACCTGCTTGCTGTGAACTCCAAGACTAAATGAAACAAGAATTCAATGATTTATATAGTGTAAGTAAAATTAATTTTGCTCAACTAACATGTTAAGAAAGAAACATGGAATTATATCTCAGGGAGACAGACCTCCCTTAACAAATCTCCATATTTATCCAAGCAGATGAATGTGTCTTTTTTTCAAAATGGGGTATTAGAGTCTATTAGTAACACTGAGCTCTAGAACCCTCCAAATCTTTTATACCTGATGCACATTAATATGGGAATTAACAATGCAGATGAATTGTACCACTGTGGATAAGATACTGGTAAATCTGACAAATCATTTTTTTTGCCCACTGAGCAATAAATACTATTACTATGTATTAGCCCTCTCAAATAGTACGCCACAAATAAAAACTGTTATCAATTGATTTCACATCTTAAATTTAATAGCATTTTGCTATGGAAAGTATTTTTTCCCCAAAATCTACTCAGTGTGTGCATAAAGGCCCAATGTTGTGCCTGACAGTGCTCAAATGACACTGAGCAGATGGGAACAGATAAACTTTTTCTCCGCCTGCATTTATGCGAAAGCAGAGAAACAGCATATGGTATTAGCTTAATTGTTAGTTTGAAACAAAAGTTACTGACATTATTTCAATTCTTAGGAACAACGGTTTAACCAGATTGTGGGGGTTAGAAGAGGGGTGAGCTAGAGTCCTGCAGCAGGTCGGGTACCCGCAAAAACCTGCGGTACCCTGCGGGTTGTGGGTAGAAGTTCCGGGTGCGGGTATAGATGCAGGTCAGTGGGTTCTGCGGGATTGCGGGTCGCGGGTCGGGCCGCGGGTCTATTCAATTTCTATTTTTACTCCTTTTTTCTGATCACGCCTACTTCCAATAATGACACTTCCGGTTACAATGACAGTACTTCCTGTTTTACTCCTTTTTTTTCTGATCACGCCTACTTCCAATGATGTCACTTCCGGTTTACAATGACAGCAATTCCTGATTCTTGATGGTCAGTGGGTTGCGGATCTCGGTTGCGGATAAGGTACTTGCGGGTTGGGTAGTGGGTCCAAGCGGGTAGGAATGCGGGTTGCGGGTCCGGGTTGCAGATTGCAGGTTGCGGGTACGGGTTCCAAAAAATGGACCCGCGCAGGACTCTTGGGTGAGCAAGGAAGCAACCTGCTAGGGTGGAGAATGAGGAAGCAAGCAACCCAGGGTAGTTAGGGATTAAGCAAATGGAGCGGGGGGGCATGGAGATGGAGGGGGGGGGACAGGTGACAGGGATGTGCAGACCCCTGATGCAGCAGTCCCATTTGGCCCAAACCCCCCCCCCAGTCCGATGCTGTACACTGGAACAAAACGTGTGTATATTTTATAGTTTTAGTAAGATGTATGTTCTGCATGCTGTTTTAAACACCATAAACCGTTTTTATTCTGTCAATGTCATTAATATTTATTTGGCCCAGTATTTTGCTCTACCAATGTTATATCCTTTCCTTAAACTACAAGCCTTACAGGCTTCAAGGTCAAGTTGGAAGCTGTTACGAAAGATTTTTTTTTCAATGTGTTCTATCCCCAACTTCCTATTTCTTGTTTATGTGCCCTTAGCTTCTTCAGTCTGGTCATAGAGGCATCCTGAATTTCCAGTATGATTAATTGGTCTTGTTCTCTTATTCATTCTAAGCCTGACAGCTAAGAGTTTCTTTTCCACTCAAGTGCACTCACTGCATGTTTACACCAGAGAGGAGAGGTCAGACTTATCTGTTAAAACACATGGGTAATGGTTATATTGTAGTTATTTTTCCTTTTTATTAGGAGTGTAACATATGCAGAGGAACAGTGTTTGTATTTTAAACTAGAGCCATCCAGCCCTGTCCCAAACTGATTTATTTGGAAAGCAGAGACTTGCAGAAATACTAGAAAGCTCAGTTTGGCAGTGAAAAAAGTAAAAAATATTGTAAAATTCATTTGTGTGTAAACTCTGAAAAAGAAGAAGTTATGTAAGCAGATTTGTAACGCACTGAACCCTAAAATATATTACAGTCGAGGGTATAACTTATGGCAAGCTTGATCACTTCTGTTTGGCCCTGTGTATTGTATAGTTAATATCATGTAATTCATTTTTTTTTTTTATCAACAAATTTTTCCAGTACAGTGATCACATTGCCAATTACATACAAGACAATCAAGATTGAGTCAGTCCAGCAGATCATACATGAATACAATACCACAGTATGATAATAGCACCTATTATAGCACCTATTAGATCATCGATTCCAATTGTACTTATAATTATAAACAAAGAAAAAAATAGAACATACACTAAAATAAATAGTACATACACACAAAAAAAAAAAAGGAAAAAGACATCTTCCTCTACATTACCATCAGCTATGTAATTCATTTTTAAGGCCCAATCTGGGTGGTCTGTCTGACAACTCAAGAATCACTATCATTGCCACCAGTCCAGAATCAGAGAGGATATGTGAAAAAGTTCAAATACACATAGCATTCGCTGCTAAGAGCCTCCACAAGGCTTATGATATTGAATCATTTTTCTTTTTTCTTCCAAAACGTTTATCCAGTTTTCATCACCAAAATATTTGTAGGGAGGAATTCAATGACAGGTTAAATTAAGGACACATGTTTATTATGCTGATGTTATTTACATTTTTTTTAATATAAAATATTATTGAATTAATATTTTTTTTATAATTTGTAACTTGTCAGCTTTTGCCAGTCCTCAAGCAGTCTCTGGTTACATTTAGAGTGTAACAATAAGAATAAACTTCTCCCTAGCTCAGAATTGAATCTGTGGTTTATGGATTTCCATTTCCACTGGCCGCTGCTGTTACTCTTAGTTACTCAAATAGTCTAAAGGTGGCCATACACGGGCCGATAAAAGCTTATTGGCCCGTGTATGGGGCCCCCCGACGGGCTTCCCCGATCGAGATCTGGTCGATGCGATCTGACGTTCCCATTCGTTAGGATCCGATCGTTGGGCCCTAGAGCCCACGATCAGATCAGCCCGATATTGCTCACCTAAAGGTGGGCATATTGGAGAGAGATCCGATCGTTTGGCGACATTGCCAAATGAGCGGATCTCTCCATGTATGGCCACCTTTAGTCTAAGCAGTAGGGTGGTGGACATGCACATAGGATTCAAATGATACAATTTCAATGTGTCCCTCTCTTAAAGAGGTGGTTCACCTTTAAGTTAACTTTTAATATGTTGTAGAAAAGCCAATTCTAAGCAGGGGCAATCCTGGCCCCTCCGCCGCCTGAGCCAGCAGCAGTTGCTGCTGCCCCCCCTCCCCCGGAAATTTGCTCTTAAAGTACCAGGAGCAGCATTTTTGCTACCCCTGGTACCTAGTGGGGCGCTGCCGCCTGAGACGACAGCCTCAACTCGCCTCATTGGCGAAGCACCCCTGATTCTAAGCAACTTTTCAATTGGTCTTCATTATTTATTTTTATAGTTTTTTTTTAATTATTTTCCCTTTTCTGCTGACTCTTTCCAGCTTTTAAATGGCGGTCAACCCAATATTTTTAGGATTCATAGGGGGCTAATGTAATACCATCTGTAAAATAGGGATATCTGAAGTCACTAAAAAGTACAAGGAGTCTGGTACAGATACAGAAACAGGTATAGGACCTATTATCTAGAATTCTTAGGACCTGGGGTTTTCCAGATAAGGTATGGTAATCCTAAATGTTTTACCACCAATATTGATTAATGCATCTGAATTAGGATTAAATATAAAGCACTGTTTGTTTTACAGAAAAAAGGGAATTTTTAAAAAAAAAAAATGGAATTGTTTGTGCAATATGGACTCTATGGGAGATGGCCTTTCTTCTGCATAATAGGTTTGCTGATAAGGGCTTATCTATGGATCTTGTATACAATACACACACATACAATACACACACATATATGTTCTCTTTAACTACGTTGATTTAAATGTTGTTGTGGTTATTAATTCATTTCTGCATGTTGTGCTGTTTAACATTTTGCACCATTTACTCTAATTCATGTGCACAAACCCTTGTCGTGTTTGTTGGCTACTCCTGGAAAGCATAATGGCACCAGGCCTCTTCTATAAACTAATCCCAGCAGGAAATTCCTACACAATGAGTACCAATACTTCCTGGGTTGTCTAATAAACCCCCACTGTGTGAGTGATTACAAGTGGGATAATAGCTACCAAATAAGCAGCAAGCTGTTTCTGATCACTGAAGACTAAAGGCTATGTGACAAGCTATATCTCCCTTGCAAATAGGAGACAACGCAATATTAAAAAGAAAAATAAACATTTTGCCCTACATTATGCAGTATGATTCAGCATCAGTTCCGCAAATAAAAACTTGTGTTATTTATAGTGCCGGTACCTTGTACATAACAACACCAAGTACTTTCTTTTGTACCTTTTTTTTTAGTTAAGGATAGTGTATGGGGCCCCAAACAATCAAACGCTAATCCAATCAGAGTCCATTTATCAAATTTACAATCTAGTTATCTGAGGTCTTCAAGTGTGAAGTTAATGCATTCTATGTAATCCCTTTAGCTCTCTGCACTATTTCCATCCAGTGGTGAGGTCAGATTGCACACAATGCAGCTGTTTGGCCTTATGGTTATACGGATAGATCTGCACTAATGGAGAATGTGAATGTTTCTGGAGTGTTCAGCTTGTATAATTTCACAACTCTTGCAAATACCTTTCCTGTTATTTGAAGAAAGTGGATTTTTGTTTATACTACATTCCTGTGAGTTACATATGAACAAAGGTTTCTTTTTCTTTCAATGCTGACCTGTACAGTGAACTATACTGACCCATACAGTGTTCTTTCATCTTTTATAAGCAACTTTTCACGATTTAAAGGCACAGTAAAACTACAATTTTTATGTAAAAAATATGTTCTTAGCCCTTCCAGCACTTTATGCACCAAGTGCATTAGTTGCAATGATTTATTCATATGTACCTTCATAAAGCCACTTCCATACCATCCTAAAATAGGGCATCAGGCTACACAGTCACAAAGAAAAATTAAAGTAAACTCAATTGATCACTCCTATGAACCATATAAAAGCCAGATAGGTAATCTTACCTGGCTGTGCCTGAAAGCTTCACACTGAGCTCCCATACTGTGACCAGGTCTCCTCCTGAGAGTATTTCTCATACATTTTTGTGATATGCAGAGGACATGATTCTGATTGGCGCTTATTATCTGTACCTATATGTTGGCTGCATGAGCTGACTCATGGATTAAAGAAGAAGTGAGGTTAGCAAGGACATGGAGCAGACATGCAGATGCCTATTTTATGATGGGAGAGGACTCATTGCAACTAATGTACTTGTTGCACATGATGGAAGGTCTCGGAACACATTTTCAAATAAAAAAAATCTAGTTATAATGTGCCTTTAATTTGTCAGTCTTTATATTTACATAGGGAGCAGCTATGCCACTCCATTAATTGTACTTATTTAGCATGTGCTTTTTAATTAAAAAACAGCAGTAGTTGGCTTCTGTTTGGTATAAAGAGAAACAAATGAGCAGTTACCAGTATTGTAATATCAGTAATTTATTCAAAGTTGAACCAGGTTTAGTAACCCAAAGCAACCAATCACGTTTCATTTCAAACACATGACAAGTGTATTCTGAAAATGTTGTTGCTTTGGGTTACTAGACCAGTAGCAATATTGCAACTTTTATTACATTTCCCACTAATTTAAAGAGAGAGAACTGCTATTTGTACTTTCCCAAAAGATTTCCTCTCTGGTCTGAACCCGTTTCACAGCTACACTAGCCAACCCACTCGTATACAGTAGCAGGAACTACATAGCAAGATTATAGTGAGGCTGTTTTAGTTTCTGCTAAGCCAGGTATGCCTGTAATGTGCTGTGCCATTGTTTGAAGAATATGGGCTTATTCAGGGCATGGGGGCTGCACACAGAGAAACCTCTTGAACTTGTGTTTTGTAAAGACATGCCATGACTAGGCACAGTAGCAGAGGATAAATTGCTCCCTTATGAGTCAATAAACTGTTCTGCACGCACACCAGTACACATATAGAAGAAGGTACATACAGGCCAATGGAGGTGGAGGAACATAATGCTTTGAACAGGTGGCCTCCAGCTGTTTGTGCAATGCTGTAAAATGCAAGGCCTGTATAATAAAACGAAATAAAAAAAAATCTTTAAAAGCCCCTACCAGCAGAAGGGGAATCTAATATGTGTATGCTGAATCTGCAGACACTGCAGGAACAGCCCGGGTGGCTAGCCTGTTATGATTATTTCCATTTGTCTGTCTGTACAATACGTTTGTAGCCTTACAGAGCATTTATCTTTAGACCCCCATTTGAAAACTGGAAAGAGTCAAAAGAGGGCAACAAATAATTAAAAAAAAATTTAAAAAAAGAAGGCCAATTGAAAAGTTGCTTAGAATTAGCATGCATACAATATTAGCATACATATAACATACTAAAAGTTAACTTAAAGGTGAATCACCCCTTTAAAATGCTCCTGTGCTGTGCCCTTCTAAAGATGCTTCTAAAGATGCTGGGAGTTGTACATAACAGCTGATGTTTGCGAATCGGGGGGGGACAAAGGTTTTTTTGTACAATGGCTCACACAGAGCATTTGTAGGCACTTTGGGAAGTAGGAAAACTCAGCACTAAATGACTGACTGTGAGGGTATCACAGCATTACCTGTACAAGTGACATTTTGCTCTTTGGATCCTATTTTTATCCTTTTACTTGTTGTTTGTTAGAAATGAATGTAAAACTTTATGATGATGTGTGTATATTTAAGAACAATGGTGACAGAATGGGCAAAAAGCAGTTCTCCTACACACCATGTATATACACAGTATTATACTAAAATGCTGACACATTTTAAACTGACTTATTAAACATATGGGGTATAGGCTTCTTGAAGATGCTGCCAAGATGATTACTAAGCTTCCCTTTAAGTAGCAAGCAGGACAGTCTGATAATGTGTTCCTACGTTTCACACCGAGACAGAAGGGCATGCAAATGTCAGTACAACTGAAACTGTCCTGCTGAAAGTCCCTGGAATCATATTCCTCCCTGGCAGAGCAATTTCCTTTCTAAGACTAGAAACATATGGGCAGCATCGGTCTAGACTTCACTATTTCCCTTTTTTATTATTTACAGCGATACAAGTGGGTTACATGCAGCTCGGTGGCCATTTAGTAGCAAATCACAAGTGTAATTAGGCACTTGTCTTGTATGCGTGTCTAAATACAATTGATTTGAATTAATAGAACTATGGAAACAATGCAATAATAGAACAAAATACATACTGTATATACAGTTACACCAAAGACTACGGGCATATCTATCATTTCTTGGGAAACAGAAAATGTGATTACCCAAATCCTGATTACCCGAATTCCTGCAAGTGATAATGATATGCATTAGGAAGCAAATATTTGGACCTGTGATAGAGCTGAGCACTGCTAACCCATAAAGCAGAATGCTGTTTGATTACTCAAACCCATTCTGATGAACTGATGCAGGCATAAATGTTTAATAAATGTGTCAGTTCATTAAAGGAACATTTTGATGAATGGGGAAAATATCCCCTGCTAACAATCTTCAGAAATCCCCTTTCAATTGGAATGTATATACTTGATTCCAAGCTAAGATATAATTAATCCTTATTGGAGGCAAAACAACCCTATTGAAATGTATACATGATTTTCTAGTAGCCTTAAGGTGTGAAGATCCAAATTATGGAAAGATCCGTTATCTGGGAAACCCCTATTGGAATGTTTACATGATTTTCTAGTAGCCTTAAGGTGTGAAGATCCAAATTATGGAAAGATCCGTTATCTGGGAAACCCCAGGTCCCAAGCATTCTGGATAATAGGTTTCATCTGTATATGATTTTGTCCCTTACACTGCTGTATAGAAGACTGGGCTTAAATTCTTCCACTATGATGTAAAACAGGGATAAAGTCAAATACATATTAAGCTAAAGGCAATTCTATAATCTACTGAATGACAAACTGCCTAAACAATATCACCTAGTCTTCCTATTGTGTCATAATTCCCTAACAAAAAGCCAGAATTGGGTGTGGCCTGGTATCTTTGGTATTCAGAATATTTTAGACATAGTGGACTTTTAAAAGGGAAGGTTATTTCTTACAATGCTAACTCTGAAATGGTTAACAGATAGGCCCCTTTCTGAAGTGCAGGCTTAGCAGAGATGTTTAAATAAGCCCTTTAATGAGATTTCCTGTTGGTGGGAAAATCATCTGCTTCCAAGGTTAAATGTTTCCAGCTGTGGAAGTTGCACATGATTGAAGAGTGAAAAAGATCAGAAACCCACTTAATACCCTCCTTCAGGATCATCTCCCATGGGGGTTACACAAAAAGGCTGTACAGCTTATTCACATCAGCCCAACACATCTTACTATCACTTTCTGCCTGTAAGCAGTGTAGAAAAAATATTCTGGTTCTCAAAGTTTAAGGGGTGGCTTTTTGCTCCATTCCAGTAAAGTGTCACCTGAGAAACAGCACTGTCTGCGGACACTCACCCACAGATATTCAACTGTAGGACCACCCATCATCAAAGGAAGGTAACATAGTCTTGTCTGTTATATAGACACTTAAACAATCACAAACAGTATATGATTAAAATATATATTGAAGTAACAGCTCACCAATACCTTTAATGTCAGCCTGAAAGTGAATTCACCAAGGTTACCTGTCTATGAGATAACATGTGTTAACATTAACATAGTTACTAACTTTGGAGTTGGGTTTTAGAACTGACTCCATGGAAGGGATAATACCGTGAACATACAGAATTGCATAAATAGCGACCAATAACCAATGAATAGGGCATAGTTATACTATAAAATACTAATGCGTTATATTGTATAATACTTATGAGTCATGCCTTCAAAGTTGTCCACAGTAGCTCTCCATTTTGGATTTTGTCAGGCCATCTTTTTAGTGCCATTAGCACTGCACTCGCTCATTGTGATTGGGGCTGCTATTGAGAAGCTTAAGATGTCCATACACTTAGAGATCTGCTGGTTTGGCAATTTCGCCAAATGAGCGGATCTCTCCCTGATATGCCCACACTGAGGTGGACGATATCAGGCTGATCCGATCATGGGCCCTAGGACCCAATGATCAGATCATAATGCTGGCAATACGGGCGGTCAGATGGCGGACCGCATCAATAAACAGATGTGACCGCGATCCAGTGGGATTTTTAACCCTGCCCAATCGACATCTGCCCGACTTTCGGCCAGATATCGATTGGGGAAGCCCGTCAGAGGGCCCCACACATGGGCCAATAAGCTGCTGACTCAGTCTGTTGGCAGCTTTTATCGGCCCGTGTATGGCCAGTTTAGGGTTTTGTTGGAAATAAAAACCTTAGCAAACCTCGTGGTTTACAAGGGAGAACCATGAAATTCTTGTCACTAACATATTTGAGTAAATCTGGGTTGTGCAATATATATATATATATATATATATATATATATATATACTATATATATATATATAATATAGATGGATAGTTTTTGCTAGTTTTCATTCTTTTAAGAAAACATGTTTTGTACTCAAACCTTATTGGAGGTCCCATTGCAGCAGAACCAGTGAAAAGCTTTGCAGGCCTCTGGGATAGCCAATGTGTACAGCAATGAATGTGCTTCTGTTCTGAACTCTCACATTAACTGGGCAGTGACTTCCTCATAATGTAAAACCTAAACAGAACAGAAACCTTCCTTTGTACCAATTACAGCAGCTCTAGCAACAAAATGCAGAATAAGTGTAAGAGCAAAATAAAAGGGCAGAAAGGATTCCAGTGGGTTGTATCAATTTGATAAAAATTGCAGCATGGAGAACAGGTGGTGTAGTACTCTTATGAGGGGAAAATGGGACACTATATAGGGACTGCACATCTAATTTATGGAGGAACAACAAAATAAGCATTTGTGTACAAGCAGAGAAACAAGCTTAATTTAGGCATTTTATGGTAGAGGCCAATAACCAAGAAAGGGCTGAGAACAGCATGAAATGGTTCACAATAAAGTTTTCATTGTCACTTGTCATTTTTATCACAATAAATATTTTTGCACTTACAACAAGCCTGAATGGGAGTCAGATTTTTGCCTTCTATGATGTTTGGCTTGTAATGAAAGGCATGGATGCAGCTGTGTATACTGCCCTGTACTGAGACTAGCTGCTTATACCACTTTTCTGCCATTAAATGTAACAGATAGTATCAAATATTAATGAACAGTCTTACCGTATATCATTGAAATAGGGAATTATTTTAGCTGAAATATGTCAGATAACATTGCAAAGCATGGTAATTTTATGACCTAAAAAAAGCTTTCCAGCCTTAAACTGAACTGGAATATAGTTTTTTGAGAAGAACATTAGTCTTTGTAGGCCCTGAGTACGGTATATGAAACACATATATTCCTTATTGACACTGAAACATGATAATTGGACGGTTGGTGGGGAAATGTATAAAACAAGTTGCACTCAGCCCTGACTATGACCCTGTCACATTTATCTTATGAGGGTTCTAATGGTTAATAAAGTGTGCCCCTTCCCTATGTCTGGTCAATAATCTCCTTTTCTATGGATTAGTCCCCTCTTTTAAATTGTCTAACTTATGTCAATTAATTTTCATTAACTAATGAGCTCCTCTCTCCTGACTTATTAATCAAGCAGGGTCCTAGGTGGTTACTCAGCCCTCAGTACTTCATCCTCTCATAGGATAGCGGCCTGAAAGATTTATTAACTATAACGTAGCCAACTCAAGAAAAGTAGGGGGTGCTCTTAGATGGGGCTGGAGGGAAGTTATTCATTAGGACCCCTGTCCCGAGTATACACATGGCTGGGTGCATGAATATGGCTGGGGACAAATGGGGGGATAGGGACAATACAAAACTCCCCAGGCAACTCAACCCTGTCTGCGAGTGGTCAAATACTGTTCACCAGATGTACGTAGCATCTGTAGGAATCCTTCCACTATTTGTTATATATATATGTAATTATTATAAATGCTTAAAGTAATAAGCCCCCCCCCCATCAGAACCTATGATGGTCTTTCCTTCCAATCTGTCTTTTAAGCAGAGAGCACTGTTCCCCCATGTGATTTGGGAGACAAGCAACGTGTTTGCTTTTAGAAAGTTTTGTTATGAAAAATTAAGAAATCAATATATACCCACATGAAGCATTTCTATGCACTGTTAGCTAATGTCTAAGGGTGACTCTAAGGGTAGGACTACACTGACGTTTTCGGTGTGATCTGACGCGCTGCAAAAAAACGCCGGCGTCAAATCATATGCAACGAAAATAAGGTGAGTGAATGCATTGTTGCTTGTAGTCGCAGCGTTGCAACTTCATCTGACATTTCTATCTCTTATCTTATTTCTGTCGCATGCATGATTGCCGGTGTTTTGTTGCATGCGTCGGATCGCCCCGAAAACATCCGTGTAGTCCCACCCTGACATTATAAAATGTAAATATTTCCTATAAGGCCCAACGAGCAAATCTTTATTTATTTCTTCTTATTGGTATTACAGCACCATCTAGTGCTTATTATGGAGTTCAGCACGACATTTAAAGCAATACAAGTGCTTTCCTTAGTATAGGAACAGCAACCTAACACTGATTATAGTAAGCTGTTTGGGGCAAGGTCCTCATTCCTACTGTGTATTAAAACTTCTAGAATGTATGTATTTATTCTCATTGTAATTGTACCCCTTTCTGTGTTTACACTTTGTAAAGTACTGTGTAAATTTGCACTACTTATATTAGAGCATGGGTTAATATAATTACAGAAGTGTCCTACTCTCTCAGTCTAGTTTAAATTCCTAGAAATATGTTTATTTACAGTTTTTATTAACAGGCAAGTTATTTTTCATCCCAAGATCTTCAAGGTTTGGTTTAGTGCCTCACTCTTTCCTTAACAAAATACTGGGAACCCCCATTTTGGTTTAGTATTGACTTTCTGCATCTGAATTTCCTCCTTTAGCCCTCAGAATGTGAACAGTGTACATGTGACGTAGACGGAATTGCCCGCTGCCTGGTAGCAGACTGTGCCCCTCCTCCATGCGTTAACCCGGTGTATGAGAAGGGAGAGTGCTGCCCGCGATGTAAAGATGGTTCGTATTTATTTAGCATTAATAAAACAATTTCAGAGCACAGTTTACTGTAATATATCATTATATGGTACACAAATACTGGGCATCTATTATCCTGAATGCCTGGGACCTGGGCTCTTCCAGGTCTCTCTCTCTGTAATATAGAGCACTATTCCTTAAAGGAGAACTAAAGCTTAACTAAAGAAGTAGGCTATAAATGTTGTACATTATGTTTTGTGCTTCTGAACCAGCCCAAGGCAACCACAGCCCTTAAGTAGTAAAGATCTGTGCCTCCAAAGTTGCCACAGTAGCTCCCCATCTTCTTTTCTGCTGATTCACTGCACATGCTCTGTGCTGATGTCACTTACTGAGCTTAGGGACAGACTCAAAATATACAGTACACGATAAAATCCTTCGAATCGAACGATTTGAAGGATTTTAATCCAACAATCAAAGGAATATCCTTCGATCAAAAAAAGTTAGCCAAGCCTATGGGAATCTTCCCCATAGGCTAACATTGAGTTCGGTAGCTTTAAGATGGCGAAGTAGGGGGTCGAAATTTTTTCTTAAAGAGACAGTACTTCGACTATCGAATGGTCGAACGATTTTTAGTTTGAATAGTTGGATTCGAAGTCATAGTCGTAGTCGAAGGTCGTAGTAGCCCATTCGATGGTCGAAGTAGCCCAAAAAACACTTAGAAATTCGAAGTTTTTTTACTTCGAATCCTTCACTCGAAGTTAGTGAATCGGCCCCATAGACTAGAAATGTCACAATATAAGGCTGATTTAATTAATACAGATAATTACGACATGACAGCTCAGAAACCAGTGCAACCAGCATGAGAATCTCAGCCTGTAGCATCAGCTACAAGCACAAATGCATCTGTTCTTCTGACCTGGATATCTCTTGCTTCTTTAAAGGTCCAAATTGCTATTCAGATGCCTCTCAGAGCCGTGTGATCCCTGGAGGTCAATATGTTTGGGTGGATTCGTGCACCAAGTGCCGTTGTCATGATGGACAGGATGTCGGCTACTGGGAAGGAAATCGACTTGCAAAGTGTGAGAAGACCAAAAACTGTAACCCAGAAGAAGACAGAGAAAATTCTTAGAAATATTCCTGATACTGTAGTATCCCCACTGGCCATCTCTCAGTAAACATCAGAACACTTCATTAGTACATCACTGAATGACCAGTGGGTTGACCTCCTCATTAAGACTGTGCCCTTCTTCTACAATTACATATTTCTGTGTGAATAAGCAAACCAGATATTTCATTTGACTAAATTTAGTGGAGGCCCATAATAAAAACGGTCCTCTCAGTGAATAGTTCCATGTAATGCTCTATTCCCTATGTAATTGGGACAAATGTCAGGAAGGTCAGGAAAGGTGTAGCACAGTCAAGAGATAGTTAGTAAGAACATGTTGCCAAATGTCATTGCACCGTGCCTTTACCACATTACTGGTCCATTGCATCTAGTCCATTGGTATTTGTAGTATTAGTGCTACAGGCTGCAGTGATGCCAGCAACACCATATTGTTTGTATCTGCCAAAGAAAAGTCTATAGGTTCACTGCTGTCACTTGGCATCTATATTGTCACATACCCATTGACTGCTCTTGCCAAACCGACCCTTGTCTTGATCCATGTGAATGCCAAACATTTGCCTGAGCCTGACCCATTTTCTGCAAAACATTTTTTCACATTCTTAGAAACATTATTTGAGGATGTCAGATGTAAATTCTCAATGAACAACATTGTATTGAAATGTTTGAAACTATTTATACCTCAAAATAGAAGTATATTCACCACCAGGCATTTTATCTGGCAGTCTTTTCTTACCCTTTAGTAATCCCAAGTGCAAAATATATCATCCATCATTTACTTGTAAAAATATAGAAAATGCTTTCAATGCATGCCTTATGTTTTTTTATGTTTAAGAAGGTGTGGTAGGTATGAACATTGTGTGTGTCGGAGTCCTACTCTAACTATATCATCTGAGACTTACATTTCATCCAAAGAAACAATTGGGGTCATTTACTGTATTAACATTGAGCAAATTTTCTCATGAGCTATAACCCATGGCAACCAATCACATTGCTGCTTTCATTGTTCTACTTGCAGCTGGCTTTAAAAAGCTAATCTCTGATTGGTTGCTATAGGTTACTGCAAAAAAATGGGGTTGATGGTCTGTACAAAACAGTGAAAGGTATATGTCCTATTCCTTCTAGTTGCTCTGTGCAGCAGCTCAGTTGAATAAACAAAACATCAAAGATTGAAAGGAAAAGTAACTCTAGCAGATTGACTGCAAAACATTTATTCCAGGTAGTAGCAGGGTTTATGCCACTACCTGGAATAAATGTTTTGCAGTCAATCTGCTGGAGTTCCTTCTCCTTTCAATTGTTGATGTTTTGTCTACAGGTAACTGCCCCTGGGCAAATGTGTCCAGTGTTGATAAATGAGTCCCACTGTTTATATATAAAAAGTCAGATATTTCTGGATGCAGGGTTGGACTGGGCCGGCGGGACACCGGTAAAAAACCCGGTGGGCTCCTGGCTCTTGTGGGCCCTGCCTGCTCAGATCCACGACCTCTTCCTGCAGTCTCTTCTTGTGTGACCTCCCGCGGCAAAAACATTGTGTGCACATGCGGCGCAGCAGGGGGGTCCGGAAGGGACCCTGGGACAGCAGCCCCGGTGGGCCCCGGTCTCCCCAGTCCGACCCTGTCTGGATATAATAAAACATTAGGAATAACGTGAAAATGTGAACCCCTTCTAATCTAATATTGCTTATCCATTAGACACACCTTATGTATTCTATATTACTGGACATGCTGCAACATTAAGCAGTGCTATTAAAATCATTGCAATGAGCTATTTAATTTCTTTGGGGGGGGAGGCACTAAGAGAAGTGAATTGATTTAGAGAAGACCCGGGCTCAGACTAAACACCCACAGCTGATGCACGCGTGCTTCATAATTCAGTCTTTCACACACTTGGGCCCTGATCTGTATGTACCTGACAGAAATGTAATGAATGTAATATAACATTTGCACTGTGAAATTCCTCTCCTATATTGATAACAAGTTCTTCTTGGTTATTCCATATACAGTAAATTAGAAAAGTAAATTAGAAAATGCGGCAATCCTAGCTGGGTTGATCCAACCTTTTTTAATATTTGTTTGATAAAAACGCATGCAGATGAAGTGCAGTTGTGTCACCAAAACTGTTCAGCAGCAGCTGTGGCTCTTAAAAAAATAAAACACTTTTATATAAAAGGTACATAACATAGAAATTGTTCTTTATGAATGAAAATAGGGCACAAGAGTTCCAGATGCTTTTCCTGTAACAAGATCATTGTAATGGGATGCAAAGTGTTAATAAGCTGGACTGTTATCAACTACAGTACATGGTAACGGCTGGACAGCTTTGAAGAAAAAAAATTTACTGCAGAAAAATAAGCCATTGTAAAAACACAAATGGCAAGGCTGGCCTGTGATAAAACAACAATTGATAAAAGCATGTTTCAAAGAGAGGATTATTACAACACATGTAGCAGTGCTGGTTCAGAAATAGACAAGATTACCTGTGTAATGTGTATAAATAACTTTAAATAAAATAAGCCTTTTGTAGATAAATCCTTGGGAAGTGTCTTATTTTACATCCTGTATTTTGTATCTCAGATATCGGAGAAAAAAAAAAACTTTTCCCTTTGTGCTACCTGGATTTCAGGCACTAAGGATACTAACCTCAAATGTACTGTTTCAGTCTTTGAACAGCAGTGTTGTATAGCAATTTTCAATATACATGAGTTTTGTAGAAAGACATATATAGCCTCCCAGATACCTGCCATTTACCTTTCATGTGCAATTTCCTTCTCTTTCCTCTGAAGGTTGCACATGAACCAGTCCTGTCTTGGAAATGAATCTACACAACTGCTGGGCATATGCATGAAAACACCCAGAACGAGTCTACCAAGCTTGGTAGGAAATACAGAGGGGTTTAAAGGGATTACACACACACACACACCCACCCACCCCCCCCTCATAGGCAGGTGAGTCCAATGATGAGAAAAGGTGTTTAAGGTGGTCAATTGCAAGTTATGCTTCTGTTTGACTCTCCTCTCAAGAGTGACAGCATGGGATCTTCAAAAGCAACTCTCAAAATATCTAAAAAGTATCACGGTTTAGGGGAAGGCTACAAAAAGCTATCTCAGAGGTTTAAACTGTCAGTTTCAACTGTAAGGAATGTAATCAGGAAATGGAAGGCCACAGGCACAGTTGCTGTAAAACCCAGGTCTGGCAGGCCAAGAAAAATACAGGAGCGGCATATGCGGGGAGGATTGTGAGAGTGGTTACAGACAACCCAAAGATCACCTCCAAAGACCTGCAAGAACATCTTGCTGCAGATGGTGTATCTGTACATCGTTCTACAATTCAGCACAAATTGCACAAAGAACATCTGTATGGCAGGGTGTTGAGAAAGAAGCCCTTTCTGCACTCACGCCACAAAGTCGCTTGTTGTAAGAAAAAACTCAGTTAGACAAGCCACAGTCATTTTGGAACAAAGTGCTTTGGACTGATGAGAAAAAAATTTAGTTATCTGGTCATAACAAAACGAGCTTTGCATGGTGGAAGAATAACACCGCATTCCAAGAAAAACACCTGCTACCTACTGTCAAATTTGGCAGAGGTTCCATCATGCTGTGGGGTTGTGTGGCTAGTTCAGGGACTGGGGCCCTTGTTAAAGTCGAGGGTCGGATGAATTCAACCCAATATCAACAAATTCTTTAGGATAATGTTCAAGCATCAGTCACAAGTTGAAGTTACACAGGGATTGGACATTCCAACAAGACAATGACCCTAAACACATCATATGAACATTTCTTTAGATAGACTCACCATGTGGATGAGGAGGCTAAGGTGCTCTGCCCCAAGCCTTCAGCATAAGGGAGCAGACATCACCGTATTGTTTGTAGGGTAGGCACTCAAAAAGCAGTCCTCCAGGCAGTAGTAGTAAAAAAATATACCCATTGGACAATTCCTCAGTTTTTGCTCTGAATATGATGATTTCATTAAAAAATCTTGAGAACTAAGAGATAGACTCCTAGCTCATGGGTATACAATGGATAATTTAAAAATGGCCTTTATAAGAGCAAGCCGTACATTTATTTGAAAAATTTGACTGCGTAGATCCAAGACCTTAAAAAATATTTTATCTCTCAGCATGATTCCCAACACACAACATGAGAACATGACCTGGCTAAACACATTAGGCTGCTTTAAACGTGGAACTCAGAGATGTGTAACCTGCATCACGGTTAGGGACACCTTTCTTTCCAACACTACAAAACGAACATACAAAATAAAGCAATATATAAATTGGAATACTAAGAATGTGATATACGTAATTTCTTGTAAAAAATGTGGGAAACAATATGTGGGCCAAACCAGTAGGAGCCTCAAGGAGAGAGCACGGGAACACATTAATAATATAATATCAAAATCTGAAACTAACGTAGCCAGACATTTCTCTAAATGTGGTAGCCTAAATTATTTTTCAGTACAAGGCATTGAAAGGGGTTTCATGCAAAAAAGAGGTGGGGACCTAAGCAAAAAAATCTTACACCAGGAAACCAAGTGGATATTCATTCTGGGCACAAGATTCCCAAAGGTGATGAATAACGAATATGACATATCCTGTTATTTCTAAATGAATAATCATTCTGGGCACAGAATGCAATTGTGTTCCACAGGTTACAGCCGGGCCCACCTCACGTCGTTTTTATTTTGGGCCAATCAAGGAGCAGCAGTGTGTACTAAGTCTAGCCAGGGACCCCATATTGCCAAAAAATCGTCAGGGCAGCCTCTAGCCAGGTATATGGCCTTTTGTAACAGGAGTATTTAATTTATGGATTTTTTTCCAGCGGGTTAACGTGGGTGGCCTGGTGGCTTTCCAAGTTAGTAGTATGTTTTTTTTGGCATAGTATAACATTTGTAATTAGAACAGTCTCTGGTATGATCTCAGCACCAGGGAGCCTGTGTGTCCCATTAGGCAAAACACCAGGGATCTTATATTAGGGAGGGCAACGTTGGATTCTAGGAAACCTAGGACTTGCTCCCAAAACCGCTGGATATGGGGACAGGTCCAAAACACATGTAGAAGGGTACCCACATCTACTTCATATTTATAGCAAGTGTATGGGTAGATTTCTGCCAGCCTTTGAGTCTGGGCTGGTATGATCTATGTAAGAATTTTATTTGTATCCATCTATCCCTGTTAGAAATTGTAAGTTCAGGAACCTGCTCTAAGACTCCCTCCCAAGCTTCTTCATCTATACCTGGGGTATCCACTATCCACTTTAAAGGGAGTCTATCTAGATGAGAGTTTGCAAACTTGCCCAGGATTGCATATATCAGGGTGGTAACTTTTGATAGGGCAGGTCGTCTGAGCTGGCTCTGTGTGATGTCTAGAGGCTCATTGGGAAACTGGGCACGAAAGACATGCCTCATCTGAATGTATCGAAACAGCATGTTGGGTGGTAGCTGATGAGCTGCTTTGAGCTCCTGAAAAGATTTAAGTTGGCCTCCTTCTACTACTTGTCCAAATCACTGATTGGGTAGCAGGGAAGGCAGATTGTTCACCTCCAGAAAAGTGGCACTGGCTGCTTCTGTCAGAAGTGCCTAATTATTTAGGTCTTGAGTCAGCCACCAGTGTGCATATACTAATTGTGATGCATTGTAACAGAATGAAGTTGGCAACTGCCAGTCCCCCTTTCGTTGTTGGGATTTGCAATGTTGTAAGACTAATACGGGGTTTCTGCCCTGCCCAAATTAAGGCAGTGGTTATTATGTCGATTTGCTTAAACCATGCTTGTGGAATATATATTGGGGAGTTGTGCAGCTTATACAGGAACTTAGGTATGTATATAATTTTTATTAGGTTGATTCTCCCAACCAGGGATAGAGGCAGACTCTCCCAGATGGTGGTTTTCCTTCTATAGTCTTGTACCACTGGGTCTAAGTTATCTGCTGTATATTTGCTGAGATCTTCCGGATTGAAGGAACTGACCCATTGCAGTGGGAGGGGAGCCTGAGGAGGCCCAGGGAGTCATATCGTCTATGGGAAGAATGATGGATTTCCCCCCAGTTTACCTTTAGACCTCAATAGCTACCATATTTGTCCACTACCTGGAGCAGTTTCTGCAAGGACTTCTCTGGGTCTGCTAGATACACCAACATATCATCTGCATAAAGTGATACCTTCTCCTCAAGCCTCCCTAGTTTAAGGCCTCGGATGTCTATGTCTTTGCAGATTTGGATGGCTAGTGGTTCTATTGCCAAGGCAAAGAGGAGAGGGGACAGTGGGCACCCCTGTCTAGTTCCTTTGTGGAGCTGAAAAGTTTCTGAGAGGAAGGAGTTTACCTTGACCATTGCTACCGGGATCTGTATAGTGATTGCACCCACTCTATATACTTTTCTCCAAGTCCAAAATGCCCCAGGACCTCCCACAAGTAGGACCACTCTACTGTATCAAATGCTTTGGCTGTGTCCAACGAGACCACTACCCTGCTCCCAGTGGTCTTGTGTTGGGCTTGCAGGTTTGTGTACAGGCGTCTGATATTATCTGTGGCTCAGCCGGGGATGAAGCCAGTCTGATCCGGGTGAATCAAATGGACTATGACTCCTTGGAGCCTAATGGTTAAGATTTTTGCAAAAATCTTGATATCTGCATTTAGCAGTGATATGGGTCTATATGAATCGCAGTAATAACTTGGCCTTCCTGTTTTAAGTATCACAGATATTGTAGCCTGGGTGCAAGTGTGTGGGATAGTGGTCTGCTGTGATATATTATTGTACAAGGTAGCTAGGATTGGGGCAATAAGGTCTACATTTGCTTTGTACCATTCTACTGGTAGCCCATCCGGACCCAGAGATTTATTATTGGGGAAGCTACCTATAGCCTCCTTGACCTCATCCACTGTTATGGGTGATCTTAGGGAAGCCTTCTGTTCTCTAGTCAAGGTAGGAAAGATCACCTGGGCCAGAAAATCTGCTATTGGGAGCTCGGGCCTTGATCTAGACCTGTACAGTTCCCCATAATACTCCCCAAACGCTTTGGCAATGGCTTGCGGGTCTTGCAACTCATCACCTGCAGGTGTGAGTAGCGTAGATATGGAAGTTATCTGCTGAGGGTCCCTGGCTAGCAAGGCTAGTAATCAGCCACTTTTGTCTCCTCTATCATACCAGGCTGCATGCTTTGCGATATCAAATTGGGAGTATGTTTCTATGTGTGGGAGATCCAGGGACCTCTGTGCCTCAGCCATTATTTATCTAGCTTGGAGGTTATCTGCTCTGCTAAGGCTGACTTCCGCTTCACTTAAGGTCGATTTAGCCTCATTGATACTCTCCTCTACTTTGAGTCTCTCTCTTTTAATGAGGAAGATGTACAGGCCTCTTGTCCAAGCTTTGCTAGCGTCCCATGTTGTTGCCATGGGCGCATTCCCTCCCATTTTTAACAAAAGAATCACTCAAATTGGTAGGCCCTGTAGGATAACCTCTGATTGGACAATGATAATACAAATGTGATTGGTGGACATACGTTTAAATATCTTGTATGTGTAATTCACCATTAGCCTATGAGTAAGTGTTGTGAGAACACAAAATGCATAAGGCTGTGATCCGCACACCACACTTGTACCTCAATAAAAGACCTGTTTTAACCACTACTGCCTGGAGGTCTGCTTTTTGAGTGCCTACCTTTCAAACAATACGGTAATGACCCTAAACACACTTGGAGATCTATAAAAGGCATTTATGCAGAGGGAGAAGTACAATATTCTGGAATGGCCGTCACAGTCCCTCGACTTGAATATAATCGAAATCTATGGGATGATTTGAATCAGGCTGTCCATGCTTGGCAGCCATCAAATTTAACTGAACTGGAGAGATTTTGAATGGACGAATGGTCAAAAATACTGCCATCCAGAATCCAGACACTCATCAAAGGCTATAGGCAAATTTTTGCACCTGTCTAATTTTGTTATGATGCATATTGCATATTTTCTGTTAATCCAATAAACTTTATGTCACTGCTGAAATACTACTGTTTCCATAAGGCATGTTATATATTAAAAAGAAGTTGCTACTTTGAAAGCTCAACCAATGATAAACAAAAGTCCAAAGAATTAAGAGGGGTTCCCAAATTTTTTCATATGACTGTATGTAGAAACAGATGTCTTTAAGCATCACTATTATATACTCTAGCATGAATATAATTTCCCTTTGAGTAATTCGTTGATTTCAGGGTCTCTCTCTCTATAGGCTAGGGTCAGACACCAGGATAAAGCCTCATGGGCCCCGCCAGCCCAGATCTGCTCCTCCCTGCCTGAAACGCTGCACTCCCTGACCCAACCCTGCTCCAACCGATAGAAGCAGGTATGTGCTGGTCCGAGGAGGAGGATGGAGGAGGGAATCCTGAAGTTGGTGGAGGGGGGGGTTCAGGGCCTGGGATGGGTATGTACGGGCCCGGGATGTGGCAGCCACAGACCCCCACCCCCAGTCTGACACTGGTTGGACTGCAATCAAGTGACACTTTTGGCCCTATTTCTCTATAAAATCTACTGTAACAACTGCTCCTCTCATGATGACAGAATGATTCACTACATGGCAGCTCCCTCTCACAAGATACAAATATATGGAAACGTTCCATGCATACATTACCTTATGGCCTCATATTTTACATTTAATCTAGCACAACCAATCAGTGATCAGAGCAAAGTTCATCCAGCTGCATGTAGAACAACAAAAGCAAATGTGTTTGGTTGCCATAGTTTACAGCCCAGGTGCCAATTTCCCAGCACTGATAAATGAGCATAACTTTTTCAAGCTTGGGAAAAAAATGATATACTGGGTATACAGGCAAGTGAAGTATGTGTTGCCCTTGGCACATCTATTGCCAATAACATTCTTTGTTTCTCTGTATATATTTTGGCACAGCACAAGACAATATATTTCTTTGAGCACCTTCCAGCCAGATGTAAGTTATATTCCATGTTCAGTTTTTCATATCTGCAGTCTCCGTGAGAGTACTGGCAATAATATTGTCTATTCAGGAGGTCTCACGCTAATGAAATAAAAAGACTTTGCTCACAGCCGTTTCTTGAATTATTTTATGAAAACTGTAAAGGCAGAGATTGCAACAGCAGATCGTTTTTAAATCTCATTTCCCACAGTTGTAGAAAAAAGACAAATAACAAGCAGACACATCCAAAGTGGATGGACAGATCCTCCTCTCAACATACAAAGAAGAGCAACTCTGCAAACACAGAAGTTGGCCCAGTACGGGGCCCGACTGCAGAACGGGGCCACTGATGAATGCTGCACAAGTGTTTGGCCCAGTTTTGCAGGTCGGCGCCTCTATGCACTGTAGCCAATTATGAGACCTGAAAGCAGCAATACTAGGAACCTGTGGATTTCTCTTAAGCATGGTGCTTGATGTAAAGTTTACAAAATCTATTAGTTAACAATGAAACATTTTAGACATGTTGAGAAAAATTAAATTAAAAAAAGGCCCTAGAATTGCTGCAGTAACCCTTTTGCATGGGTTCCTTGCACACAAAAGGAATTGCATCAGGCCTTACATTCTGAGAATCTTCTATCACTGCATTGCACAGCAATGCACCAATCCCCAAATCTGCAGATAGTAACCATGTCCTCCATCTTCCAAGTTCTGTGATCCATGAAGCCAAGAATTCCATTGTGCGCTCTTGCTTCCTTGGTTCCACATTGTTTCTGTGTACAAAGCTCCATCTCCTTCTCTCCATCTGTACTTCAGGTACTGTACATCCAGTCTATGTTGGAGGGCCCAGGCCACACACAAAGTTCATTTTCTAAATTATGTTATTGGATAAGGCAGAATGTCCATGCAACCACTTTTCTCCACTAATATCCAGCCAATGTTATGCTCACATACAACAGTTTTTTGCAGCATATTTGTGCTGATGTTCCAATGCCTGTGTTGCAGTGACCTGCCAGATTACAATACGAGACCCACATGCATGACATGACAGCATCTTTGTTTTAAAGAAGAATTTTCATGCAGTCCTTGGTTATCCAAATAAATTGCCAACCCCATCCCTTATTGTGGTGCAGCAAACAACTTTGCCTATCTAGTTTTTTAAGCAAAGGCAAAGCTATATCAAGAGTCGGTAACATTACTGTTCTTCCATTTACTATGCTGTAAGCAGAGCCAAATGTTTCCAGCATAAAGTAGAAAGAGAGAAACTAAATTCTAAATTTGGCAAATTCACGACAAACTGGAAAGCCATATGCTCTGGATTCTGTCTTTTGTGAAAATAACATTTAGTACTCTACATATTAAAGGGCAACTAAGGCCCACTTTTTTGCCATCCTGGTCCACATTACCAAACTGGTGGCCATTTACTTGCAAGGGGCTGTGGGTAGAGGTGCTTGATTCATATTCCCAAGTGTCAAACTGGGAAAGTCCATAGCAGAATGAAGAAGCAGGCATGAGGACGAGATCAATGACATGTATGTATCGGATTGTATAGGATTGTGTAGGGAATTTGTACAGCAACCCTATGCTACCAGAAGACAAGATGGCAATTTTGGGCATTAGATGTTCTTTAATTTGAAATAAATGGTTTCTTGTTATTTCAATTGTCCTATCTTAATGAGGTTATTGTGTCTTGTATGTATAAATTTGATTTCTAGTAGGTGGATTATGTCTAGAGTAGTTATGCCCTCATTTTCTAGGCAGTACAGTTTTACCAGGAGTGTCCCCACTCTCCCTGTGCTACATAGTTCTGTTCCATGACTCATTTATCAGAGCTCTCACAACTGGGAGTTCAACGTTCACATCACTGTTTTACCTTTTATGCAACAAAAGTTGGCTATAAGGAATTAGTTAAAGAGAAAACAATTACATATTGATAACATTGTTAATAAATCTATCATTATGCGAGGCAGGCACCTTCAATACAGCAAAGCAGTTAAAGAAGTTGCATCTATTGAAGTGATTCAACCCATTTTCTTATCCCTTCTCACTATACAATATAACTTATGAAACTTACCAAGAGTATTTTGTAACATTCACACTATGCAGCACACCGCAAACAAACACTGCATAAGTCTCTGAGTGTTGCAACTTACCCCTCCACAGAACAGTAACTAACTGCAAAGCAATCTTGCCCATTGTACTCTCATGGCTGCCATAGTGGATCCCTAGACCAGTCAATTTGAGCAGCATCCTATTAAAGTAGATATGCAAGGTTACATTAGTTTTAGCTCTCAGTGTTGCCCTGTAGTGCAAGTGTTTAGGGTGGGATTAAAAGTGTCTATTTCAGCATCCAAAAGTAACCTTGCATTGATAGGCTATTAATATATTTATGCAGAGTCACTGTGCTGTTGATAAAGAAAACGGAATATTTGTGAATTGCTATTATACTATTATGATATTTTACTTGCAACTTTCTGTGTCAACATCACAGTGGCAGTATGGTCGCTACCTCTTCTGGAACTGAGAGGGAAACAATCTGTTGTTTTAAAGGTTTCAAGAAAAAGAAGAACAAGGAAGTACTAAAATGTAGCAGACAAATTCTGCCTTTCTGAGCATGCGGAACATTGGCAGGTACAGCACACTGTCGCACATGAGCACCAAGTTTGTTTATTCTTTACTAGAATAGGTCAGTCCTTCTGTGCTGTGCAGAAAAACCAGGCAAATCGCCAAGTATCCGGTAACGTAAACCCTGGAGGAGGCAGAAGGAAGGTTTTAACTGCCTCTTCCTCTCCTTCTTCCAAAATGAAAGGAGGAAGAATTAGGCTGTCTGAAGAAGCGCCAATGAGTGCATTGCTTTATCCTCGAGCAGGTCTGGGTGGTGGTTTCCCAATATCGACTGTGATGTTTGTGTACATGGGGTATTTGGCAGAGTGAATCACACGGTAGTGCAATGAATTGATGCCATCTTTCTTCATAGTCATTTTCGTATTCTGAATCTTTGTGAATCTGGGAAATAAGAGAAGCTTAGTGAAAAAAAAAAGTTTGAGGGGCAGATATATCAAAGGTTGAATTGTTTTTGTTGGTTACAATTTGCACTATTCTCACTAGTGTAATCAGCAGAATAATGATAAACATGACTCTTAGGTTGGCACTATCGTCTGTGCATTTTGTGCTTCTTAAATGAAGAACACATTAAGGTTGAATCGTTTTATGAGACATCCGGGAGGTAGGATATATGTGCATAGTATGGTGCTTTGGAAACTAATGTGCATATTTGGGAGTCGATACCAACAGAACAAACACACTTTACCAACCAGTGAATTTTTGCAAGATTCCTGAAATGTTGTATCCAAGAGTCATTGTAACAAATGCATTGTACCAATATAAAAGTATAGAAGAAACATTTTAAAAAGAAATCCAGATTTTCTTGGTAATGTAGTATTAAAACCTTGAAGAAGTCACATGAAACTGGCTGGGGGGGGGGGTGCACAAAAGTCCTTAGGAGGGATACAGTTGGCCTGTGGACTTCCGGGTTGGATACACTTGCCCTCAACACTAAAACCTGAACAAAATCTTAAGAAAAAATCTTTAATGAGGCTTCCTCTTCAGTACTAGTACCCAACTCACATTGATGTCCATAGACAGACAGACTTAATTTCATGCTACATACTAGGGTCCCTTACCAATTTGAACCAAGTGCAAAGTGTAAATATAGTATAAACCTGGCGCACAATATTACATTTACCCTGCAAATCTAACAATGCCACTATATAAGCCAGACTGCATTTTGAATCCCCTAGGTGGTGCTACAACCTTTTTAATTCCTATATGAAGATTCATTTAAACTGGAGACTAAAGAAAGACAAGGACAAGTAAAAGAACAGAGAATATGGCGCCTGTCTATGACAATATTAATTTGTCTGCATCATAGAGGGGAAAAATGTACTCCATATTTCTCATTCAGGTACTAAAAGTGAACATAGCACTGCCATGTTTCAGACACCAATTGAGAACATAAAGAATGTATGGGGCATGTTTCTAGCTAGGTGTAATGATTGTTTGCATTAACAAATCTAAATACTATAATCAAAAAGTCTTGTGTGGGATTTATGCAAATACATCAGACCTAGGGTTTAACGTATAATTTAGTTATCACACTGACATTATTAATACAGTAAGTGGACTCCATGGTTAATTTTGCACACAGCTTCTTATTAGTACAGGACAGGGATGGGCGAATTTGACCCGTGAGGCGAAAAAATTTGCCCATCCCTAGTACAGGACACAGTTTCTGCTCTCAGCTGCTTGCTTACTTTTAGTTTTATGCTGGAGGCTACATTGTGTGGTGTTGAAAACAAATCTTTAAATAAACCCCAGCAGAGTCGGCAATTTGCTGATTAAGATATTATACTGTTGCTAAAGGCTCGATGGAAAAACAGCCCTGTAGCAAGTCCTTCAATTAAAGCAAATGATTTATCCTGCTCAGTAAATATTCACTTTGAGAGAGACAGAGAGCGAGACAGAGAGAGAGAGAGAGGGAGAGAGGGAGAGAGAGAGAGAGAGAGAGAGAGAGAGAGAGAGAGAGAGACACAGAGACAGAGAGAGATTAAAGGGGTGGTTTACCTTTAAGGTGACTTGACTTTTACTGTGCGCTATTGAAAAAGATGCTAAATCGTTTATTTAATAAATGTAAGTTTACATAAAAATCATTTAATTGATTTAATCGATCGATCGAACGATTTTCAAAAAAAATAATCTTCGATTTCTAAAAACTTAGCCAAATGTTGCCTATAGGTTCTAGGAGGTCCCCATAGGCTAACATAGCAATTCGGCAGGTTTAAGGTGGCGAAGTGTTGAAGTTGAAGTTTTTTAAAGAGACAGTACTTCGATTTTCAAATGGTCGAATATTCAAAGTTTTTGAATTCGAAAATTCACTGCGAACTCATTTCGACCCTTAGTAAATGGGCCCCCTAAGGTGAAACCTGTCAGGCTCTTACCTGGGTTTCATTGCATCCTGTTATATTATGTGAATACCACAGCAATACATACTGTAAATGTTTCATGAACGCCCTTCTATCTATCATCCCCAATTCTCTATATGTGATCTTATACCATAAACATTTAGCAACATATTCAAAGGATTTCAAAACACCTTGAGTATTTACATGCAATCCTGTGTTTTGCCCCTTGGTTTCTGTTTTCTATTTGTGTCCCATGATCAATAAATACACAGCCAAATGCATACACAGAAATACTTCTTATCAAGTATTTAATATCCCACCCGGTCAGACAAGGTGTCAGCACCCCAATCCTAATTTCTGTGTAAACTATGTAAACTTACATTTATTAAATAAAGAATAAGAAAGTTTTTTTAAGGGTGAGCAACAATAAATTATATAACAAAGCAATGTTTCCTCTTGTTCATAAAATTTTTTACCTTTGAGGATTGGGCTCATTGTGCTTGTCTCGCTCATGTTTGATCATTCGGTAACGTCCAATGCGGATATCAGGCCGGGAAATTTTCATGCCATTGAGTGTTATTCTATGGGTGGAATAGGATGAGGTTAAAGGCTGATTTATCAGTGCTCCTTTCTGTCAACCCTCCATCCCTTTAATGAGTAGATTAATACATTGTGGATTTGTAAAGGGATTTTCGCTTCTAACATATAATTAAAAGTACAATATATACATTAATGTTCCCCACCTCTGTATTCCCTGGAACTATGCAATGCATTTTTTGTCCAATGAACTGTAATTAAATGTACTATGTAATTCCAATACTTGTTTTTTTCAACTCTTAAACACACCAGTGACTTTTAAATAAGTCTTTGCCGCATGTCTTATAGTGAAGAGTTGTTTCTTTGTGCTGGAGGCCACATGGAATAAACTAGTCAGCTCTGGAGGGCAATGATTGAAAGACAATTGCCTCTTACAGGGAGCATAGGGCAGGCAGAGTAAGGCACACACATGGAGCATAGGGGAAGGCAAAATACAGCAGGACACAGGGAAACCTATCAAGATAGGTTTGCCACCTGTCCAGTAATTTGAAGGGCTGCACAGATCAAAACGGCCTGCCCGGTTTTCCAAATTAGGAAAACCAGGCAGGATTCCCTTATGAATGACACGGCGATCGGCCAATTGCCAAATCATAGCCCCGTCCCCTGATGTCACGGTCCGCTCCCTCTGCGTCTCTTCCCGGTCTCCATGGGCTAAAAGGTGGCAACCCTATATCAAGACCACTGTAAAATGAACAGCTCATACTGTGCTACATACAGTGACACAATGCTGGTGCCCCTCAGCAATTTGCATGAGGAGTGAACAACGCAGGCACTTCAGTCTGGGTCTCAGGTGTGATCAGTACAGGGCTTTAAGGGTGTTACATGTATGAACAATGCTGGATCTTAAAAGCTAAATTTGAGGTGTAAACAATGCAGGGACCAGTTAATCTCTGTACAGATACCTTTTAAAGCTTACACAAGGTAAGCAGTCACAAAAGGCAGACTTTCACGTGGGGGGTCACACAAGGGGGGGTCATGGGCTAGATGTGGCCCATGGGCTGCCAGATGGACAGCACTGAGCTACTATATAGCTATTCAAGTCTTAATTTGGCTGTGGGGCTCACTTTTCACAGCAAGTACCTAAATGAACCTAAATAGGGGTCACATATAATGTATTATTAGAATTATTCTGCCTATGACTAAGTGCTGGGTAAGCATGAAACGCGTTAGGCGTTAGAGGGAATACTATACATGTTTTTTAACTACTGATGTGAATAAAATATATTTTTTTACTTAATAGCATGTTTTGGAGAAATTATTGAGATTCACATATAATGTATACCTCCCTACACATTGATAGAATGAAAACCTTTCTGAAGCGATCTCTTTTCCTCATGCCCATAAGTTCTTCTTTACAGCTCCTCTCTAATCAATCTGTGTAGCTGATCCTACAGCTTCTCCCCCCGCACCCATTTCAATACAATGCTGTTATTCTAGTACCACATTAGCATAACTATTACCATGGCAAATCAGTACAATTCTCCCCAACATTTCTAATAATGGATCATCATAGCTTTTGCCCAGCAGCCACAAATTAGCAACCACTATATGAACCATAACTATTTCTCTACTTTGTACCAATTTAATAGTTTTATATTTATGATCCTTTATTTCCATAGTGCTAACGCATTTATGCAGCATTTTACAGAGATTGATAATAATTAACACCAGTCCCTGCACCATTTTACAATTTATTTTCCTTATTACATCTACACAACACATGCTGCCTGTATATTTTGGGAGGGTGAGAGACCCACTCAGACATAGGGAGAACACAAATCAGAATAAAACTCAGGACCCCAGTGCTGCAAGGTAATAGTGCTAATCACCAAGCTGCCCAGGACATTTATTCTCCCCCAGCAACCAATACATACAACAATGCACACCCTTCACTTCTGTCATAGATCTTAATGTCTCTCTAACAAATTTGAGCAAAGATCTGTTCCTGTCAAACTTGCAATGGATAAAATTAACTTTTCTCCCTCCACATCCCTGCCTTCCTCTCCCAACCACCCTGTAATAATAGATCAATACGGTCATTCTTACTGTAGAACAATAATAGATCATCATAGCTTCTCTCCCAACAACCCTGTAAAAGATCTTAATTGCTGCTCTTATCTGGAACTACTTTGCAGTGTACTGAAAAATCATGTATTTTATATCTTCTTAAATGAATCGTCATAGCTTCCCCCCACCCTGGTACTTCTCTAATAGATGTGAGCCATGGTTTTTCTCCCATAGCAATCCTGTACTGAAGCTGCACAAATTTCTTCTCTGCAGCCCTGTAACAGACCAGCACTGCTTCTCTCCTGCAGGGAATGTACTGGTAGACTTGCATGTAGATTTATCATTTCCTATCAATATACTAATACATTGTAAAAACTGCCAGAATGGTTACATTAAAAAATGTCACTGTGCTAAGTTATTTTTCTTTTCGTGGCCCAGCTGTCTCTTCTGTATCCTCTTCTGTAATGCATTAGCAGAACCACTCCCACAGCACCCCTTTAATGGAAACTTTTATTTGCCTATCGCATTCCTGTAATCTCACACAGCCTAATCCCAATAACCCCAGTAATGGATCAGCTCTGCTTCTCTCAAACTGCAAACAGCGCACATTTTCCCCAGCAGCTTAACATTGGTTCAAATGCCTCAGCAGCTCTCTATAGTATCAACACATATCCCCACAGTAACCATTACCATCATCAGCTTATCACAATTTCTGTACGACCCTACAAAATATCAGCCTGATTTCTTTCCAGCAACAGATTTAAACTGAAGTGATTTGGAACATGGGTTTGCAGGTGGAGGTGTGATTGCTTGTATAATTTTACATACATTTTTATTACCAGCTTGATGCACGGATGAACCTGTCACTTATAGAAACAGGCAGGGCATAATTCAGAGGGAAATAGTGATTACAGAGGGAAAAAGAAATTACAGCCTGCTAGGCCTAGGTCTTAAAAAAAAAATACAATATAAAAAAATAAATACAATATAGGTTTCTGCTTGACCTACATCTCAAGGGAAGGAAAGTACTATTACATGCAACTTCCACTGCTAGCTAACAGAGTAACATTATGCTGGGAGGTTGGGAGAACACACGGATAAGTCTTTTTTTCTATGCGAGCCTTAAGCTACAGCTTCATCAGCCCCTTTTTAATCGAACTCTAAAAGCACCTTCCCTAGATGTGCCAAGTATTGAAACCTGTGCAAGCAGCCAATTATACCAACTTGTTCACATAGCCTGGGGTGTCAGATCAAGATTAAATCCAATACATCACAGACTGAGCCCTTTGAAATAGTGAGGTATGAATTGTTCTTGTTTCTAAAGGATAAGCCTAAATGAGACAAAAATGATAACAGGCATTGCTGATAAGACTGTTGCCTTGGAAACCTTGTTTGATGTTTTGAGGGTGAGGATTCTGTAAATCCAGGATGCATTGCTGGTAAATGGTGGTAACCAAATATGGCACACTATTATCAATTCCAGCAAATCTTAAAATTGAACAGTTAAAGGCTTAACTAAAGCCTGGCAAACAACTGGTATGTACATATACACATCTACATATACTTTTAGGCTAGGGCCACACGGGAAGATTCAGGTCGCCTGGCTAAAGTTGCCAGCGCCTATTCACACACGGCGATACATTTTTCAAAGTCGCTCGAAATTGCCTCACGAGGCAATTTCGAGCAACTTTGAAAAACGTGTCGGCGTGTGTGAAAACGTGTAGCCTAGCCCTTACTCTACAGCAAAAAAATGGGTAGCTGAGATCTGGGACAATTGGAATATTTGAAGAAGAAATGTGACTTTCTTTCAAGGAATGCTGTTTCACATACACAAAGAAGTGGAACTCCCTTACTACTGTAAGCTTTTCTATCAGATTAATGTGTGGAGTCCTTGCGCTAAAGATTAGCATATGCTCTGTCTGTGCGGTTTGTCTTCTTATAAATTCAGTGGCCAGAATTAGCGTGTTGCCTACATCTGTACATAAATATAATGTGCCGATATTAAATATAAACAAACATACTGTATTAACGTTTTGAATTGATACCTGTGCCTTGTCAATCACAATCCCAATTCGTAGCAAATTAAACAGCAGTTTAAGGATGGAGTTGATCATCTATGCGTAATAGATCTTGCCAGACTAACTTAATTTTTTTTTAGCAGGGACCTCGATTCTGGGATGGCAGTGGATGTGATTTACTTTGCTAAAGCATTTGATACAGTGCCACACAGAGGGTTACTGGTTAAATGAAGGAATGTTGGCCTGGAACATAGTATTTGTACCTGGATAGAGAACTGGCTAAAAGATAGACTACAAAGAGTGGTGGTAAATGGAACATTTTCTAATTGGACCAGTGTTGTTAGTGGAGTACCGCAGGGCTCTGTACTAGGTCCCTTGCTTTTCAACTTGTTTATTAATGACCTGGAGGTTTCCTTAAATGAGAAGGATCTAGGGGTATTTGTAGATAACAAGTTGTCTAATTCTGGGCAGTGTCATTCTGTGGCTACTAAAGCAAATAAAGTTCTGTCTTGCATAAAAAAGGGCATTAACTCAAGGGATGAAAACATAATTATGCCTCTTTATAGGTCCCTGGTGAGGCCTCATCTGGAGTATGCAGTGCAGTTTTTGATATAAATGAGCATGAGAGAGTGCAGAGACGTGCAACTAAACTGGTTAGAGGGATGGAAGACAAATTATGAGGGTAGACTGTCAAGGTTGGCCACCTCTTTAGACTAGAAGAAAATAACTTTCATTTGAAGCAACGTAGGGGGTTCTTCACAGTGAGGACAGTGAGGTTGTGGAATGCACTGCCGGGTGATGTTGTGATGGCTAATTCTGTTAAAGCCTTTAAGAATGGCTTGGATGATTTTTTGGACTGACATAATATTAAAGGCTATTGTGTTACTAAACTCTATAGTTAGTATAGGTATATATAATTTATGTGAAAGTATGTAGGGGTTTGTGTATGGATGCTGGGTTTTCATTTGGAGGGGTTGAACTTGATGGTCTCTGTCTTTTTTCAACCTGATTGAACTATGTAACTATCTACTTACCTGTTATAAATATCATCATCTTCTCCTCCCCATCCCCAGTACTCATTGGGAAAGCCATTTATCTTCAAAAACTGGCCTTTGCTCAGTCCAGAGACCCCGCCAAAATAGCCTGCATAAGGCAACCTGTGAAAAGACAACATACAAATGTAAAAACATAGTTACTATCTACATTCAGAGGTTCAGATGACAATATGATTATGCAGATTGCTACAGAGTTACAGTTGTTTGTCACTGATATGCTATTGTGTCACCTGCACCTGCTTGGAGATAGAGCACATGAGATTTAAAGGAACAGTTCATTGTGAAAATAAAAACTGTGTAAATAGATAGGCTGTGCAAAATAAAAAATGCTTCTAATATAGTTCGTTATATAACTCTGAGCTAGTCAGCGACTTGAAGGGGGGCCACATGGGACATAACTGTTCAGTGAGTTTGCAACTGATCCTCAGCATTCAGCTCAGATTCAAAAGCAACAGATATGACCCATGTGGCCCCCCCTCAAGTCTCTGATTGGTTACTGCCTGGTAACCAGGGTAACTAGTCAGTGTAAACCAAGAGAGCTGAAAAGCAGGAAGTAGTGTTCTGGCTATTATGTTACACATCCAGTCTCTCCAGCCTTTATACATTACATTTTTGGCTAACTAACTATATTAGAAATATTTCTTGTTTTACACAGCCTATTTACCCAGTTTTTATTTTTAAACTGAGCAATTCCTTTAAGGGCTATATATATAGGCTTCTCAGAATACATACATATTATTTAAAGATCACTTGGAAATGACGTGTTTGATGTAATACACAGGGTCTTTGTGAGCTGTAACCCATTTCCACTGTAATTTCATGGTCATATTAAAGAACTCATATATTCTAAACCAAAACCATTTAGTTCTAAAAACACTTCAGCATCTACGTCACTCTGGTCAGATACCAATTGATTACTGTATCAAACTGACAGGCAAAATGCTAATCACCCCAAATGATAGCCTTTTGGAGCAAATAACCATATTCATATGCAACTTCTGAAATAATGCAACTGAAAATGGTTTAAGCCGATATTGTCATCTATGAACCCCTTTGGTCATGTGGGCAAACAATTATATTTCATTGCATGGTTTAAAGGAAATTCTGAATTGTGCGAAGTGTATCTCCTGGACTTGAGATACTGCAAGTGGGTCACTAATAAAGCCAAATAAAGTGCCCTGGTGTTGGAATTGCAAAGCTTCTAACAACCAGCTATCCTGAATACTCGGGACCTGGGGCTTTCTGGATATTGGATCTTTCCATAATTTGGATCATCATACCTTAAAGGGGTAGTTCACCTTTAAGTCAACTTTTAGTATATTATTGAATGGACAATTCTAAGCAACTTTTCACTTGGTCTTCATTATTTATTTTTTATAGTTTGTTTAATAAATGCCCTCTGCTTTCCAGCTTTCAAATGGGAGGTCACTGACCCTAGCTGAAGAAAATGTACTATAAGGCTACATTTTTATTGTTATTGCTACTTTTAATTACTCATCTTTCTATTCAGGGCCTCTCCTATTCATATAACAGACTCTTATTCATAGCAATGCATGGTTGCCAGGGTAATTTGGACCATAGCAACCATATTACTATAATTGCAAACTGGAGAACTGCTTAATAAAAAGCTAAATAATTCAAAAACCACAAATAATAAAAAATGAAAATCGAGGGACTGTGACGGCCATTCCAGAATATTGTACTTCTCCCTCTGCATAAATGTCTTTGTTGATTTCGAAGTGTGTTTAGGGTTATCGTCTTGTTGGAATATCTAACCACTGTGTAACTTCAACTTTGTGACTAATGCTTGAACATGATCTGGACAAATTTGTTGATATTGGGTTGAATTCATCCAACCCTCGACTTTAACAAGGGCCCCAGTCCCTGAACTCGCCACACAGCCCCACAGCATGATGGATCCTCCACCAAATTTGACAGTAGGTAGCAGGTGTCTGTCTTTGTCTCATCAGTCCAAAGCAGTTTGTTCCAGAATGACTGTGGCTTGTCTAAATGAGCTTTTTGCATACAACAAGTGACTCTGTTTGTGTTTAAGTGAGTGCAGAAAGGGCTTCTTTCTCATCACCCTGCCATACAGATGTTCTTTGTGCAAATTGCGCTGAATTGTAGAATGATGTACAGATACACCATCTGCAGCAAGATGTTCTTGCAGGTCTTTGGAGGTGATCTTTAGGTTGTCTGTAACCATTCTCACAATCCTCTGCATATGCCGCTCCTGTATTTTTCTTGTCCTGCGAGACCTGGATTTTACAGCAACTGTGACTGTGGCCTTCCATTTCCTGATTACATTCCTTAAAGTTGAAACTGACAGTTTAAACCTGCGAGAAAGCTTTTTGTAGCCTTCCCCTAAACCATGATACTGAACAATCTTTGTTTTCCGATCTTTTGAGAGTTGCTTAGCAAAACAAGCTTATCCAATCAATTTGGTTTTGCCAGTAATCAGTATTGAGCAGTTGCATGCATTCAAATTAGCAAAATTACAAGGGAACCCAATTTTTTGCGCAGCCAGAGGAAAGAGGAATAAATTATTATGCAGGCTGAAAGGGGTTCCCAAACTTTTTCATATGACTGTATATCTTAGTTTGGATGTAGTACAAGGTACTGTTTTATTATTACAGAGAAAAGGGAAATATTTTTTTAGAAATGTGGATCTGGATAAAATGGAGTCTATGGGACACGGCCTTTCTGTAATTCGGCGCTTTCTGTATAACGGGTTTCTGGATAACAGATCCCATACCCTAGCCCTAAAGCAATCAATATTTACAGGGACATTGTGCATCATTACACCAGCATATGGATATTTAGTTTCAGAGCCCATAAGTCAGGGATAGTACAAAACAATGCAGAGAGCAGCACTCCTGTAGGGACCGATAAGTCAGGGACAGGCTACCAATGGGCCTCCAGATGTTGAACTCTTCACACCCCTCTTCAGACATCAGAGCAATGTTAGTGGCTATAGTTCAGCAGCACCTGGAGCGCTGTTTCTGAGAATTTAGCTACACCTTGGTTATATGAGAACTAAATCTCAAAAAAGAATACATCTAGACATGTTTCATCATATGTTTTGGTATTCTGTACCAGACCAAGGCCACTACACTCAGTGAAGATCTGTGCCTGTGAACATTCCCACGGTAGCTCCCCATATTCTTTTCTGCTGATTCACACAGAGTTGTCAGCTATGTGACCATATATATATATATATATACACCAGGATACAAGGTCAGTTATGAATTATGATTCACATTAAATTGCAGAAAGAAAGCAGTGCATTCTGCATCAGAATTAATCAGGACAAATTCTGACAACCCTAAGGGCATAGACACAAGCTGCTATTTCAGGAGATTAGTTATCCAGCGACGAATCGCTTCTTCTTCGGGTGACTAATCTCCCCAAACTGCCTTCCTGCCGGCTAGAATGTAAATCGCCGGCAGGATGGCACTCGGATTGCTTCGGCTTTACGAAGTTGCCCGAAGTTACCTCGTGAGGCAACTTCGGGTGACTTCAGAAAATGTAACATTTACATTCTATTTACATTCTAGCTGGCGGGAAGGCAGTTCAGGGAGATTAGCTGCCCGAAGAAGAAGCGATTTTTCGCTGGGAGACATCTCTCGAAATAGCAGCGCGTCTCTGCCCTTAAACTTCACTTCTCAACAAAGATGGGAAATTGCACTGGAGAACTTTAAATACATGTATACTGTTATAGGACTACTGAATCTCTGGTATTTCTAGGCAAACTCTTTTCTTAGATGATCGTTCTCCTTTAAGCTGATAATGTCCATGTTTAAATTACTTTAAAGCAGAACGCCAAACGGTTATTTATTGTGACATTCATTGCAAGGAGTATTCTCTCCCAGAAAGAGGGCAGAGGTTTTATAAATGAAACAGTACAATGCATATCCTTTTGGCTAAAACTAGTGAAGTTGCCTCTGGGCTCCCTACAAAAAGCTGTTTTGTTGCCAAGCAAAAGTGCAAAAGTATTTGCCCAGTGGGACAGGCATGCTGCTGGTTTAGTGGGTATGCAGTTGCCAGTCAATGTCTCCTTCAGGCCATGTCATATAAAGAGTTCGATGAACAGCGATAGCTTTCTCTCCAGTGTCAATGGGAAAGACAATTACTGCCTATTAACCACTGCTATTGTGTCACATAGCCTGACTTATTTTGCGTTCCAGATCTATTTCCAGGACAAAAGGACTGCAGGGAAAAACTGCAGGAAATCATTATTCTTTGGTTCTTTCCATCTGGTGTGTAATGGCAGTATTGATATTATAGCTGAATACAGAAATCCATGGAGGTTATTAAATCTAATATGTTAGATTAAAGAGGAAGAAGGATTGCTGTCTAAGTTACAAAATATTAGTTACTAATTATTTATAATAATTATTTATTTGAGATTACTGTGGCTAAGAGACATTTTTTTTTTAGATATCGCCATAAATTTGTTGACTGTAATGGGTCAGCAATTTCATGAGAACATGATTACACCTGTATTACAGATGACTGTTTTCACAGTATTTTGTAGTGTGAATATACGAGTAAAGCTTAGTACAGTAATTGGTCTTTTTAAGATGCTGACCTTATCTGCGACGACAATACAGTGGTCATTTTGACCTCTGGCTCAGTAAATAAAACATCTGTATGCAACTATTTCTATTTATTGTCATGATGTGCCCCTTAGTCAAATCTGGCTTTTATTTTGCTGGGTGCCCTAAAAATAGCCTATTAATCCGAGAGGATTTTTTAAAAATTGTCTTTTTTTACATAGTAGATTAATGGAACAGTAACACCAAAAAGTGAAAATGTTTTTAAGTAATTAAAATATAATGTCATTGCTCTGCACTGGCAAAACTGGTGTGTTTGATTCAGAAACTCGGATATTCTTTATATAAACAAGCTGCTGTGTAGCAATGGGGGCAGCCATTCACAGCTGGAAAAGGAGAACAGGCACAGGATAAACAGCAGATAACTTCTTTAGTATACAATGGGATTCTTCAGAACTTATTTGTTGTTGGTTGTTATTGAATGGTTGCCTCCCATGGCTACACAGCAGCTTGTTTATATACACTTTATTAGAGTTTCTGAAGCAAACAAAACAGATTTACCAGTGCAGAACAACAGTAGATTATTTTGTCAGTAATTTTAAACACTAATTTTTTGGTGTTACTGTTCCTTTAACAAGGAAAGGTTAGAATTTTGGGGGAAACACAATGGCTTTTACTGACTAACAGTCTAATAATAAGAAAGGTAAACAGTAACATTTCATTAACAGGAAAAAACAACAAAATCTATCCAATTAAGATTGTTTTTAAGGGAAAGATCGGTCAGCTGACTTGCACCTGCCTTTGAGCATTTAAATTCACTTCAAACAGGCAGTGAGGGTTTTTTTGTGTTCGTCACTTCTTCAGCTTCTTGATATTTATGAGAACCAATGGTTTGTTAATAGCATAAACGTGTTGGTACTAGCGGCAAAATGAACTAATGCTAGAGAGTCGCTGCCTGCCAGCCTGAATTAATAAACACCTAAAGACTCCCTGAGACATTAAAAAAGCATTTGCTATTTTATTCCTGAAGGTTGATAGGTCTTTTGTTTAATGATGTATAACATCTCTTTTCAAGAGAAGAGCTCAAGTTGATTGAAGAAAATGTGTTAATCTAAACAAAAATATGAACCATAATTTGCCAGTTCGTAAACCAGAACAGATAAATAGAGGTTTGAAGAGAAATGACATAGACAGGAGATTCTGAACTCAGGGACAGGGGTATTTTGTAGATGTTTAAGCCATGAGGTGAGCGGAGGCCTCACTTCAGTCAGAAAGTCTGCATCACAGAACAGAAGAAATTGCATTTGCTCTGTAGAGAGTCCAGCTTTCAGGTTTCATTTGGAAGTGTAGCTCCAGGAGAGACAAAGTAGCAGAATACCCATCCCCAAGAAATACAGCTTAATAACTAATACTGTAAGAGTGAGATGGTGTCCACTTTACTGAAAAAAATATCTAACCAACTTATCTCTTTAGTTAACATTTTGGCATTAGGTAAAACATGCTGCAAACTGCTAATGGTCCCAAAATTAATATTTAAAACCATGAAGATAAAAACAATTTCAAATAAGTGAAAATGTAAAGAATACCAGACATAACAATAAGAACCCAGCAAATTAATTTAATGTTATATATTAAATCTATTCCAGAAATATTTTATTCATTATATTGGTGCTATGATAATGATTGGTTAGAGCATGCTCTCAACCTCATATTTTTCCTGCTGCAAACAACTTCAGTAAATAATACTAATTACTGAATTAACCTTGATACAACCTTGATGAATAACACTTGCACTCTCAACAATGTGGGACCTTCTGTCAACAGTTTTTTCCATAAGTTTTCTATCAATGATGCTTAATTGGAAGCTAACATACTTTGGTTTCTGTTTGCTTTTTCTGGTTTAACATCGTGTAATGCAAACACTTTTGGGTTTTTAATATATATGATATTTACAGTGCCCTATTTAACTGCATTCAAGCTTCTGATTCAACTTTTATAAGCATGGTCATCAATGCTTTTGCTTTACATATTTTCTGGATATTAAACTGCTTTATCTCATTTAAACTTTCATCCATTTTTTGCTTACCGGAATCCAAACTTGTCCATGGCAATGGCAAAATGTCGTGGCTGCTCATAGCAACGATATAAATTTCTGTCGTCCATAGGGATAAGATCCACATCGCTGAAAATGAAACAGTCATAGTCTGCCTCTTTCATTGCTTCCAAGAAACCAACATTCAATAGCTTGGCCCGATTGAAAGTGTCCTCGCCAAACTGTGAAACAAAGATACAGGCATTTGTGAGTAACAAAAGGAACATATATGAGTGGCACAATGACAAAAGATAAAATAGGTCATATATATATATATATATATATATATATATATATATATATATATATATATATATATATATATATATATATATATATATATATATATATATATGTATGTATATATATATATATATATATATATATATATATATATATATATATATATATATATATATATATATATATTGTATTTATTTATAGTATAAAGCTAGAAGATTTAGAAGGGAAGGTTCACTGTGAAAAAAAACCAAATATGAGTACCAAGGACCAGGACCAATTTTCTAAATTCATGTTTACTTTGGAAAATGTCTAATACACTCCTAAGGAGGAAGAAACGCAGGGATCATGCAACACTGAGGTACCTCTGTCCTTTTGGTATGGCTGATTTTTTTGTGGGGTTTTTCTATTACTTGAAAGGAGAAAGAAAATTCTAATTACTGGGGTGGTGGTGAAGGCAACCCTCAGTGATTACAATCTCTTACCAGAGACCCCGATCATTGCTCCAGTTAGTGGAAGACTGCCCCTATTTCAGAGTACATCTGTAGGAGCACCACATTGTAAAAGATTTGCTCGTTTGGCAACCTCGCCAAATAAGCAAATTTTACAGTGCATGATCCTCTTTAAGTTAGCCCCTTCAGACCAAGTAGGCAGCTTATCTGACCATGTATGGAGCCGACATATCTCTCCAAAAATCACCCAGATATCTTTCGGCCAGCTTTGAAAATCAATTTGGACAAGAACCACTCTGTCTTCTCCCGATGGGTCTGCCTAGACTTACAATATGATCTGATCATTGGCCTTTTGGCCAAATTTGGCCTAGCATGTAGGTGGCCCAATCAGACAAAGATCCACGCGTTCTGCAACCTTGCCAAATGAGCAGATCTTTATGTGTATGGCCAGTTTTAGTTAGCACTCTGGATGGGGCCAGGAATAAGACAGAGGCCAAATATATTGCTACAGATAAGCAGCAGAATGCAAAGAGACTGTTCACATGAAAATGGCTGGTAGGGTGAATTGCTCAGGAAGAATTTGCACAGTGCAAATTGGAGAGTTAGAGAATATAGCAACTCAAATAACCTGAACTCTAAACAGGACAAGGAGAGTAAGGTTTGGCCTGTTTAGTGCACACTGCCTATATGTCTGTGTTATTCTCTGTATTGATATGTGCTCTCACACAGCTTGTACTAGCACATGGAGCCCAATGCAACAACAGAACATACAAGAGGACACAGCTGCTCACATAGGATTAGTCCAGAATGAGTTCTTTGGAAGCTGCCCACCATTGCGTTATTTCTATGTATAAAATGATTCTTATAGACTTTACTGAATTAGCATTCTCAAACGAACAAATAGTTTTGAAAAACAGTGCCTACTTGACTATATTACACAGTTAAAGTTTAAACAAGTCTCACAGATATGGGAAAAACATTGTTTTCTTATCAACAGGCATGGGACCTTCGTGCCCCAGTCCAGCACTAATTATGCCAAATATATGGAAAACAAGTTAAATTACTTCTTATGCATAAACATCATCATTTAACATTATTTTTGTTTTTCTGTTACAAATGGAACATACATTATATCATTTATGTACTAATTGTTACTGAAAAACAAGATTTATGTTATGACAACAACTCTGCATAAGAAATAATTTGTCCTGTTTTCCTTAACAGTAGAAAAACATCCAATTAAGTGATTAACAGCTCCTGCTATATTCAGACTATACTGGCATTGTATATATTTGGTCTTGGAAACAATACAATCTACAATACAGGTGCACTAGCAAATACTAAATGCTATGGGGTACTCAGATAACAGCATTATCCCAGTTTATATTATCAGCTGACCTGCTGTTACATATAGGCAGCTGATCAGTCTGCATCTTGGCTGCTCTTGTTTCTCTTTCCATTGGCCAATTGCAAAATTCCAGCCTAAAATAAACCACTTAAAGTGTAAAGTGAACCGGCAGATGGTTCAAACTTATCTCAAACTACTCTGTATGTTATTTCTGTAATTCAGACAATCTGCTTTAATAAGGCATGCTGATATTTAAGAACATCAACAGCAAAGGGAATGAGTGAGAAATGTACGGCTAATGAAGTGAAAATCCCTCTAAAAAGGCCAGGGATCACTATATACAGTTTTAGGCAGGTGCAGCAGTAGCTTTTTCTTAGTGAACTGCCTCACAATGTTACATAACAATGGGTGTTACAGAGACAAAAAAGGTCCCTCTTTTTTTATATATCAGTATATGTTGTCATGACAACGGGTATATGCTGCAGATACTAATTTTAAAAATTAGGACACATTATAACAGTAAAGTAAAGGTAGGAAACCAAATAAATGGAACATCTTTATTCAATATTTATTTTCTTTGAGTTCTACATAGTTGCTGTTTCTTTGACTAACAGACAATATATTTATGGAATAAAATATATGGAATAAAACAGATTTTGCAGTTGTACACTGACATGCCACAAATTGTAGCACACACAAATCTACATCTCATTAATTTCAATAGTATACTACCATCTTTAACACGAGTTCAGTGAACAGGACAATAGGACATAGGTGCTGACAGGGTCAGACTGAGCCGGCAGGAAAAAAACCCGCCGGGCCAGATCCGTGATTTGCAGGCGCCTTCCTGCCGCGTCCGTGGGAAAAATATAGAGTGCACCTGCGCACGAGCACACGTGCTCGGTGGCGCAGCGAGGGGGTGGCGGGTGGTTCGCACATGGATGGCAGCGCGGTGCGGCAGCAGTGGGCCCAGGCCCCCCCAGTACGACCGGGTTACTGAACATACAATTTGCCTAATGTTTTTACAGTTTGATGTTGCTTACACTAAACAGGGCTAAACAGCTGAAACTGAAAGTTAAATCACACTCAGTATTTGGTTTGTATGAAAATAAATCAGCAGTCCACTGAGAAGCACTCTGTATAAAAGAATCCCATCTGTCTTCTGGGAAATATTTATGCACCGAGCCATCCAGATGCTCAATTCTATAAAATATTATCTAAGATATTAGATGCTAATTGGTGCCCATTAGTAATTATAGCGGGAGATTTTAATACGATATATGATAAAATTTTTGACAGATCCCCACCAGGAAAAGCAGGTGAGACTCATCCAAATAGACAAAGATTTATTAATCTCGTGAAAGATCATAACCTAATTGATACATGGCGATTGGTTAACCCCACAAACAAAGATTATACGTTTTACTCCCACCCTCATAAAACATATACTCGGATAGATTTTGTGCTGATTAACCACTCCATTATTGATAAAATATCTAACTCCCACATAGGGGAAATATCTTGGTCCGACCATGCTATGGTGGTGACCTCACTGGTAGACATTTTTTCGGAACGACAGGGGTTTTCCTGGCGCATGAATGAATTGTTGCTATGTATTCCAGAGGTGGTTACAAGTGTAGCGTCGGAACTGAAAATATATTTTAAGGAAAATGATTTAGGCGAAACTTCAATAACCACGTTATGGCAAGCACATAAGGCAGTGATGCGCGGAGTATTAATTAAGGTGGCAGCAAAACGCAAAAGAGAGAGACGAGAGAAATTAAATAATCTAAGAGAAAAACTACTAAAATGTGAGAAAGAGTATAAAAGGAATAGAGATAATAAAGTATATATGAATTTGGTAAAAGTAAAAACAGAATTAAATCTAGCGCTCTCAGAAGATACATGTAAAGCAATGCTATGGGCTAAACAAAATTTTTTTGAAAGGGCTAATAAACCGGACACTCTATTAGCTAGAATGCTAAGGGGGGTACGGAAAAAACAAACGATTGATACTATTAAGACAAAAAGGGGGGAACTGGTTAAGGATCCACTAGAAATAAATAAAGCATTCGTAGATTTTTATACCAGCCTATACAACGGTGAAAAAACTATTAAATCAGGGGGAATAGAACAGGAGATGGGTAGATTTTTACATGACTGCAAACTCCCTAAACTTACATATGCGCAACTTCAATTATTAAATGCACCATTTACATCGGAAGAAATTGAGGTAGTAATAAAAGAGAAATTGAAAATCTCAAAAGCTCCTGGGGTAGATGGGTTTGGGGGGAAATATTATAAAACTTATGCTAAAGAATTAATTCCCCACATGACAAGAATGTTTAATGCATTTCTTAGGGATACACCAATCCCTCCTGAGATGTTGATATCGCAAATAATAGTAATACACAAAGAGGGGAAGGATCCCAGGCTGTGCTCAAGCTACAGACCCATATCATTAATTAACACAGACATAAAGATCTTTGCTAAAGCCTTATCTGAACGGTTAAATCTGCAGCTACCTAAGCTGATACATTATGACCAAGTGGGGTTTATAAGGGGGCGAGATGCTGCTGACAATATCAGGAGAACAGTAAATTTAATGGATATAGTGAACAAAAAAAGGCTGCCGACTATTGTGCTATCCCTGGATGCCGAAAAGGCGTTTGATCGGGTGGATTGGAGATATCTCTGTGCAACACTTGAGACCTTTGGCATTGGAGGTCCATTTCTAAACGCGGTCAAGCGCCTTTACGGCAAACCAATGGCAGAAGTTAGAACTAGTAATATCAAATCGGGAGCTTTTGAAATTAAAAGTGGGACACGACAGGGGTGCCCACTATCCCCCCTCTTGTTTGCCCTTTGCATAGAACCATTGGCACAGTATATCAGGCAAAAAGTAGATATTACAGGAATAGAAATTGAAGGGGAGGTGTATAAGTTAAGCTTATTCGCCGATGATATTTTATTAACACTGGGTCAACCACAAATTTCATTACCAAACCTATACAAGGCCCTAGGAGTTTTTGGTCGATTCTCGGGATATAAGGTAAATTTATCAAAATGTGAGGCATTGAATCTTAATATCCCTTTGGAAATTGCTGAAAGGATGTCAGATTCGTTCAACTTTAGATGGCAACCTGAGGCAGTTAAGTATTTGGGGGTAAGGTTAACTAAAAGATATCAAGATCTAAATAAATTTAATTATGTACCACTGCTGGAAAAACTTAAAAAAGATCTGATTACATGGGAAGGGTATAGTATATCATGGTTGGGACGCATCTATAGCGTAAAAATGAATGTTTTAGCAAGGATTCTCTATTTGTTTAGAACAATTCCTACTAAATACCCGATGAAGGAATGTAGAGCGTTACAAAAGGCTATGGAAAAATTTGTGTGGGTAGGAAAAAAGGCCAGAATAAGCAGAAAAACCCTTTTTAGGCATAAGCTTAAGGGAGGTCTGGGGCTTCCTGACCTATTTTCCTACTATAAGGCGGCCCAATTTGCACAAATGCAGGCATGGCATTTAAAGGTGGATAAACCAAGGTGGGTCAAACTCGAACAAGACCTACATTTAAAAGTAAATCTGTCTGAGTGCATATGGAAACTCAAGTATTCACCTGAGATTAAGCAGTCTACTTCCTGTGTAGCTCATTCATTAAAATTATGGGCAACTTATAAATGGAAAGATAAGCTATGTAATCAGGGATCCTTAATGACTCCTTTGTTTCGGAATGAGGATTTTTTCCCAGGTACTATTGCAGCTGACTTCTATTGGTGGTCATCAAAGGGGTTATTAAGGGTAGGAGATTTAGTAGAAGGGAATAAAGTAGTCACTTTTAATAATCTTAAAGTATTATATGATATTACCATCCATGAATATTTTAGGTACTTACAACTGTCACACTGGTTAAAAGAATTTATAAAGAAAGGGTGTGCAGCTAATTACTCTAAATATGAATTGGAATGTAAATCCGGTCAAAAAAGCAGAGGATTTATTTCCCGACTGTATTATCATATGATTCATGAAGTGGATAGACGATCTCCAATGTATCAGTCTAAATGGGAAGGAGATTTAGGGGGTGTAATTGAAGAAAAACACTGGAATAAAATATATGAAAATGTTTCAAAAATTTCTATAAATACTATGTTAAAAGAAAATTGTTATAAAACCATAATGAGATGGTATACGACCCCGGAGAAAATCAATAAAATAAATAACTTGATACCACCCCTCTGTTATAGAGGATGTGGACAAACAGGAACTTATCTACACTTGTGGTGGGAGTGCCCACAGGTAAATAAAGTCTGGGAGCTGGTATTCCAGGAAATAAGTTGGATATGTAATATTCAGGTTCACCCGTGCCCTACAATTGCTCTTCTTAACCTAATAATAAAAAAGGAGGACTATACGGAAAATATAAAAATGTTGATATATAAGGTATGTTTGGCTACTAGACTAGTTATTGCTAAATATTGGAAAGGCCCAATACCTCAGACCTGGGAACCCATACAAGCTAAACTAGGGGAGATTCTAGTTATGGAAAAAATAACAGCTATATCAAAGAATGAACTGGGGAAGTTTAAAACTATTTGGGAACCCTATATTGCCAGATTTCCAACTGATATGGGTCTAGGTTAATGAGATTCAAGGAATACTGTTTTTTACTTTTTGTATGAGATGTAATAACGCTTTGCGCTCTAAAAAATGCATATAAGTGGATACATAAGACTCTGCTTCTTGCTCCTCTTCTTACTTAATGCCCCCCCCCCTTTTTTTTTCTTTTTTTTTTTTTTTTTTTTTTTTGGGTTTAGTTCTGACTTAATGAAATGGTAGGAGGGAATGAAAAATAATAAAAGAAAGCGAGATATCGTGTAAAAAGAATATTGTAACTTATAATTATGCTGATATGTATTTGATATTCTTTATTTAATATGCAATAAAAAATTTAAAAAAAAAAAAAAGAATCCCATCTGTCAACCAGCTGAAGCCTTTGTTTGGCTTTTAGATAAGGAGCTCTCTTTTTAGGGCTATTCCACACGGGGAGATAGCCACGCGTTTGCGGTCGCGGCGACAAAGCGCCGCGCCAGTCGCCGCGACCGGCGCAGGCGACGTTTTGTATGGGCGCCTATGTAAAAACGCCTGTGCTAACCACACGAGGCGATGCGCTTTTCAACAGTCGCCTGAAAATGCCTCGCCAGGCTTTTTCAGGCGACTGTTGAAAAGCGCATCGCCTCGTGTGGTTAGCACAGGCGTTTTTACATAGGCGCCCATACAAAACTGTCGCCTGCGCCGGTCGCGGCGACTGGCGCGGCGCTTTGTCGCCGCGACCGCAAACGCAGGGCTATCTCCCCGTGTGGACTAGCCCTTAGAGATGGCTTTCGGAGGTCCTAGAACGAACACAGCCTTAATGCTTACCACAGCTGGAAAAACAGTATAAAACAGCATGGCAACCAACGGGTACAAAGGTGTCTTGTATGTGTTGGGACCTATAGCATCTGTTAGGCTCCCATAGAGTTAATTCCCTACCTTTTTCTCCTTTGTTATTGGGCATAAGCCCTTGTAACAGTTCATATATTAGACCATCTGCTATTGGCCAAGAGTGTAGTGACCCCTCCCTGCCACACTTCTATATAGTGTGTGTAAGGGGGGAGGATCTTCCTCTTTGGCTCCTTGAAGCTGGGTGTTCCCATTGAGCCTGGGATCACCAAGGCCCAGCAAAGCCTTTTTGCCCCAAAGGGACAGCACCTTTGGAGAATAAGTTAGGGACCAGGAAACCCCGTGAATGAGGTTAGCTATCACTGGGCAGCTCTTTTTATAGACTCTCGAGGAGAGTGAGATAGACAGCATATATAACATGAGCAGCTGTGTGCTCCATCAAGGATAGTAGCAGGGAGTAGCTTCCCAAAGGCTTCTTTGTTAGTCTTTAGTGCAGGGACTCAGTGGACAGGGTGTTTAGGCTTTAGACTTCGTCTCCCTAACTACTCCACTGATGATCCCGATCCCCACAGAGGTATATCAGTCTTCTGGGAACTGATGTACACTTGACTACTATGCCTTATGGGAGTGACAGTCTTCATTTTGCTGTATCATCCTCTGCTATCCTCCCTCCTCTGTGATATGCTATACCTGCCTCTTACCAACTGAGTAAACCTGGGGAGACTGTCTTTGAACAATAAACTACCATTCTGTTATCACCAAAGAACCTCCTGGCATCCAATCAATCTAATTTTATGTACAGTAGCCTATGTGTTGTAGATACACTACACCTTAAAGGGACATGTAACCCATGCTCATACCAATAGCTGGACAATTTAACTATCTGTGGTCTGGATAGGCCAGATGCAAGAGACTTTTAGTTCTACAAAGCATGCAAATAGACTGAGCATATTAAACAATATGAAAATACAGTTAAATACATAAAAAGGGAAAAGTTTCAACGTGACAAACGTGAATATGATAATGGGCAGATTTATATAAGGAGAGCTAAAAACTATGGCTCTGGCCTGTACCAACATCGTAATACTAGCTCGGCACAATTTAACTTTCCTTTACAGTCCAGTCTAGTAAAATGGTACAGTTTACTGAGCAAGAACTTTCACGTGATTCACACTCTTTTTTATTGTCCGACCTCGACTGGCAGCGATATGGATAGAAATCAGGACACTCCAAAATGGGGTGGGGGCGGGGCAACAAGAGAAGTTCCTCTACATCGCATACGGAACCCACGAGGATGCAGCGCCACCAAAACGGCAGAGGAGAGGTGGGTGCAGGTCCAGATACGCTAGGCTACCAAAGTAGATCCAGGAGGAACAAAAGGACCTCCAGGTGGTAAGCTGTATGGTAATGACAGGGGTACAGGACTCTAGTCAACATCAGGAATGGGACAGTAATGTGGATGAGCAGCAGGCCCGGACTGGCAATCTGTGGGTCCTGGCAAATGCCAGAGGGGCTGCTATAAGGTGCCATAGAAAATCAGTATTTAGTGGGCTGGTGGGGCTGTTTGGGCCTCTGTGTACCTGAAATGCCAGGGCCTATTTTGACTCTCAGTCTAGACCTGGTGAGCAGCATACAAATGTTGGACAAATATTGGACTTTTGCTCTACAGAATCATCTACTGAGAATAATAATGTTATAAAATTATCGTCACGTATACTGACTGCGAATGAAACGAGTCTGCTATCCTGTGGTATGAATTATATCCCTGTAACGAATTGTTATTTATTTGCAGCTACTTTAGATTTAAATAAATTTATGAAAATTCTGAGGAATATACAGTTGAAAGTGACTGTGAAATTTTGATATGTGATTCAATTGTTGATTTTAATCTATAGTTATGTGATTTTCTAGAAATATATGCATTGTATGATTTAAAGGAGTTAAGTCAAAATAATGTGATGGTTGCTAAAGCTCCCCTTGAGGTGGTACACACAAGTATAAAAAATTGAATATTACCCCTTGCATTCAAAAAGTCAACAGATTAAAATGTTTTAAAAGTTGGTCCAAGGGATACTGATAGGATGGTAAACAAACAAATATTTTAATTGTGTGGTAACCTTACTCCAGGTGAGCACTAAAGCTTTTGAGTAATGAGTGTGAGTGTGGTAATTAAAAATGCCAACAAGGGTGGGTCAGTTGTTTTATATGCGTCATCTTATTAGAAGGAGCTTATGTGACAATTGATGGATTAAGATACATAGGCTCCTTTAGCATCTGAGCCTACTGATAAATTCCAAAATGATCTGCTATATGATATGTTAAAGGCATATTAACTGCCGCTGAGATGGAATGTCTACATAATAAGAATCCAGTGATCCCAGTTTTTAATGCATTGCCCAAAGTTCACAAGTCCCTGGAAGATGTTAAGTAGCGACACAAAGTAGCAGGGATCAGGTCCCTAGGGGAGGGGCTTTCTGGTTATGTAGATAGACTACTGATGCAATTGGTGGAAAGACTACCTACTTTTTTTTAAGGATACTACTATGTGTATAAATAAACTACAGGACGCAACATGGAAACCCACTTATATTTGGTTTACCATGGATGTAGTTGCTTTGTACTCTTGTATTGATAATGAATTGGGACTTCAGTCTATACGGATCTGGCTTGAGAATGAATCACTTATTTCAGTGACACAATCTGAGTTTATACTATGATCTATTGAGCTTTTGTTGCACTCTAATTATATTTTAATAGGAAGTTCTTTCTCCAAAGATGTGGAGCCACAATGGGTGCTTTATTTGCACCTTCTTAGTCCAACCTCGTCTTTGGAGACAGTTAACCCCTATAAACCTAATATTGTTTTTTTCTTTCAGTATATAAATGATTGTATATGGATCTGGGATGGAGATTACCGGTCCTTCCAGTCGTTTGTACGATACTGTAATAACGTGGTGGAGGGGATTTCTTTTACATTTGAGTCTCACTTGACTAGTATTTCTTTTTTGGATGTAGTGTTCAAGACAAATGGCCATAGGGTACAAACTGACCTGTATAGTAATTACAGGATTCCGATCCTGGCTAAAGATTTCGATGCAATGCCTCTTTTTGTATATAGGAAAGACATAGATTTGGCCTCATGGCTAGGAGCCTATATGATTCTAGGGGCTCCAAGGAACCAGGATCCTGGCTTAGACATAAAGGTAACTATAGATGTGGGAGAGTCCGTTGTAAATCCTGTCGTTTTCTAAGCGTTTTGAAGGACTCTGTGATCACAAATATGAGCAAAGTGTATGAGATTAAAACGTATGTCAATTGCTTATCCAAGGGGGTAATATATTTGGCCACCTGCTCCTGTTGTTCCCCGTTATGGGGAAACCATACGGAGTGCCTGTAAGGGATTTTTGGAACACATAACAGCAATTTTAATGAAGGATTTTAAGTCAGCATTGGCAAAGCATGTTCATGAGAAACACAATGGGGCTATGAATATACAAATCAAATTTCAAATTATAGATAAACCAGATTTCCAAATAAGAAGGGGTGATTGGCATAGGAGGTTATTGAAAAAAGAAGCTTTCTGGAAATATCAGCTAAAAACACTTGAGTCTCTAGGGAGTATGAATAGGGAATGGGAACTATCATGTTTCTGCGGAGCATTGCTATATTTTCCCTATGAATTGTTTTGAGTTAAGTTTTTGATATGATTCATATTAATAAGTTTAGTAGTGACTTGTGGTATAATAGTTTTGTAAGGGATACTAAGGGGTTAACATTTTTATGGGTGTATATATACACATGTGGTTCTGAAGGGGTCATGTGATCCACGAAACACATTAAGCATATGATCCCTCTGGCATGCGTTGTCATAATTTTAAATGGACAATAAAGTATTATGTTTTTTTTATTATAACTAGAGCACACCTATACATGGACTCATTATACACTATTTCAGCTATACACAGGACTTATGCATTACTCAAAACATCTCCTAATCGTTAATAATAATTGTATGTATTAAATATATAACCTCCGTTCCCTACTCTGTATCCTGCTGTAAATAATTTCTAATATTGTACAGTAGATGACTAATTATCCTCTTATACCTTGCACTTAACAATGAGCACTGAGCACAGAAACAGTCAGCTGCAGATAATAATAATAATTCTATAACACTATACTTTCCATGCAGGAGAACAGAATGTCTCAGTGGTGTTACTTTAGTTCAAAAATGGTAAAGCAAATTTTGAAGACCTACACTAATGGCACTTGAAGCTTTGTACTAAATAAGATAATGTTAAAGAGCCTGCTCAGTATTCACTCTCTGAAAGGGGAAGCAACATGTAGAATTCTTGTGAATGGTAAAATGAATGAATTTCTTGCATGAAAAGGCAGACTGCATACATCTGTTCAACACACAGTAAAAGGATTCAGTGCATTTCATGTATCAACTGCCTACACCTAATCTATGCATTATATATTGCCAAACAGCAATGTGAAACATAAATCCTTTTTTCTGTGTCTTATGTTTAAGTACACATCAAACCATCAATGAACACAAGGGCTATACTTTTAATAGTGACCACAATATAAACACAGGTTGTTTGTAAGTACACTGTATGCTTCCATAGCTTACTCTAGATATTATGACATTTTTGGGGTATTTAAAGGACATGAAAAACAAAACCCATCTCCAACATACTTTAATTTAAAAATGTCTAGTGTTTTTATAAGAAACCTGATTGTATGCAGTGAAATGTCCCCTTCATTTTACTTGCTCTGACTGCTGTGGATAGGAAACTTCAGACGTTTCCTAGCTGCTTTGCAGAGAAAAAATAACACTTACGAACAGCAGGGGGCAACCCCCCACATTACTTCTCAGCCATGCAGAACTCAAGTAGCTTTGTTTGTTGGCGGTGTGTAGAGATTTGTTTTGGACTTTATTTTTGCCTTTACATTACAAGACTGATTAAAAATCAGAATCTGCAGACTGCACTGGGCCCTGTGTTGTCATGTCATCTAATGTGGATTTTATAGTTTTTGTATTGTTTAATACAGTTTGTTTCCAACTCCAGTGGCAGAGAAAGAGTTCATGGAGCCAGATTTAAATAGATAAAATGGGATTCTCATTTAAGGATTATTTTGCTGCAGCCACTGGTTCTGCAGAGTTGGAGAAAGTATGTATTAAACAATATAAAAACTATAAAATCCACATTAGATTACATGACAAAACAGGACCCAGTGCAGACTGCATATTCTGATTATTAATCAGTCTTGCTGTATCGTCTTCTAGCAGATATTATTTTACTTGTGCGGTTTTGAATATTTATGACTATCCCTAAGCAGCCCACACCACATGTGCATGGTCTTGGTCTTGCATAGATGTATAACAAAGTTACAGGATGGTGACCCCCTGTGGCCAAATTTGAAACCATAAATCATTTGCTTTATTAGGCTTGTGGTGCAGTAAGTTCATGTTTATGTTTTGTATACAAAATACGGCATTTCTGGCATTATTCTGTTTTAGACTTTAGTTCCCCTTTAACTTTAATTTTGTTAAATAAATCATGGTTTGGTTTCAGTACAGTATCCAGCAGACTCTTTTGCGGATGATTCAGTACATCCCTAATTAAAACTGACATTTTCCCCTAATGTTTATTTTATTAGCAAGGAGAGAGAATTGCTGCTGTATATCATTAATAAACGAAGTGTACTTTTTAAATTATGTTCTTTACTTTTATGCAAGTAAAGTACTGTATATTTAATTTATAACTAAAGGTCAACAATTTTATTTATTTACACATGGTAAACACAATTAAAAACTCCAGTTCAGACATGGTTAATCATTTTACTACTCTACTGAGGCATTATTAAAGTTTTATGCAGTATGTGCTGCATTCATTACAAACTAACCTACATTTTTTTGTCTTGACAGTTCCCATTTAAGATAAAAATGAATCACAACATTTATGATTTAAATACATGGTCTGCAGCAGATTAGGTGTAGTTCACCTTTGCATTAACTTTAAATGTGATATAGTACAGTATGTCCTTTCAACCTCTATTGCTTTGTGAGGCTATATTTTTTTTTATTCAAGCCCACACTTGTTCATAGTCAAGTCTTTTAATCACCCTACTGCCTTTCTGCTAGGGTAAACTGAAGCCTAGCAAATTATATATATATATATATATATATATAATAGTGTAGTAGAACCGGCACTCACCCTCAAATCATCGAGCCCCGGGTGCTGCTTCAAGGGTTTGCATATTAGATCATTTAAGAGCACTCACGGGTGTTTGTGAAGAATACTTTTTATTGGAGTGTTACAATCTACCCCACACAGATGTGGGGTAGATTGTAACACTCCAATAAAAAGTATTCTTCACAAACACCCGTGAGTGCTCTTAAATGATCTAATATATATATATATATATATATATATATATATATATATATATATATATATATATATATATATATATAATTTTTATTTTTATTTATAAATATATTCTGCAGCAGAATATATAAATTATGTAAAAGACAATCCACTACTGAGCAACTATGATATGCAATCTGCTGACTGCAAGGCATGCTCCTAACAAAAACCTAATATGCTCTAAATTAGTTTTTTTTTCCCAGCCATACTGCTGGGAGCACACAAGTCAGAAACCACTGGGAAGATGGAATCATCCATTTCCTCACGATTCCAAATCTCAAATATGAGCAAAACATAAATATTTAGAGCTCTAGCAATATCAATGACAAATAACTTTGCAAAGCACATAAGCAATTTGCTGCCACTATTATAACAAGCCGTGAAAAATATTTTTAGGAGAGAGACATCGCGTAAAGTTATATCTTCCTAAGCACTACCAAAGTGACACAATTAAAGGTGTGGTTTATCTTTAATTTAACTTTTAGTATGTTATAGAATGGCCAGTTCTAAGCAACTTGTTAATTGGTCTTCATTATTTATTTTCTATAGTTTTGTAATTATTTGCCTTTTTCTTCTGACTCTTTCCAGCTTTCAAATGGGCATCTCTGACCCCATCTAAAAAAACAAATGTTCTGTTAAGCTACAAATGTATTGTTATTTGCTACTATTTATTTATCTTCTTGCTTGTAAGGTCCTATCCTATTCATATTCCAGTCTCTTATTCAAATCAATGCATGGTTGCTAGGATAATTTGGACCCTAGTTGCCAGATTAATGAAGAAGAAGAAGAGGAGCTGCTGAATAAAAAGCTAAATAACGCAAAAACCTTAAATAATAAAAAATGACAACCAATTGCAAATTGTCTCAGAAGATCACCCTCTACGTCATACTAAAAGTTAACTCAAAGATGAACAAACCCTTTAATGCAGTTATTAACTTATTATTTAAATTATTATTAAAAAAAAGGCAGTGTGATAAAGTCCCTTGCCAACTAATGCTCAATTGCCATAGACTTTTCATAAATATTGTCACTACAATTATTTCTCTTTTCTTCCACTTAACAAATCAAATTCATTATCTTAAATTTATCTTTAGGAGCTGATAAATTAAAAGGATACGGTCATGGAAAAACATGTTTTTTTCAAAACACATCAGTTTATAGTGCATTTTTCAAAAGAACAACCAGATGTTTTTATATTTAATTTTGAAATCTGACATGGTGCTAGACATGTTGCCAGTTTCCCAGGTGCCGTCAGTCATGTGACTGATAAACTTAAGTCACTCTACTGCTGCGCAGCAGCCCATCAGCAGAACAATGGCAATGTAACCAGACTACAGCTCCCTGACACAAGATAACAGCTCCCTGGTAGATATGAGAATAGCACTCAATAGTAAAAATGCAAACCCACTGCGACTCCTTCAGTTACATGGAGTAGGAGAAACAATACTCCGTCAGAAAGCAGTTCCAAAGTGCAGCACTGGCTCTTTCTGAAACCACAGGATCAGGCAAAACTACTGGAGATGGCTGCCTATAAACCAATATTACAACTAAGCAAAAATACACTTGTTGGTTCAGGAATTACATTTTATATGGTAGAGTGAATTATTTGTAGTGTAAACCAAACTGCATCATAAAAATCATGACAGAATCCCTTTAAGAACTTGTGGACAAAGGTATTTGAGATTGCAATGGTTTCTCAGTAGGAACCAGAGCAATTAAATGCCTGAATGCCAAATGCAATGTATATGGCAGATGTGTCTTTCAGCTTCATGTGTATTTGATAATGAAGAGCCCCATGAGAACTTATTTTTCTAGCAGGGTGCTATCTATCTGTTATTTGTTCCTCACTAACTAAATAGTTACCCCCTCTGTGCTGGGGTACCGAGTTAAACACAGACTTGGGTATAGTGATGTGTGAATTTTTTTGTCAGCCATGGATTTGTGCCAAAATTCTGCATCTTGCCATCTGCAAATGTGTGAAACTGAGGCAAAAATTTGCTGCAAAAAAAAAGTGGCCATAACAAAAATCACCTATTGACTTGAATGCATTTGGACAAAAAAAAGTCACCATAAGAAAAAACTCCCATTGCCTCCCAATTGCATTTGGAGCGAGAAACATTGTCATGCATGTAAAAAATTGACTTCAATGTGTTTTGCAAAAATTTTCACCATTTCAGACAGGGGGCAGATTCGCTCATCACTACTTAGGTACTATCTTTGTGGCATTTGTACATTTTCCCCATCTCTGCTTGATTTTCCTTCAGGTACTCCCACACCCCAAAAACATATAGGCAAGTTAAAGGAAAACTATACCCCCAAAATGAATAGTTAAGCAACAGATAGTTTATATCAAATTGAATGACATATTAAAGAATCTTACCAAACTGGAATATATATTTACATAAATATTGCCCTTTTACATCTCTTGCCTTGAACCACCATTTCGTGACTCTATCTGTGCTGCCTCAGAGATCACCTGACCAGAAATACTACAACACTAACTGTAACAGGAAGAAGTGAGGAAGCAAAAGGCAGAACTCTGTCTGTTAATTGGCTCATGTGACCTTACATGTGGTTTGTATGTGTGCACAGTGAATCGTGCGATCTCAGGGGGTGGCCCTTATTTTTTAAAATGGCAATTTTCTATTTATGATTACCCAATGGCACATACTACTAAAAAAGTATATTATTATGATAATGGTTCATTTACATGAAGCAGGATTTTACACATGAGCTGTTTTACTCAGTATCTTTTAATAGAGACCTACATTGTTTGGGGGGAATAGTTTTCCTTTAACTAGTGTTGTTTCTAATCAGAAGCCAGTGTTTATGCATTGGTGGGACCTCAGATGGTAAGATCCACTGGGTGAGGGACTTATGTAACTGATGAATAACTGCTAAAAAATATGTGGACACTATATAAATATTACATGGCAATAGTATTACGTAAAAAAGCCTGTTTTGATCAATGCATGGTTGCTGCGATAATTTGGACCCTAGCAACCAGACTGATGAAATTGCAAACTGAAGAGCTGCTGAATAAAAAGCTAAATAACTGAAAAACCACAAATAATAAAAAATGAAAACCAATTGTCTCACAATATCACTCTCTACATCCTACTAAAAGTTAATTTAAAGGTGAACAACCTCTTTTAGTAATGCATTCCAAGTAGTTGGACAGGTTCCCAGATCATCTGACAGTTGGGCAATGTTTTCTAAAAACATAATTAATCTAAGGCTACATATATTGCATTTACACTGCCTTATAGCATATGCTTTAATATATGTCCTATAATCTAGCATCTACTGGCAACTATACTAGATGCATCCCAACCCGCTTGAAGGAGCTAGGAGGTTATCAGGGCCAGATTTACATAGCGAGCACCCCTAGGCCTGTTGACATACGTCACCCCCAACCCTTTATTCATCAACAGGACCAGAGCAATGGGGATTAACGCATGGGAAATTTTAAAAACTATTTTAAAAACTATTCTGAACCAATGTGGGTGTGGTTGGGCAGCATGCCACCCCCTAAAATCCTGCCTGGGTGGCCTTTCCACAAATCCGGGCCTGGAGATCATGCTTCAACTACCTACTCCCTGTCCTTTATCTCCAATCACAGGCCTCTATGTCTTAGATGTCAATAAAATGAATACAATTTATGACAGGATAAGGGTTAACTGGCTGTTTATTCATATCTTTTTGTCGGCTGGCAACAATTCCATATATCTGTAAAGGTATGCCATGCACAATGAAAAGAAAACCTTTTTTCAAATTTAGCCAGTATTTCTTCACTAAAAAGAGCTTATGTCGCACCACTGGGAAAAACTTAAAGGTTTCCTGGCCTCAGCAGAGGTGTGTAAATCAAAGTGACAGCATCTAATTATCCCACCTATGCAGAAGCAGGAAAGCATATTGAGTCCCTGATTAAACCATATGCTCTCAGGCAAAGCATATATTCCTTTTTTTCTTGTTCTCAGAAGGTTTCAATACATCATGGAGTGCTCTTCAAATGGTAGAAGAAAATGCAACAATGATTTTCAACACTGCCAGATACAAAAACATTTCCATTGAGAGTGGAAAATCGCTGCATGACTTAAAATATATTTCTGGCCCAACAGGACTGTTCATCAGTTGCATGATAAAGTATAAACTGCATCATACAGAAGGTGTAATTCAATTACATTTGATGCAGCACCAATACATTGTAAATTGAGAGTCATTAAAGTCATTAGAAGCAGCAGTGATATGTAGATATTACTGTGCTGCATGAAAAGAGTCTTTTATTTAGGAGCCGTGGTTAGAATTCTAGTGAGATTGCTAACCTGACTCATTGCATTTCCAAAATCACAGTCAGTGTCGGACTGGGACACTAGGGGCCCACCAAAAAAACACTCTCCACTCTCACTACTATTTTCTTCCTCTCCTCACTCAACCTCTATTCTCCTAGTCTTTTTTCTTTACATACTTTAGCGGAAACAGACTAGAGCAGCTGAAAGAGGCATGGCTGTGAGTCTGAAACTAGACAGGCCCTGCTCCCTAAATGTAGGGTATGATGATGATGATCATCATCATATGTTGTTTTCTTGCCCAGATTATCAAGATATAAATCTGACCACTCTCCAGATCTTGGCCATTTGTGTTGTATTCTTTTTCTACAACTTGTAGTATAATGTGGACCCCTGAGAACAGCTCCCAAAAATCTCTTACACTGTTGCTGATGTTAGTGACAAAGCATGACAGTAGCTGCTATGGAGGACAGAAGGTAACAGGCACCATTGGGACTACCATTTAACCCTAGAACTAAATGCATGCACAAGTGGATTACCAACTTGTTTCGAGCAAGAAGTGGAGACCAGCGTCATCGCAGATAGCAATGGTGGAACCCACTATTGCACTATACATGAGCAAACTAAAACCTCATGAGGAAGAATGGATAGCCAGGAGAGAACCATGTTATCGCCAGACCCTTTCCTTACAGTTGCTGGGCATGCATAAAACAGACAACACACTGTGAATGCATGGAAGGGGCACCATGAATTTAGAGGGATGTGGATATTGTGGAAATAATGAAACAAGTACAAGAGCTCAGGAGAGTGAAGAGAAGAGAAAAACTCAAGGTACATGATAGATTTTATCAGTGATCATCTTTCTTTGTGATTCTTACAGACACTTTATATATTTTAACAGAACCCATAACCTATAAAAATAATATTGTTAAAAGACCTGCAGATAAAATGGAAGGCTGCAGATAACCATGATTATTACTCAATTCCAGATAAGCAACACAACCTTGGAGCAGATTGCCTCCATAGACTTAGGGTTGTGTCGTGACCTGAAGGAGTCTATAATGTCTGAATACAGATAAGATGCTTTATTTACAGACAGCCAGGCTTCTGCCAAGGCAAGCCTGTTTCCCTCTTTAGCAAGAAAAGTACAGATTTTTAAACACAATAAAATGGCTTTATTTATATTCAAATACACCATATGGATTCCACCAACAATGTTTCGATAGCTATTCCTTTCTAAGTATAGTAAGACTCTGTTTGCTGCTATGAAAACATCTAATATTATTTAGTACTATTAGTTTCAGAAAGACATGTTGGACAGGAAGCAGTCTGGATACTTTTAAAGGAAGAAAAAAACTTACAACTGTAAATGCCTTATCCATTTAGGATGTGATTGAACTAAATGAAATATATAAAAGAGATTTTTAATGTTTAAAAACAATTGCTGCACGCACCTGATTGATGATGTAAATTCCATATGCAACTTTCTGGCGTCGCAATATAGGGTGAAGGTAATGAAGCCAGTATTTAAGGTGATTTTCTCTGTGTCTAAAAGGAATGATAATTGCCACCTTTTCTTTTGGCTGGCAGTCAGGAGGCGTGTATCTCCCACCTTCTGTCACATCAGGATTCTCCCTCTGAACTCGCTCCATGCTCATAAGAGAGCCAAATTCAATTAGTAAGCGGCCAACTAAAGAAGAAAAAGACAAAAATAGGTTTTCATTTAAAAAACCAATACAGCACTAAGTAAAATATATCACCAAGAATGACTTTTTATGTAGTAGAATACTATATATTATTTTCTTTGACTGGTCCATATGAATGTGCCTTTTTACATTGTTTACACTGCTCTCTTGCATTATTTCATTACAGTGTCTCTCACACTGGCAGGCGCATCCTTATCCTTTGCAGCTCTGGTAGATGCGCCCGGTATCACTACCTATCACTCAGCAGCATGCTTGATTTAACGTTTGATATTTATTCATGTAGAGAAGTCATTCTATGAGTGCAAGTTATCTTCTTCAACTTGTTTTTTCTGATAAGGTGATGGTAGTGCTGAGAAGAGACAAAATACTGTGGCAGAAGGTCAAAAAAGTATGCCAAAAATACCAAAGGCAAGGAGAGAACTAAGTAACATTAACCCTGAAATGTCAGATTCAATATCTGTGTTTTTATCATTCATCATTTAATCCATGTACTACTCTTAGCAATGCGTTTTAAACCAAAGGGGATATTGAAATATTAAACTGGATATGAATCTGTCAGGCATGGACCAAGTGCAAATCATAGATTGCAGGAATATTATATGTTAACCCTGCTACCTGCTTGCCTAATAAAAGTAAATATAATTCTAAGCAACTTTGCAATATACATTCATTACAAATCTTCTATGGTTTTTAAGTTATTTGTAAGTGTATTGCTATTGAAAGCAGTGTTCATCTGTCCCTTTCTATTCTCTGCCCTGATGTCTAAAGGTGGCCATACACGGGCCGATAAAAGCTGCCGACAGACCGAGTCGGCAGCTTATTGGCCTGTGTATGGGGGCCCCCGACGGGCTTCCCCGATCGAGATCTGGCCGAAAGTCGGCCAGATCTCGATCAGATGGGATTAAAAATCCCGTCGGATCGCGGCCGCATCTGTCCGTTGATGCGGTCCCGCGATCCGACCGCCCGTTTGGCGAACGCTAGGATCCGATCGTTGGGCCCTAGGGCCCACGATCGGATCAGCCCGATATTGCCCACCTCAAGGTGGGCATATCGGAGGGAGATCCGCTCGTTTGGCGACATCGCCAAACGAGCGGATCTCTCCATGTATGGGGACCGTAAGACTGTTGATACAATGTAAAACAAGGCTGATTAACAAACCTGTCTTTGCTGGGGAACTATGACTTTTGCAACATTGTCTAAAAAGTATCAACTAGGAGTTAGGCAAATGCTGATTTAAATAGCAATTGTTTTACAAATAACTGTATATTGGAAGGTTGCTTAAAATTATGTTTTATTTTATTAGGCTATTTTTATTTTAGGCTTGACTTGCCCTTTAAAGGAGTATTTTCTTTGAAAGGGTTGAAGCAAACACTTCAGCTGGTAAGTGGTCAACCTCGAGTTTCATAAAATGCTGAGTGAGCATGGAATAATACAATGCGTTAGTTACAGATAGCACTGTTAAAGAAGGATGCCATAAAGCCCACCAACATAGACCCTAGCAAACTAGAACTCATTCAGGTCCTTACTCCTTATACATGGTTATAAGCTGAAGCAGGGCTAGCTGGTGACAGAATTGCATACCAGAGTACTAATAAAAATAGAGTCAACTCTCAAGTAGGGCAATATACCTTATTTATTGCAAAATTGGTATAGTTGACTGAAATAATTATTCTGATTATTTCTCATGAGACATAATCTTATGACAATATACCATCTTTTATAAATGTTATTGATTCTCCACCCTATACTGGAAATTGTATAAGGGCAGAGACACATGCTCAAATTCTGGGAGATTAGTCGCCCAGCCACAAATCTCCTCTTCTTCAGGGCGACTAATCTTTCCCTGAACTGTCTCCCCTGCCTTCCCGCCGGCAGGATGATGCTCGGAGTGCTTTGTTTTCCAAAGTCGCCTCATGAGGAAATTTCGGGCGACTTCGGAAAACGAAGTTCTCCGAGTGCCATCCCGCCGGTGATTTACAGTCTAGCCGGAAGGAAGGCAAGGGAAGGCATTTCAGGGAGATTAGTCGCCCCGAAGAAGAGGAGATTCCTTAGCAACATGGTATTTTGGGCAAAAATAGGATAATATGAGAGTGTCAATAACCAAAAAATATTACTTAATGATGATGTCTTGGTGTTGGGAATAAAACCAATATATACAGTACACATATGTGGTTAAGAAAATTAAATCAAAAACCTTTCTTCATCAAGCCCCTTGAAAATAAAAATAATTGTAAAAAATCTTGACCCACCACCAGAACTATAGACCAACAGAGTAAATATGTTAAAATGTTGCTATATTTTTACCGTCTCGGAATGAGATCCAGCCTGAGCTTTTATGTGAACTATGCAGTCAATAATAACATGAGTTAGAGCCAGCTTCACAAGGCCTTGAATCACAAGCAATTGCTTTTGCAAGTTAAATTGAAAAACACACCCACCTGTTATTATGAACACTTTATAAAGACTATGAATACAGATCCAGTAATTGACTAGTTCTTGTAATATTCTTGAATCAATTGGAATCCCTGTGGGAACAGAACTAGGGCCTCCAGATGAAGGGAGGGTTACCCCCACCAAAAAAAATATATTAATACAGTGATGGTTATAATAAAGGGGTAAGTTCACCACCTGCACAATTTTGAATGTGCGGTTGCTTTGAATCTTTTGCTTGAATTATGTGACGTGTTCCTACGGCCGAGGGAGTCTGCACTCCCATTGCAGGAGTGTTAATTGTGTGGAGGTTCGGCTGTAAATTGTTAGACAATGGTTATTGTCTGTAAATGTAGAATGCTGTATACTGTTAGATAACCTATGCCATACCGCCTGCATTTCAAGCGCCATGTCACACCATGTGTTTTCTACCCCAACATACACCCCAACTTGGGACCTGGGCAAAAATAAAATGTGGCCCGTGCATTACATAAGAATTAGAAAACAAGGGAGAATATTTTGTATTTTACTTAGTCTCTTACCTCTTTAAATATAATGTCCTAAAATCTTGTTATATTAGAAAGTCAGCTCTCTGCAGACTGTAGCTGCTAATATATAAATAGGACCATTTAAAACTATTATGAAGAGAAATAATTTTCAGCCAGTTGCATATAAAGATCTCTTCTATGCAAAAGCCATTTAAGGTCAAATGTGTGTGGAGTTTCCAGATATCATCCTTAATACATTTCTTATTCAGTTATTTTTCACTTTCATTCAACATAAAATCCAGCAACTGCAGCTAAAGCCAGGTTAGTAACATGGCAGGGTTATGTACTGCTCAGTTTATTAGGAAACCACTGAATTAATACGTACATAATGTTAAACCATGGCATATTTATTCATAAATTAAAAATAGTATTTAACAAGCATCAAGTATACACAAGACTCCCTATTCCTTTTTGCTTGGATTTCAGAAGACATTTAATTGTATTAATCTGGGTCTTTAGGCAGCAGGCCACTACCCCAACAACATATCTAATCATTAATATAATTTAAATATAATATAATCTGGCGGTACTTGTGGAGCTGTACCAAGAGATGTCAATAAGTAGTAAGAAAGGGAAAACAAGGTTTTGAGTTCTATTAAAAGCAGGGCTGTGGAGTCGGTCGACTCCCAACTCCTCAGTTTATGGTATCTCCAACTCCTCTATTTTCAATATATAGTGAATTAAGTATCCCCTTTGTAAATTATAATGATATTATAAGTTACCGAGGAGTTTCATGACCATATGAAAACACGAGGCTGAAGGCCATGGAACTCCGAGGTAACTTCTAATATCCTCATATTTTGCAACTGGGGGTACGTTATTATAATACACAAATTTCAGTGTCAGAGTCATGTGACAGAAATGACATCAGAACTCACCGTTTATAACTGATGACATCAGAACTCTCCGTTTATAAGGATATAATTTACAAGATATTCATAGCTTTTGTGTATTATACTAATATATTTTCCATGTTTATTAAAAGAACATATAAGGTATATCTATAGTAATAAGTCAAATAAACTGAACTTGCTGTATTTTTTTTCTCTTGAAGACATTCCGACTGGCTTTCTCAATTCAGAATGACTTGTATAAAGATCTGGAGTTAAATAACCTGGAATCTTGCTCCAACCAGCATAATATATTTAAAGGGGTGGTTCACCTTTATGTTAACTTTTAGTGTGGTATAGAATGCCTAATTCTAAGCAACTTTTCTTCTGGCCTTCTTTTATTCTTTTTTTATAGTTTTTTAGTTATTTGCCTTTTTCCTCTGATTCTTTCCAGCTTTCAGATGGGGGTCACTTACCCCATCAAAAAACAAATGCTCTGCAAGGCTGCAAATGTGTTGTTATTGCTAATTTATATTACTCATTTTTCTATTCAGGCCTCTCCTATTCCTACTGCAGTCTCTTATTCAAATCAATGCATGGTTGCTAGGGTTAAGTGGACCCTAGCAACCAGATTGCTGAAATCACAAACTAGAGAGCTGCTGAATACAAATCGAAATAACGCAAAAAGCAAAAATAATAAAAGATTAAAACTAAACGCAAATTGTCAGAAAGTGATCAGAATATCACTCTCTACATCAAACTAAAAGGTAATTTAAAGGTGAACAACCCCTTTAATCTATGTAATCTATTTTCTAAAGCTTTCTATTTGTCCTTCTTCTTAAGTGTGATTATTGCACCATCCCAATCCCTACAAGCATCCATTAAACAGAACTAAGCAACATTTATAAGGATGTGTATTTCCTTTTACATCGACCTTTCCCCATCATTTATGCCATTGATTTACACCACCTCAAATACGCATCTAGTTATGTCAATGGGAAAATTCAGAGGCCAAGTAAATTATGGCATAAAAATGAGCATTAAAAGTGGACACTGTGGCTATGTGATCACCTAAAATAAAAATGCAGCTTAAAAATTTACCAAGATTTTAGGAGGCAATATCTGCCATGCAGATGGAAATGTGTAGTCGATTTGACCTCTATTTCTTTTTAGACAGCTCGCTAACCAGACTTCAATTTGATATAGCGCTCGTGACTGTTAACTTCACTTATACCTGAGCATTGTCCCTCTTTGAAACTACATAATAATTGCAAACATGCTCACACTAGTGAGGTTACACAAAAAATATATATAATTATATATTTATGCATATGGTTGAATGTTTGGATTATTCTGTAACCTTGGCACAATCAAGGATCATTAAATGTACACACTGAAAACTTTGTTGTAGCTTGTTATAACATACAAAGTAAATAGTCTAGTGCTAATGTTTGCACACCTATTAAAGAAGTGATTTTTCCTTTGCCGTGCAAACACTGCTGTCCGTGCTCACTTATTTGCTGCACATATTCTGCACACAGTTCTCATTAAATTATTCATTCCTTTAGGGCAATAAATGTGAAATTCTCCCATCTATTTTTTTACAGCATGAACATGCTACAGTTCTGACTTCAGGAGAGAACTAATTGTCTCCCTGGAGTGATATGTGAGGAAAGGAGTTGAGGGAATGAAAAAACATTGCAGAGGAAAAGCATACCTTGATACCAAAGTGCAACTTCACACTATATTACTCCTTTTACTCCCTCTCCTCACCCAACATTAACAAAGAAATACCAGCCATAGTGATGGCTTAATTTCTGTTACGTTTAAGGGGGTTATTTATTAAAGTCTGAATGACAAAAACTCGAAAAATTTTATTTATTTATTTTTTTACTATAAAATCCGAATTTTTAGTGAGAAACAAAACTTTTCAGGATTTATTATAACCCGGATGGAAAAAGTCGGTAACCGAAAATCCGGCATCTCAGACCTGCCAAGGTTGTCAATGGGAGAAGTCCCAAAGATATCCTGATCTGCACTGGGTTTCGTGCAATAATCCGAAGATTCAATCGTTTTTCATGCAAAAATCTGAAAAAAATCACATTTTTCAGGAGGAACATTCGAAAAATTCATACGATTCAAATTTTTGTAAGATTTTTCACTATTTTTTTACGTTTTTTTCTGAACTGGAATTATTCAGGAAAATGGATTAATAAATAATGGTAAATATTCCCGTGCAGATTTGGTTGGAGTATATTTTAGAAAATGAGATAAATTTGGATTTTGATAAATAACCCCCTAAATTAATTTAGGGATTACTCTACTCAAGGCCTTCGTCCACCTCAGGCCCTACTCCAGAATAATATTCACCCTCTCTCTATATAGAATAGGGAACTACTCATTCGAGGACCAATTAGCACACATCGCTCCCACACTGAATAGGTTACACTTCCTCAAAGCAGGGAGGTGAATGCCTTGCATCCCCTATATATTTATACAAATTTTCAACATTCAGAAGTTCCATTATACACTAGTTATTCTGTAGGTCAGTATTATTGAGTTCAACCATTGGTCAATTCCTTTATGGGGTCCAAGTACTTCAGATCCAATGTGAACCAAAAATAAACCTCTAGCTAATTAATGGCTTCAACTGTGTCACATGTGGGGTCTATATCCAACCTGGAAGAAATACATGTTCAGTTACCATCCAACTTCTTTAAGATACAGGTATGGGACCAGTTATCCAGAATGCTCAAGACCTGTGGTTTTCCAGATCTTTTTGTAATTTGGATCTTCCTACATTAAGTCTACTAGGAAATCATGTAAACATTAAATAAACCCAATAGGCTGATTTTGCTTTCAATAAGGATTAATTATATCTAAATTGGGATCAAGTACAAGGACTGTTTTATTATTACAGAGAAAAAGGAAATCCGTTTTAAAAATTTGGATTATTTAAATAAAATGGAGTCTATGGGAGACAGCCTTTCTGTAATTTAGAGCTTTCTGGATAATGGGTTTCAGGATAACAGATCCCATAACTGATGACTAATAAGTACAGGCTAGCAAGTCTCAAAATTGTGGCAAAACTGCCTATAATGATCATGCAGGGTAAGTGTTGGACTGGCCCACTGGGATACCAGGAAAACTCCCGGTGAGCCCAGGTGTAAGTGGACCCTCCTGCTTCTAAACATTTGGCCTATTTCATGGCCATTCCCTATTTCTATGAGAACAAAGAGGCTAAATAGATGGAATAATAGATTATAGCATGTAAAGAAATATAAGAGACTAGGAGAATAGAGGTTGAGTGAGGAGAGAAAGAATAATATTACTGAGAGTGGGACCCTGGTCTAAGGTTTTTGGTTGGGCCCCTGGTGTCCCAGTCCAACACTGTGCAGGTGAACAAACAAGCTAGCATTTAAATTTCACGGACAGTCACAGTGTCAATATAACATGAGCAAAAGCTGAGCTGGCATAGGGTTACACCTCTTAATGATTTAGAGAAACAAGGGTATGCAGCAGTGGAAGGAAGACAAGACTCCCTGTAATGTATTGTCATGTCATGTCATGTAGTTTCAGTAAATGATTTGGGGGGGTAGGATAACTCAATATTTTTCAAGGGTGTTGCCTTAATATTATTGTTTCAGATGGACGAGGACACTAATGGCGTCCATACGTGTACGTTTAATAATGAAAAAATTAATTATGGTCACGATATGGAAAGCAACTGTCTGCTCTGCATCAGTTTTACTAAAATGGAAAGCAATTAGTGTATAAATGCTGTTTATTAGGTATAGTACACAACAGCTTATTTATTTAAACAATAGTAGTGTTTCTGAAGCAAACATAGCAGTTTTACTAGTGCATGGCAACACTGCATTGTATTTTTATTACTTTTAAACAATTTCATTTTTTGATGTTACTGGTCCTTTAAATAGTACCTTTTGCCCCAGCCTTGTAACATCAGTCAGGCTTGATCGGTTGTTTGTCTTCTTTATCCTAACTGTACTAAGTCAGTAAAAGTGGATTGCTTTCGCCATTTTACCAACAGCCCTCTGTGTGTATAGCAAATACTGCTGAAAAGTACCTGTCCTATTATAAGACCAGGTCCAGACTGGGATTTAAAACAGGCCCTGGCATATCAGGTACAGAGAGGCCCAAAGAGCCCCAACCGGACCCACAAATTGTCACTGTCTATGACAGCTTACAGCAGCCCCTCTGGCCTTTGCCAGAATCCACAGATTGCAGGTCTGAATCAATCATGGAAAAAGTAGAGTTTGTAGATCATAAAGATTTATCTACAACATTCCCCTGGGTATGTCCTGTGTATTTCACATAATGCAAGGCTTCCGATTTGCCACTGCACAGAGTGATGGAGCCCTGTGAGCCGTGCCTGAAACCATTGCTTAAAACAAACAAATTCCTTCTTGCTGGGAGCGTTCGGATATCACAGTGATCTTTGAAAAGGCAGAATTTGAACAGCCGGTGAAAGGGAGGTTGGGAGCTTTGAAGTGGAAATGAGCAGATGGTTCTGAAGCAAGGCTGTTTTTATTCATTTTCCACAAGAATTCTGCAGACACATACAGTAATGTCAGTTCTTCTACAAAGTTTTGAGAAATAGAATAGCTCCATTTAGTATAACAGCATGTTTTAAACTTTCTAAAATGGAAAGTTTAGTATTTAATGTTGCTTTTGGTGCATAGCATTGCCACACTTTGCAACATTTAAAAAGGGAAAACACTTAAAAAAATGACTTCAAAGCCAAACTACAACTTAATTTCATTGTACAGGCTACAGTGCTACACTGCCTCATATATCGATGGCAAGAATAAATAGATTTTTTAGAATAATGTCATTAGGGATGTACTGAATACAAGGTTGAGTCCAGGCTTCAAATCAATGTACTTTCTGCAGAATCCGAATTCAGCCAGTTCCCACAGTTTCAGCCAAAACGAATGAGAAAAGTTGTGAGTTCTGGACAATTGAATGCAATAATTTTTTTGTTCTTAGTCTATAATTTTATGACACTTGGATTTTGTTTGGTATTCAATCAAATGTTTTATTCAGATTCCGTATTTAAAGGGCACCTATCATAATAAAACTGGAGATCGGATAGGAGATAAAGGGTAATAAAGCCTGCATTGCAGTTGGAACATAATATTATTTGGGCCTGAAAATTCTCCTACCGATGATGGATTTTGTGCATTCCTATTATTGCTTTTATGCGAATCTGCTTCGGTGTTAGGTTTAATGGGGCCAATTCACAAACACAGGTGCTAAAGTGCACACGTGCAGTTGCCAATAGCAACTACTCAGCAATTACTTTACTGCAACATAGAAAATTAAAGCAAAGACCTGACTGGTTGATACAGGCAACTGTATTTATACAAGCTAGTACCAATGTTTGTAAATAAGCACACATGTCACTTTACCAGCTCCTGTTTAATTGTTTTGTGCATCAATCCATAAGTAACAGGCGATAACCAAATTGCAAGGATAGTTCTCCTTGCAAAACTGATCAGTCTGTGGATAGTTTTCAAGGCAAATGTTTTATTTTAAAATAACAGTGTCTGCTTGTATGAATTTGTTATATGCCAAATAGGATTCCATCATCTTCTTAACCTAAATGTGGAATATTAAAAAATAAAAGCTTTCAAAATGCATCCTAAAAAATTTTAAGTTATAGGGTCAACAGTGTTCAAAAATCATTTTTTTTTGTGTATTCACTTTTATTAATCAAAAAAATATTAACACATCAAAAGAATGTAACATTTTACACAGTATATTTTGCATATACATCAGATTCATTGATTTATAAACATTGTCAATGTTTGCATTTCCATTATCATTATACATCTCTGATATATGTCACACATTGTTTAATTAACCTAACTAAACTTCCTTAACTGTTACTGCCTTTCTTTTATCTCTGCTGTTAAAGTATAACCTAATTTTATTTTCCTCTTGTCTGATCTACCTGAGGTAAGTATCCAAATTAACACAATAATATGCTTTCGTTGAACCCAATTAAGTCCATAGGCGGAGGGTGAATTTTTTGTTTGGGGAGGCTAAAGATGGGCCATTCATAGACTGACCTAAAGCTACTGTGAGGCTTAGTGGATGCACCACTGGAATGAAAATAAACCCCCACCCCAACTACCTCAAGCGGTTCTGTGGGTTCCACAACTCATATTAAATGGATTCTCAATCCATTTGTGTTCACAGGTGTCCCTTTAATTTTATCAAAGGGGTGATAAATTTGTGAAGTGTTAAACAGTGTTAAGCTTAGATGTGAGATTTAGTCTATATTTACAAAACAAGCACATATATGCAGTGATATGCAGTGGGTACTGGTGGCAGAGATTCATATATTCATGCCCCCACACTGTAACATTTCCACTGAAATACAACATTGGTTTGTTTCCAAGCCAGCTTAAAGGGGTGCTTCACTTTTAAGTACACTTTATGTGTATAGAATGGCTAATTCTAAGCAACTTTTCAATTGGCCTTCATTTTTTCTTTTCTTTTTTTTTATAGTTTTTTAATTATTTACCTTCTCCTTTTGACTCTTTCTTTCTTTCAAATGGGGGTCACCTCTTCTAAAAACAAATGCTCTGTAAGGCCATAATTCTATTGTTATTGCTTTTTTTTATTGCTCATCTTTCTGTTCAGACCCCTTTCTAGTTCCTTATTCAAATCTATGCATGGTTGCTAGGGTGATCTGGACCCTAGCAACCAGATTGCTGACATTGCACATTGGAGAGCTGCCGAATAAAAAGCTCCACAAATAATAAAAAAAATTAAAGACAATTAAAAATTGTCTCAGAATATCTGACTAACTAACTAACTAACAGACTTAAAAGGTTTTGTTCACCTTTGAGTTAACTTTTAGTATGATGCAGAGAGTGATATTCTTAAACCAATTTGCAATTTGTTTTCATTTTTTATTATCTGTTGTTTTTGAGTTATTTAGCTATTTATTCAGCAGCTCTCCAGTTTGCAGTTTGAACAATCTGGTTGCTAGGGTCCAAATTCCCTAGCAACCATACACTTATTTGAATAAAACACTGGAATATGAATAGGAGAGGCCTGAATAGAAAGATGAATAATAAAAAGTAGCAATAACAATGCATGTTAAGCCTTACAGAGCATTTGTTTTTTAGATGGTGTGACCATTAAAAAGCTGGAAAGAGTCAGAAGAAGAAGAAGAAGAAGGCAAATATTTCTATAAGCTATAAAAATAAATAATAAAGGCCAATTGAAAAATTGCTTAGAATTGGCCCTTTGACTAAAATAAACAAAGTAAGAGAAAAACATAAAAAGCACAATTTGCTTTTCATGGGGAAAGAGTTAATTCAAGATTGGAGCAAGGGAGATAGGGATATTATTGGTGCCAGTTGAGAGAAAAAACTTTGACAAAAGAAACTATTTTATTCCAGATAGTGTTTAAGCCGTTAGAGCTTTTCCAGTATAGTACTGTACCTATGGGAGCAGTAAGTTGAAATCTGCAGCAAATTAGTTACACCTCTGGTGAGGTTCCTTCTAGTCCTTTCTGCAGTGCCTTCCGACGATCCGGATCTCACCCCCACCCCCACCTTTATCTGTGACCTGATTGGCTAGTTCTACTGTCAGTCAAGAGAGGTGCATTCTGATTGGGGAAACCATGAGGAATAAGATCCAATCAGTGTGCAGCTCAGAGAACCGGTTTCCACAATGTTAAAGGTATAAACCAGCAGTCAGAAACGGAGAGAGTTTGTTTTAAGGTGCCAGGTAGGTTTGGGGAGGCTTAGCCTCCCCTAGCCTTATTGAAAATCCGCCTATGATTAAGTCCTCTTTTAGGTTGTTGTTCACCCATACTTGATGGGGTCCCCCTACGTATTGGTTGTTATACTGGATAGGTATTCTTTCCAGGGTAGCCATGTAGCTGCACATGATTGGTACTTATAATTTATGTATGCCATTAGTTCTTCCATTGAATAAATATTTACCATTTGGAACCATTTATTTTTGTTTGGTATATTTCTGCTCCTCCATAATAGGGGGATTTGTGCTTTAGCTGCAATCAATAATTGTAAGAGTAACTCTTTTTTCATACAATCAATTGGAGCATAGTTATGGAATAATAGGATTGATAAGGAATGTTCCCCCATTATTTTCGAGCATACTTCTGTAACATTTAACCAATATGTTTGTAGTTTGGGGCATGTTAGCCATAGGTGTTCCAGGGTCCCTGTATCTATTTCACATCTCCAATATACATCTCTATCTAACAGTCCCATTTTCTTGAGAATTACTGGTGTTCTATACCATCTAGATAATAATTTGAAGGACGATTCCTGTAGTTTGTTACTTATAGAACACTTATTTACTCTTAAAAATATTCTTTTCCTGTAAGACATTTAGGTCTTTTTCCCATAGTTTAGTGAAGGATGGGAATTCCGGATATTTCTTATCTATTTGTAACTTTTATATAAGTGATAACATATGTCCTAATGGTATCAGCAAAGCACAAATCTGCTCAAAGTTAGTAACTTATTTGGGAGTTCTCTAACCATAATCTTTGAAGGAAATGGTGGACTTGATGAATTCTCCATTTGTCTCTGACTGACCATTCGTTTTTTTTTTTAATGATTGATGCTACTAATGCAGTGCATTAACAGTGGATTTTGTATATTAAATGCTTTAGAGTAGACTTGATCAATCACACCTGGGATGAATTCAACATTGTTGTGTAGAGGAGGGAGAGGTGATGGATAAGGAGCTAATGCCAGTTTATTATTAACTTTATGCCAGATTTTTAGACAATTGTTCAATAGGATAAGTGTCAACTTCTGATTTTCCCATATTAATTTTATAATTCGATAGTTGCCCATAATTCTCCAATTCTCTTATAATATTTGGTAGTGAGACGACCGGATTTGACACAATGAGTAAGAGATCATCCGCAAATACTGCAGCCTTCTGTTCATATGAGTTTATATTTAAACCACTTATATCTGCACTTTTACGTATTGCCACTAGTAAATATTCCATGCAAATTACATATAACAGGGGTGAAAGTGGGCATCCCTGTCTTGTCCCATTCCGAATGTTGAATGATGAGGATAGCGTCCCATTGGCTCTAATTTGCGCTGATGGTATTGTATAAATTGCCATTACTTTTTCTATAAATAGGTTCGGAATTCCCATATTTGTAAAGGCTAGTTCTAGAAAGTCCCAGCTGACTGTCAAATGCCTTCTCTGCGTCTGTTGAAAGAAGCAGAGAAGGCACCTTTTGTTAATTGGACCACTCAATCCAGTTAATTACTTTCATCATGTTTTCTTTTGCTTTTCTACCCTGAACAAAACCCACTTAATCTCTATGTATGCAGTGAGGCAAAATGGGCTGCAAGAATTTACGTATATATTTTTAAGTCTAAGTTCAAGAGGGATATAATTGCCACATATAGAGTGGTCTTTATCTGGTTTTAGGATAAGAGAAATGTGACCTAGTAAATATTCTGAGTTTACTGGGTTTTTGTCTGAGATAGTATTTAAAAAGGGGAGAAGAATGGGAGTGATATTTTTTCCCATTTTTTATAAAATTTGGCAGTGAAGCCATACGGGCCAGGAGCTTTGTTTAGTTTTAATTTTTTTTATTGCTTCTTCGATTTCACTTTGCGTAATAGGATCTTCTACTTTTGAGATAAATTGATCTGGGATATTTGGTAATGCATTTGCTTTCATATATATATATATATTAATTTTATCACATAATGTTGATTTGCTTTTATCTAGGCAAGGTTTTAGATTGTAAAGTTGTTCATAATAGGTCTTAAATGTGTCTGCTATTTGTTTTTCAAAAATCATTTTATTAAGTGACATGCTGATAATGCATAAGTAATTACTGACAAACAAATGTAAATGAGCATGCACGTTTCTAAGAAGTATGTCCAATTCACCGAAACCTTGTAACAAATCATAGCTTCGATTTCTGTGCACAAAAAATGAAAACCTTGAGATGAGAATCCCAATTTACATAAAACAATCCCAATACAGCTGTACCAATTGACTTGAGACATATGTATAAAAGCAGGCTGCATTTGGAAATTGAAATGCATATTCCTGAAAATGTCATTACATTAGACTGGGGATCACCAACTCTTTTTACATTTGCATGTGTCTCATGGGTATAAATATGTTGGGAAGCATGAAAAAAGTTCCTGGGTGGTACAAAATAAGTGCTGTGATTGGCTATTTGATAGCCCCTATGTGGACTGCAAGAGGCTCTGTTTGGCAATACACCTCGTTTTTATGCAACAAGAATTTGCCTGGAATTAAGGTCACTGGGAGCAACATCCAAATGGGTTGCTGAGCAAAATTTTGCTGGCAAGTCACTGGTTGAAGATCACTGCATTAGGCTGATCGTAGTCTGTGAAAAAGCAGGCCTGGCATCAGCCCTTTTCTTTACCTGCATACAGAACCATTGCATCAGCCAGGAAAGATTTCAGCTTCAACATGTTCCTGCACCTGCACCGCTGCAATGGGTCTGGGTGCATCTTAATAACCTAAACTAAGGGAGTCATTCAAGCAAGTGTGAACAACCCACTTGTTTCGAGGGGAGCCACCCCAGCTGGGAAAGACAGAGTACATGGCACATGCATGAGTTATGTCCCCTGATTTGTGTATTTTGCACAGCATGATAAATAGGCCCCTTTATCTTCTCTTCAAAGCTATTGCCCACACTGAGCTTGAGCAGTTGAAATCAGGTATGAAGCAACTACAACTGTATGTTCACAGTACTGGCAATTACTTGGAAGAAAAGTGGCGCAAGATGGTGTCCGCCAACTCCAATGAGCTATTCTGTTTTTTATTAACAGGTAACGCAAATGGGGTAGGTGGTAGAGAGAGTCCTAGGCAGGCAATAAGTACAGGGCTGGGCTGTGCCTCCTGTTTCTGCTATCTGCAATGAGCACTGGATTTTGTGGACACCAGCAACTGCAGGGGTGCAACTGCTCTGCAATTTTAGTGCTCTTGCACCTTTTATCCCCAGGATTTATAAATTACCTTTGTGGTGTATATGAATGATATTTGTAATAGTTTCAGAAGTCTTTTCAAAATCATATTAGAACTTCTTTAAAAAGAGATGTATTCATTTTCAGTGATTTGCCACAGAGAAAAAGCACAAGCCTCTGCACATTTGATACGGCATCAGCCTCATGTGAAAAATGGTTCTTATGTAAGAAAGAGCGGGCAGCTGTAATGATAGCAATTAATGCATTAAGCAGTAATGATCATACTGATTATCACTGAGTCACATAAACAAGAATTACTTAATATAATGGGTAAACATGATGGATGCAACTTTATTAGAAATGAATGACTATGCTGCATGCAAATACTCAAAAGAGGAACTCTATGAGTATGCCGCAGCACTAAAGTATGATTTGTTGAGTCTGCTGTGTAAAGTTGTGGGAAGAACATGCCCCATCTATTGTGCAGATCTGCAGAATAAATTGATGCTGATCAATTCATGATAATAATAATAACAGCAGTTGTTTTTACAAATAACTTTAAAAGCACTAGAAATTTTTAATAAATGTATATTGGAAAGTAAAAAAAAAAAAAAAAAAGAAAATTAAGTACTACAGGCACAGTTGGAAAGAAGTTGGCAATATTTTTTTAAGTATCATTAAAGGGATACTGTCATGGGGAAAAATTTTTTTTTCAAAATGAACCAGTTAATAGTGCTGCTCCAGCAGAATTCTGCACTGAAATCCATTTCTCAAAAGAGCAAACAGATTTTTTTTAATTCAATTTTGAAATCTGACATGGGGCTAGACATTTTGTCAATTTCCCAACTGCCCCAGGTCATGTGACTTGTGCCTGCACTTCAGGAGAGAAATGCTTTCTGGCAGGCTGCTGTTTTTCCTTCTCAATGTAACTGAATGTGTCTCAGTGGGACATGGGTTTTTACTATTGAGTGTTGTTCTTAGATCTACCAGGGAGCTGTTATCTTGTGTTAGGGAGCTGTTATCTGGTTACCTTCCCATTGTTCTTTTGTTTGGCTGCTGGGGGGGGAAAAGGGAGGGGGTGATATCACTCCAACTTGCAGTACAGCAGTAAAGAGTGATTGAAGTTTATCAGAGCACAAGTCACATGACTTGGGGCAGCTGGGAAATTGACAATATGTCTAGCCCCTTGTCAGATTTCAAAATTGAATATAAAAAAATCTGTTTGCTCTTTTGAGAAATGGATTTCAGTGCAGAATTCTGCTGGAGCAGCACTATTAACTGATTTGATAAAAAAAAAATTTTCCCATGACAGTATCCCTTTAAGTGCCCTTTTTTTTTTTACTAGCACACTTTATAAATCGGTCCTAAAATCTTGATTTTGTGTGCATTTAAAGTGCAATGCAAAGGAGCTCATTGTAATTCATGAGACAACAGTCCTGCCCTACAACATGGCTAATATGGAAACCCAAACTACAGTTATTACTGGGTTAAAGGTGGCACCTGCTTAACACCATTAGCTGTGGCATCTCTGGGTCTTACCTACAATAGGCACACCGCAGCCAAGCAAATAATTGGAGTTCTCTGAAAAGGCCTTGTGCAAAACATACTTTTTGCCTATTGTGTTAGCAACAAAAAATCAGTTATGTTTAGCAAACAGATACATTAAGCTTTTCCATGTTTCCATGTCTTGAAAATTAGATAACTTGATTACCAGCAAACAATCTTCTCACCCATTGTTGTGACTGTTCTGTAACTGTCTGCCCTGCTGCGTCCATGAAATAACAAAAATCATAATGTTTTAATGATTAAAAAAAATAATCAAAAAGAATGTTCAGCACGAGCCCTATTCACTGAACCCATGTTGAAAAACATGGGTTTCAAACAGACTGCTAAAAAGAGACTGTTTGAACAGACAGGCTTAAAAATTCTATGCATGTACCATGTCGCCGTGTGCGATACATTGGCAGATGCTCTGGATTAACTAGCAGATGGCAATTAGACAAAAAAGGTTGAATTGAATAAACGTGTCTTTTTACAATCTAAATTAGCATGATACCATGCATGGCCCCTTGTATGTGACACTTCCATTTGGGTAATGGGTTGATAAGTACAGGACTGGCACCTATATAGCCTTAATTTGGCAAGATTTACCTTGCACAGAGACTGGGTTGATGATGCAGACTTCAGCTTTAAGGACAGGGTTGAAGCCAGATAAATGCAGATTGGTTGTGCTCACCAACATCACCTTCACTCCACTTTTTACGGAGTATGATAAATAGGCCCCTAAATGTCCATACGAATGGGAAAAAAATTTTTGGCATTCAAAACACCCTAATTATTTCTATGATCATAGTTGCACAATAGTAAAGACAAGTCAGCAAAAACTAAACAGTCTATTAAAAAAAAACCCCTGAAGTCAAACATATAAAACTACAGCACAGTAGCAAATGTCAAAACACCCACAAATCCAATGTCACTTCATCAAATTAAAGGAACAACTGCTCAAGATGTGAAAATCTGGCAAGTCCAAGTGGTCACCACTATCAGTGGCGTTCCTAACCTGAACACCATCTCTGCAAGGATCAAATAACTACGGTCACCATGCTAACCAACATTTACATAATAAAAAACAAACATAACCACCCTAAAATTTTGATGGGCTTTACATGAAATTAAATATAGTTGACAAAGTTGGAAAGAGGCAGTGGTTTATGAAGGTCTGGTCATTTCCTACTAACTGGTGCTCTGCTCAGGAGACATGAGTGCAGCTGGTAGCTCTCTTGTTTTAACCCAGCAATTAAGAAAAGGCTCTTGTGTTTTACAATTGCCAAAGGAAAAATAATGAGAATCAGAAAAATTTCTAAATGTATCTATTAGGTAAGGTCACTTTTGATATTGATTTTGTTTCAAGGTTAAACCCGCAAAATGCCCAAAAAAAACTTTCACCAACATGTTTAAAATTCCTCCTTCCTAAATTGCCAAAATGCTTGCCGACATCGAGGCATGTACATCCACATGTGGGTACATTAATTATTCTGGATGTCTTACAGTTTTAAGACTCTGACAGCATATCATTTACTCACTTGAGGATACTTGATAGCCTTTGTTTTTAACACATAACAACAAGGTTTACAGTTACCACATGTAAAACATCCTTTCAGCTTATCAGGTAACTATGATGTGCTCAGCCTTCCAGCTGACTCCAGACTAATTAGTCACGCAAAGATGCAATCATTCATGGAAATACCCACAGCCATCTCCAAACTAGAATCTAAAAGTGAAATGTCCCATTTTTCATGAGTCAATACCTCCACAGATTATACACCTGCATTATAAATCATAAATAAATCTCTAGGAGTTGGCACCAAATCTAATATCCTGCCTAAATATAACTGTCAAACAGCCTCTCATAAGAGCAGTCTGATTATACAGTATCCATGATTACAAAACAACTAGCCAATTCATAAATGTGGACCTCCACATATCAAGGGCAATAGAAGTCTACTAAAGCCAATAAAGAATGGAACTGGTTGCTGTAGAATTCCTAGTTGAAGATGCACAACATCCATTCTGTCTTCATTATCCAAGCGTTCAAGACAGGTTTAGAATACTGGTTTCATTAGTACAATTAAGCTTCACAACAAATTTTTGGATAATTTCTTCCCTTAAAAGAAAAATGGCTTTCACTTATCTAATCCAGATGGAGTATAGATGGTTTGATGGCATTTTCTAAAATACTAAAGGTGATTAAAATAGCAGGAGCAGGTTAAAAAGAAACAAACATGAAAGTTTACTGAAGAGAAACCTACAAAATAAAAAGATAAATGGGCTAGAAACAAGAAACAATGCTAGGATGGTATTCCTTTCAAATAAAGGAATTACACAGAATATCATATATACTGTAAATGAATAAAGGTTAGCAAGGTAATTATAAGGATCTCCCTCCTGTAGTACATGCTCCAAATGCATTCTTTAAAAGAACAATCACCAGCTCTACATGTGGGCAGCTATGAGAGTCTTCAGCTAAAAATACAAACAATATATTGCAAAAAAAAAACAAAACTGCAAGCTTCTGACACTTATTTTATTTATAGACAAGATAATAATCATATTTATAATTCGAATTATGTTTCACTAGAGTCAAAATATTTATCACCAGAGCATAACTAAACAAAAAAAGGAATTGTTACCCATTGTATTCAATTTGAAATAGTGTGCTCGGAATTTTTGAGGGAAGAATATGCAGAAAATGGGGGGCACAAAATCCTTAATGAGACAGGGTAATGGAGGCACAAATCCTTAAGGGGACAGGGCATGGCTGAAAACCTTATGTATGACTCACTTGGGAAACTAAAACATCTAGAAATAACAGATGAAATGCGTATTTGGATAGATCTGCAAGATGATTGCAGGATGTCTGTTGAAACGGACTCCCGAGTAGACATACATGTCCAGATGGTAGGCCTGGTATAGAGTATTAGTTTGAAAGACCCTTATGACCGACAACTGATAATCTCACGGGTAGGTTATTTAAAACTGTCCAACCCTTTAGGTTAGTGGTTCCTAAACTGTTGAGGGCAGATAGGGACAGATTTAGGGAGGATGCCTATTCACTATCCTAGATACTTCTGGAAGACCATATTGAAGGTCAACTACAGAAAGCTGGGGGGGGATGTTATAAACTATGTTTTTAACCTTATTATAAGCAAAGGAGGTTCTCATAGGGAGCTGAATATGTATGAAAATAGCAATACTTTAGATCCAGTTCCAGATGCAGACACAGATGACATTCAAACTAAACTAAGTTGCAGCCACAAAGGCTTAGGGGCAAATTCACTAACCTCCGAAAATTTGCCAGCGACGGCTTCGCTCACATTGCTACATTTGGCCAGGCGAAAATTCACCAGGACAACGCTAATTCACTAAAATACAAAAAAACTGAAAAGTAGCCAGAGTTTGTTGGGACTTGGAAAATTTTTCAATTTTTTTTTTAAGGAACTCCTATCTACTCTATTGCACTTCGCCTGGTCTGAGGTGGCGAAGGCAAGTCTGGCGCAAGAGGTAACATTCATTCAAATCTGCATCTTAGTGAATTTGCGTAGTTACGGCCCTTCACCAGAGTGAAAATTCGCCTGGCTTTAGAGTGTGAAGTAGCGCTACAGTCTATCTCCTTCGCTAGCGAATTTTCGCCAGCGTTAGTCACTTCGCCCTTTAGTAAATTTGCCCCATAGTCTTTAGTAGTGTAGCATTTTTGAGTTGGATACAGTGATAACAATACCATTCAGTCAGAAACTATTTCTGGGTTTGTTGCACCTGTGAAAAAATGTATATGGTCCACAAACTGCCCCAAAGTGTCACTGCTCTTAAAAAAAAAAAAAAATGCAAACCCAAATTCTTATCATGACAATTTAGACAAGCTCTTCACTAGTGACATTGCCATGTAAACCGTTTAACATATGCATATTAACACATACATTTAAGGCATGCACTCTACTTTTCTTTGTTTTCTTCATTGCACACATATGAGTGAAAAATAGGTTAATAGTAATGTGATCATGCACAAATGCAAGATCCAAGTTTGATATTTCCGCTATAATATAGATGTTAGATATGGTTAGCAGCCAAATGGAAGCATACACTGAACAAATAGTAAATGAAAAAAAAAAAAAAAACATTTTACAGATTACTTAATAAGCCATAGTGCTTGGAGGAAAATGAAGTGACTCAATATACAGTTCTGCCCTACATCTAGCAATAGATCGCTATAGATAATGATTTTGCGGTTACAAGAAAAAATAAGGTAGAGAAAGAAGTGCACAAAGCACAGGATTTTATACATGAATTGCATTGGACAGACACTGATTATTTGCATTCTGTAAGCATAAATATGACATTCTCTCTCTCTCCTTGCTTGATCATTTTAATAGAAAGCAGAAAAGCACTGTAAATGAAAGTACTTTCACAAAATCCTTTGGGAATGAGCTTATTGCTGCCTGACACTAATGTACTTCAAGCTTTTGTTTGTTCATCAGAAATGATACAATATTTAGCATCAGAAATTACAGAAAGACCTTATATTTCAAGTAATGCTAATAAACACAGTTTTACTCAAAAGATCCATCTTTACACATAAAATATAAATACTTTCTTTGCTTCAAACACCCATACATGAGTATCACATAATACAAACAGAATTGTCTGAGTATGTATGATGTCAATTTAGAGGGTTTGTTTTGATTTTAATCATTTTGCTGGCAGAATGTATATAAGGTTGCATCCAAGACAAAAGGATACCCTGTACTGTGGTTGCTAAGACATACTACTGCAAAAGTAATGTTGATTCTACCTGCAGGTTAACCTTGCAGATAGTGCCTTTGTTTCTTGTAAACAGACTGCTCAGGAGTACCTTTAGGGCTAGTCCACACAAGGAGATTCGGGGAGATTGTGTCGCCTGGCGACTAATCGCCTTGTCTTTTAAACGACTATCTCCCCAAACTGCCTCTGCGTTTTTCCCCATAGGTTACAATGCAAAGTCGCCTGCACTAATGCACACGCGGCGATGCGTTTTCAATAGTCGCCCAAAGTTGCCTCACTGAGGCAACAACCTAAGCCATCATCCTGATGCAATAAACTACAAATTTTTTTGGCATGTAAAAAGTCCTATGAGTGCGTTTTTTTTGTTTATTGTCTATCAATACTTAACCAGCACCTAGGCATTTGTGATAAATAGATACAAAAAAAAAAGTGAGGTGCACACTGGGAACTTTTGTTTAGTTTAAAAAGTTCATTTTATTAAATATAAGTTAAAAATAGGGCAACGTTTCGGTCTGTTCCTTTATCAAGACCATTAACACGCCATAAAACATATTGTCCATAAATAAGTAAAACCAATTAGCACTCACCCAACCCCGTATCGCCCCTTGGGACATGTGATGCGTAGTTCCGCCCCCTCTCAGGGGTTAAACCTGTCACCACCTGAACCACATAAAAAGAAAGAAACAAGCTCAATACAAAATTGTCATTATATACATAATAGCTAAATCGCAGAATTTTTACTCTCACACAGAATATATTGCACTTGTAACAAAAAAGTGTAACAGTATAACCCCTATCTTTGTTTCAAAAAACAAAGAAGAGAGCAATACTCATTAAGCCCTGCTGGTGCTAAAGTGTTCAATTTCTTAATCCAAAATACTTCTCGTTGTAGCAGCATTTTAGATCTATCGCCCCCTCTCCTGGGAGGGGGGATATGATCAATCGCAATATATCTAAAAGTAGGTAACCTATGACCAACCTCAAGAAAATGATTAGCCACCGGTTTATTAGTATGGCCATCACGTAATGCTGTACTTATTGCAGAACGATGTCCGTCCATTCGCAGGCGTAAGGTTTGATCGGTTTTGCCCACATACGATAACCCGCACGGGCACGTAATCATATAGATTACATGGGTTGTGGTGCATGTGATATGATGTCTTATTGCAAATCGTTTGCCTGTTTGCGGATGTAGGAAGCTGCTGCCTGGTGTCATAAATCTACATGAAGTACAGCAAGGGCACTTAAAACAACCTGGTTTGTTGTTACATAACCATGTATCTTGGCGTGTTTGATAACATTTTACTGGATCACTTTTGACAAGGAGGTCTCTCAGGTTTGTGCCTCTCTGGTAACAGTTCATAAGGTTCTTAGGAACCACCTTACTAAGAGAATCATCAGCCTGGATAATGGCCCAGTGGTTTCTGATAGTCCTATTCGTCAAATTGGAACCTCAGGTGAATTTAGTGCTATAGACAAAATGGGACTTTTTAGTGTCACAATGGGGAACTGTCACCCGATGTCTAGCTGACTCTAATGCCCTTTCAAGCACATAGTCCGGATAGCCTCGTTCCTTAAATCTACCCCACATCTCAAGTAGCTGATTCTCTGCCACTGATTCATTTGAGTTGTTCCTTAAAACTCTACAGAACTGTGAGATGGGTAGTGATTTAATCATAGACCTCGGATGGCAACTATTATAGTGAAGAAGAACATTTTTGTCCGTCTTTTTACGGTACAAAGTGACATCAATATGTTCATCTTTCTTCAAAAGTTCCACATCCAAAAAATGTATGCATTCAGTGTGAATTTCATAAGTAAATTTAACAGGGCTCTCAAGTGTATTCAAATCACTAACCATCAAATGGAACTCTTCCTCCGTCCCACACCAAACGATAATGATATCGTCGATGTAGCGACGGAAGAAGAGTATCTTACTGCCATACTGAGGCATAATTGCGGTCTGCTCGAACTGGTGCATAAACAGGTTAGCGTATGAGGGTGCCATGGCTGCCCTCATCGCCGTCCCTGCAACCTGTAGAAAATAATTTTTTTCAAAACGAAAAACCCTATTGTTGGTTTCAAATCTCAGATTGATGCAGTGATTGATAAAGCACTTGATGATCAAATTATTAATATAACGTTAAGAGATTATTTGAAACAAGACTATCCCATTTGTCCAATCCTCTATACCTTGCCTAAAGTGCATAAAAATATGAAAAATCCGCCTGGGCGCCCTATAGTGTCCAGTAGGGGCTCTTTACTTCACCCTATCTGTATGTATTTAGACACTATACTCCAACCTGTAGTACAAAGCACCCCTACTTACTTGAGGGATACTCCACATCTGTTAGAATGTTTAAGATCTTTAAAAATTCCGAAGGAACAAAAATGCTTGTTGGCCAGTTTGGACGTAGTCAGTCTGTATACATGTATCCCACATGATGTTGGGGTTGAGGCAGTCAAACGCTCACTGGAAGCGTTTGATTCGTATGGAGGACCCCCGATTGCATTTATATTGGAACTTCTAACACTGTCTTTAACAATGAATTATTTTCGTTTTGAAAAAAATTATTTTCTACAGGTTGCAGGGACGGCGATGGGGGCAGCCATGGCACCCTCATACGCTAACCTGTTTATGCACCAGTATCCGGACTATGTGCTTGAAAGGGCATTAGAGTCAGCTAGACATTGGGTGACAGTTCCCCATTGTGACACTAAAAAGTCCCATTTTGTCTATAGCACTAAATTCACCTCAGGTTCCAATTTGACGATTAGGACTATCAGAAACCACTGGGCCATTATCCAGGCTGATGATTCTCTTAGTAAGGTGGTTCCTAAGAACCTTATGAACTGTTACCAGAGAGGCACAAACCTGAGAGACCTCCTTGTCAAAAGTGATCCAGTAAAATGTTATCAAACACGCCAAGATACATGGTTATGTAACAACAAACCAGGTTGTTTTAAGTGCCCTTGCTGTACTTCATGTAGATTTATGACACCAGGCAGCAGCTTCCTACATGCACAAACAGGCAAACGATTTGCAATAAGACATCATATCACATGCACCACAACCCATGTAATCTATATGATTACGTGCCCGTGCGGGTTATCGTATGTGGGCAAAACCGATCAAACCTTACGCCTGCGAATGGACGGACATCGTTCTGCAATAAGTACAGCATTTCGTGATGGCCATACTAATAAACCGGTGGCTAATCATTTTCTTGAGGTTGGTCATAGGTTACCTACTTTTAGATATATTGCGATTGATCATATCCCCCCTCCCAGGAGAAGGGGCGATAGATCTAAAATGCTGCTACAACGAGAAGTATTTTGGATTAAGAAATTGAACACTTTAGCACCAGCAGGGCTTAATGAGTATTGCTCTCTTCTTTGTTTTTTGAAACAAAGATAGGGGTTATACTGTTACACTTTTTTGTTACAAGTGCAATATATTCTGTGTGAGAGTAAAAATTCTGCGATTTAGCTATTATGTATATAATGACAATTTTGTATTGAGCTTGTTTCTTTCTTTTTATGTGGTTCAGGTGGTGACAGGTTTAACCCCTGAGAGGGGGCGGAACTACGCATCACATGTCCCAAGGGACGATACGGGGTTGGGTGAGTGCTAATTGGTTTTACTTATTTATGGACAATATGTTTTATGGCGTGTTAATGGTCTTGATAAAGGTCTCAGGAACAGACCGAAACGTTGCCCTATTTTTAACTTATATTTAATAAAATGAACTTTTTAAACTAAACAAAAGTTCCCAGTGTGCACCTCACTTTTTTTTTTTTTGGATTTTGGATGGATTTTGGATTTATTTATTTATTTCACACACTTTAGCTTCAGTGGTGTTACTAATTCAGCCCAAGATTTCATTCTTATCTGATTCACTTGCTGCATGGTAACAACTATCCTTATCTTCTTCCTCAGCCTCCACCCACTATATTATTATATTGCGTTGAAACCAGATAGCAAGGGGCCTAGAAAAAAGGGTTTACTTAATATTTTCACATTCCAGCGCAGTCACTTTCTACTGGTCCTCCACAGAAATCAAAGTATTAAGCAGCACTGATTTGTAGTAAAGGTGGCTATAGACGTAGAGATCCGCTCGTTTGGCAATATCGATCGGGGAAGCCAGTCGGATGGCCCCACACATGGACCAATAATTTGCTGACTCTGTATGTCGGCAGCTTTTATTGGCTTTAAAACGATTTGCACTATTTCACAGTATAGTTTTACGCCCAACATGGCCTGATATTAAGCCTGAAACATTACCACATATACATGCCCTAGACAAGGAACATGGTTTGATATCTTGGAAAGCACCAGCCAAATGTGGCCAGTAACGGGATACTCCAGGCATTAGCAATAGCAGGTACTAGTAGCCTATACAGAGAGATGTCATAAATAGTGTACATGGCAGCATACTGCAGCTAGTCTAGGTATTGCACCAAGTGCAATTTAGCAAGATATATGGGGGCAACAGCTCTTTAAAGCTGAATAACACACACCACCACTGGGACATTTGTCAATTCTGTATAGTTCAATAATTGACACAAAATAATGATTAATCCTACACAGCCTACTATGCAAAACAAGTCTTAACATGTTTTAAAAATAGTTTGAGAAATATAGTTTAGTTGTTTGCAGAAGCATAAGCATACATAAAATTCAGATATGGACTATGATAATCTTTAAATCATGACCACCCCATGCTGAAATGTTGTCTTTTATGGATGTATCGGCTGCAAAATATGCCAGGTACTAGTCCTAAACCAATATAGAGACATTCTAATCACGATTTAAAGGGGCTGTTCCTGTTCACCTTTCAACACTTTATTGAGTTCAGTTGTTTTTAGACCACCAAAAATAAAAACTTTTTTTTAAAAAAACGTTCTATTATCTATTTGGGACCGTTTTTCTAATATTGAAGATTTAAAGTTTCCTTTTTTTACCTTCTTATATCTTGCTAAAGCAGCTATGGGGTGACTATGTAACTGTTCTAAATTGATACATTAGATCAGTGCTGTCCAAGTCCTGTGGTACCGAGGGCCAAAATTTTACTGGCCTATGTGGAGGAGGGCCGATAATGGAAATCAGTGTTGGCAACCCCCCCTTTTAAATCAAGCCCACTGTAAAACACACCCATATTATCACAAGAACTTTTAAGATCATATCCACATTAACGGTGGCAGCAGACCAAAAAACCAAATGGGTTGGTGCTCACTGCAGGGAAATCCCTCATCACTCGTATGTGAAAAATTAAATCCATATGCCTCACCCTCCCCTGTGGATAATAAAACAACCCCAACACATGATTAAACACCTTAGGGGCCCTTAACAACAATTTCCAAATGCTAACAAACCCCAAGAACAAACCCCCAACAGGCTTACATTCCACAGGTAGCACTGGGCAAGCAGAGAATGGCACACACAGGGAGGAAGGGCCGGGCCAAGGTATTTTTGCACCCTAGGCAAGGGCTTCAATCAGTGCCCCCCCCCACCCAGTCCTGCATTACCATTTCCCACCTTACCAGTCAAATAGCCCCCTGTACCTGTGCCAGCATCTATCATTTTGCCTCCATTTGTACCTATGCCAATGGCAGTCAATCCCTCAGATTGCCTCCAGACCCCAATCTGTGTCAGCATAAGGCAAAACATCCATCATTTTTTTACCCCCAATCTGTACCTATGCCATCGGCAACCAAAATAATCCATCATATTGCCCCAATTTGCATCTGTTCCAGCAGTAGCCAAAAACCATCATATTGCCCTCAAACATCTGTGTAGCTGTGCCAGCAGCCACCATATTGCACCATGTACCTGAGCCAGCAGCAGCCAATCCCTTATATTACCCCCAATCTGTACCTGTGCCAACATCAGCCAAAAAATACACACTATTGCCTCCATATATGTACTTGTGCCAGCAGCAGCCAAATAGCCATCATATCATCTGTTTACCTGTGCAAGTAGCAGCCAAGATATTGCCCACAAATATGTACCTGTGCCAGCAGCTGCCAAAAGGGAGCTAGGAGTGATTCTGTCTGGAACAGGGGGTTTATAAAGTTGAAAAACTATTAAAGGCCAAGCAAATCAGAAAGAAAGAAAATTCCCCTTAAAAGTGTGCCCCCCCCCCCATGATTGCGCCCTAGGCAGGCGCCTACTCTGCCTTCCGCTAGTTCCAGCCCATGCAGGGAGGGAAGGCAGAACAGAGCAGGAGACAGGGAAAGCTATCATTCTAATATGTACTACATACAGTGACACAGCATTTTGAATAAGGTGTGAACAGGAGAACAAGGTGGGCAGTTTCAGTCTGGGTCTCAGGTGTGAACAGTACAGGTTTTAGGATATAAACAATAGAGGTGTCACAAGTGTGAACAATGCAGGGGGGTCACAGGTGTGAACAATACAGGTGATTAGTCTGAATTGGAGGTTTAAACAATGCAGGGGCCAGTTAATCTCTGTAGTGATACCTTTTAAAGTTTACATATGGTAAACAGACACAGCATCTGGGGGCCACAGAAGGGGGGGGGGGGGTCGGCCCGCGGGCCGCCAGTTGGACAGCCCTGCATTAGATGATACATTTCTTATCTTTGGCCCTGCTGAGAAGAATCCCTGCGTTTCATTAAAGGCAGCTGTTAGAATTGATACAATAGTTACTAATACTCCACAGATACTGCTGAGAAATCAACTAATGTAGCAAATTGTAATAGTTTAGAATCTGCACCTAAAATACTGAACTGCCAGACAGAAACACCACAGACAGAACAGTAAACTTTGAACTTCAACTATGGATAAGGGTAATAAAAAAAAAAGAAAGAAAGCAATTAAAAAAATGTCTTTATTTCTGATGAAAAATCTGAAAACAACTGAACTGGAAAAGAGTGTTTAAAAGGGTAACAACCCCTTGAAATCAAATTTACATCAGATTGTATTTGAAGGCTAAATAAATTATTACAGATCATTTTTGTGCAAAACGTACCCAGACCCGGAGGTGCATCAGGACATGGAAGCAAAGGTTTCTCTGTGACTGTCGAATTGAGCTCCAACTTGGCACTGGGTGTAAATGAATCCCCTGCAGAAGTGACAGCAGTGTAACTGTGAACAGTCCCATTGGGACGTGAGAAGTTGTAGTAAGGATGAGCTCTGGAAGTGTTCCTGATATTGAACCGATTAAAGAAGTCTAAGTGCTGGGCATATACATCAAAATAGAGTATCATGATGATGACAAAGTGCACCAGACAAAGAAGAAGAACAGCTTTACATATCCTCTCTAGAGTAACTCCCAACAGCAGTCTGGTCATCTTCTGGGCAGGGAGGAGGCAGACAGGACACCATGTGCCCCCAAGGGGTTGAAGTCCAGCACTTACTGGAAAATGCACAAATCCTGAAATAAAGAAAAAAAGACATTATTAAAGATGTAGAAATGAATTATATTTATAGGGCACCTGTCACCTACCAAATAGAGACAACAATCCAGTTTGGGAAAACGTTTATTTTTTTTTGTTTTTAAATGCCTCCCACAGGCGCTAGGCCACCTGAACCAAGAGTGAGCTTCTAGTGCAGGCCGTCAATTGTGGCACGAAGAATTTGTGTCACAACTTTTCACTCGTAATGCGAATGTGTGTGGCGTCATACACTTAATGAGTGCACCGGAGAGGTACTCATTATGCACCTGCATGCCATACAACATGCACATTAGCCCGCACCACTGGTAGTCCGTGACAGGTGCCCTTTAAATTTTGAAAGGGAAAACGATTTCCCTGAAACACTGCAAAAAAAGGAAAACGTTAATTGCAATAGAACTCCAAAGAGCATCATGATTACCATAAATAAAGTCATTGTGGTTGTCTTAAACCTGTTACTGAATTAATTCAGTTAGTGAGATTGTGTACGACGTGTCTTTGTGGTGAGATTCCCTGAGAGATAAATATAATTAAGCTTTATTGTTGGAATACACAGCAGTACACAAGCAAACATTCTGGGCTGTTCAAAGTACCACATTCTCCTTTCATGTATTGTTTTGCATGGGTCAGAACTCCAAGAGGTTCCTGAATGCAGAAATGTTCAGTTTTTTACTAAAGGCATTCTCCTAGAGAACAATTATTTGACAGCTTGCCAGGTAATATCTTTTTTTTATTTAGCCATTAAAATGATCACCTTCCAGGCACTTTCAGTAGTTTTATGTCACAAAGTGCATGCTGCTTCCATGTTTTACAATGGCAATCACAGGATATATATTTTTGACATGTAACCAATTAAAAAAAAAAAAAAAAAACAACAAAGAAACCTTTGGAAATCTCTTGTATCTTAATAGTAAATGTATACTCACTTGCATAAGAACTGTGATTTTATTTAAACACTGAATGTCAACCATGACATTTACATTAATACATTAAACATATCAGTTCCTGGAATACTAAAGGTAGCTGGTATGTATGGATTAAGTAAACTGAGCTGTCAGGAATATTCTTGAAATTAACCAGTGTGATCAAAAAAAAAATGTCAAGAGGGTTATTTTTCATACTTTAGTTTTATTATAGGAACAAAGGCAGAAGTCAACAGAACAGCTGGAAATTCTAACTTACGCAACATAATGATCTAAACCCCCAAATGATATCTGTCGGAATTAATCGCATATCATCGTAGGAAGAAGGTAGCTTGTAATTTTGCACTTAAGTGTGCATATTTTTATTTTCCCTATATGTAGAATGAAATTACTTTTTCACAAATAACACACAGTAAGGGTGGAAGGCCTCCCACTGTCCATTTTATGGACTACAGCACACCTGACAACATGCAAAGTAGCAAAAAGGAAAAGGCCAAAGACAAGGAATAGTTAATGTTGCTAATCTAGGTTATGGTTAGTGTTGTCCGCAATCAGCAGAGTAACAACGTGCCACGAGGCCCCCCCCCGCCAAAAAAATCTTAAGAGGGGCCTAGCGCACAGTCACTCTTGCTCTGCCCCCAATACCCACCCACCTGCCTGCTCACCCCCCCCCCTTGCTGGTTCCCAATGCTGCTTGCCAGCTCTCAATTAGGATAGCCGCTGCAGAGGGGAGATTTGTGTAACTTAGAGAAAGTAGGCCCTGTGTCCCGGGCCCCTTGATTCCCGCTTCCCCAGCACTCGCGACGTAGAGTCTGCTTACACCACTGTCCACAATCCACAAACCACCAGATCAAATTTGGCAACTTTCAATTTCAAAAAATTGTTTAGTGTTAAAATAAAAACTGAATAAATAGATGCGTTGTGCAAAATAAATGTTTCTAATGTAGTTAACCAAAAATGTGATCTATGAAGGCTGGAGTGACTGAATGTCTAACATAACACTACCGCCTGCTTTTCAGCTCTCTAACTCTGAGTTAGTCAGCAACTTGAAGGGGGACATATGGGACATAACTGTTCAGGGAGTTTGCAAATGATCCTTAGCATGCAGGTCAAGGCAAAGGCAAATAGTTTTGACCCATATGCCCCCCTCCCTCAAGTAGTGTTCTGTTCTGTTACACATCCAGTCACTCCAGCCTTTATACATAACATTTTGGGCTAACTAACTATATTAGAAACATTTTTAATTTTGCACAGCCTATTTACCCAGTTTTTATTTTTACACTGAATTGTTCCTTTAAGCTTGCCTTTAGTAGGTTACAGAATGTTCCATTCTTAGCAACTGTTTAATTGAGTATCATTGAGCCAAGGCTCTGTGAAGCTACAATGTTATTAGTGTATTGCTACCTTTTATTACTTTTCTTTCAGTCCAGGCCCTCTCATTTTCACCTTTCAGCTTTCCATTTAAACAACTGCCTGGTTGCTATGGTTAGTTGGACTCTAGATACCAGTTAGCTGGAGAAATTCCTAAATGGAGAGGTGCTGAAAAAAATGCCAAATAATTTAAAAACACGGAAAAAAAATAAATAAAATAAAGTCCAGTTGCAAATTGTTACAATACAAATGCTTACATTATAATAAATGTTAATTAATGGTTCATTTACCCTTTAACTGATAAAGCTAAGTTGTGTGTGTACATATATATATATATATATATATAGATAGATAGATAATCTATCTATATACATACATACATCTATATACATACATCTATATACATACATCTATATACATACATCTATATACATACATACATACATCTATCTACATACATACATACATACATCTACATACATCTACATATCTACATATCTATCTACTTATCTATCTACATATCTATCTATCTATCTACATATCTACATATCTATCTATCTATCTACATATCTACATATCTATCTATCTATCTATCTACATATCTACATATCTATCTATCTACATATCTACATATCTATCTATCTATCTACATATCTACATATCTATCTATCTATCTACATATCTACATATCTATCTATCTATCTATCTATCTACATATCGACATATCTATCTATCTATCTACATATCTACATATCTACATATCTATCTATCTACATATCTATCTATCTACATATCTATCTATCTACATATCTATCTATCTATCTACATATCTATCTATCTATCTACATATCTATCTATCTATCTACATATCTATCTATCTATCTACATATCTATCTATCTATCTACATATCTATCTATCTATCTACATATCTATCTATCTATCTACATATCTATCTACATATCTATCTATCTATCTATCTACATATCTATCTATCTATCTATCTACATATCTATCTATCTACATATCTATCTATTTACATATCTATCTATCTATCTATTTACATATCTATCTATCTATTTACATATCTATCTATCTATTTACATATCTATCTATCTACATATCTATCTATCTACATATCTATCTATCTACATATCTATCTATCTATCTATCTACATATCTATCTATCTACATATCTATCTATCTACATATCTATCTATCTACATATCTATCTATCTACATATCTATCTATCTACATATCTATCTATCTATCTATCTATCTACATATCTATCTATCTACATATCTATCTATCTACATATCTATCTATTTACATATCTATCTATCTATCTAGCTATCTATCTATTTACATATCTATCTATCTATTTACATATCTATCTATCTATCTACATATCTATCTATCTACATATCTATCTATCTACATATCTATCTATCTATCTATCTACATATCTATCTATCTACATATCTATCTATCTACATATCTATCTATCTACATATCTATCTATCTACATATCTATCTATCTACATATCTATCTATCTACATATCTATCTATCTATCTACATATCTATCTATCTACATATCTATCTATCTATCTACATATCTATCTATCTATCTACATATCTATCTACATATCTATCTATCTATCTATATATCTATCTATCTATCTATCTACATATCTATCTATCTACATATCTATCTATTTACATATCTATCTATCTATTTACATATCTATCTATCTATTTACATATCTATCTATCTATTTACATATCTATCTATCTACATATCTATCTATCTACATATCTATCTATCTATCTATCTACATATCTATCTATCTACATATCTATCTATCTACATATCTATCTATCTACATATCTATCTATCTACATATCTATCTATCTATCTATCTATCTACATATCTATCTATCTACATATCTATCTATCTACATATCTATCTATCTATCTATCTATCTATTTACATATCTATCTATCTATTTACATATCTATCTATCTATCTACATATCTATCTATCTACATATCTATCTATCTACATATCTATCTACATATCTAT